>NC_091282.1:946514294-946838291 GCF_032444005.1 Ranitomeya imitator | reverse complement strand
ACTCGTGTATAAGTAGACCCGAGTATAAGCCGAGGCACCTAATTTTGCCTCGAAAAATTGGGAAAACTTATTGACTCAAGTATAAGCCGGGTATGCATTGTCCCCTAATCCCTATTCTGGTATGCATGGTTCCTCATCCCCATCCTTGTCTACATGGCTCTTCATCCCCGTCCTTGTCTGCATGGCTCCTTATTCTCATCCTTGTATGTATGGCCTCCATGAGAAAAGCATAAAAAAAATAAGAAAATAAACATCCTACTTGCTTTCCCTGCGCGCCCTCACAGCATCTCGTTCCAATGCCAGCAGCTCCTGTGGCCGGACGATCACGTGTCCCTGCTCATTAAGGTAATGAATGTTCACCTCTCTCCACACCTATTCTGATGTCCTTAAATCAAAGAGTGGCGTCACACAAAATAGTTAATAAATAACATTTCTCACATGTCTACTTTACATCAGCAGAATTTTGGAAACAATTTTTTTTCTGTTAGGAAGTTATAAGGCTAAGTTCACACTAGGCGTTTTTGCTGCATTTTTTACGCTAATTTTTAGCTGCCTTTGACAGTACCAGCTATGTCTTTGAGATTTCAGAAATCTGATGCACACAACTTGGTTTTTTTGTCATCCGTATTTTGTGCTTTGCTTGGTTTTTTGTCACTCCAGTCATGGTTTTTTCACCATTTTTCATCCATTGAATTGAATGAAAAAATGCATGACAAAAAACGCACCAAAACCTGCATTTTTGCCACAGGTTTTACTGCAGAAAAGAAAAGGAGCAAAAACGCCCATTGTGAACTTAGCCGGAGCGTTAAAAGTTGACCAGCAATTTCACATTTTTTCCATCAAAAATTACAAAACCATTTCTTTAGGGACCACCTCATATTTGAATTGAATTTGAGAGGTCTATATGACAGAAAATACCCAAAAGTGACGCCATTCTAAAAACTGCACTCCAAGGTGCTGAAAACCTCATTCAAGAAAATTATTAACCCTTCAGGTGCTTCACAGGAATCTTTGGAATGTAGGGGAAAAAATAACATTTAACTTTCATCTAAATTTTACTTTAGACCCAATTCTTTTTTTTCGCAAGGCTAACAGGAAAAAATGGACCCCAGAATTTGTTGTGCAATTTCTCCTGAGCATGCCGAGACCCCATTTTCCCGGACCTTCAGCTGTAAATAGGTACCCCCAGGAGTACATCAGGCCACTTTCACGGAGTAGAAGTAGTGGTTTCAATACCCTTTTTAGCAAGTGCCATTCAGGATAGATCTGTGAGCAATTGTAGGCATTTTCCATTGAAATTAACAGAACCCAACTACATTGCTTTCCTCATAATGGCCTCTTTTACATTTGAAAAAATGTATGCGACAGATAATGTCCCTTGAACGCTGAGGATTTGCGCCAGGAGGGCCTAGTGCATGGTGCGCCCTGTCCATCACCAGCTCCTTATCAATAGGATCACAAGGATATTATTGAAAAATGTCCGCAGTGTTGGCTTAATCGTTGTGCGTTGATGCTTTCAGGTATATACCCCTCATGCATATATCATTGCGGCAATTGCGATTTTTCTTGGTCATCAATCATATTTTGAATGGACGGTTTATTTGCTGGCTGTGAAGATCCAGTGTTTTCTTATGATGGCCCACAACTTGTATGACATCCTCCTCTAATCTCTGTTCTGTGACAGAAGTGAGGGAATGTATTTCGGTTTTGTATGCAGTCTCCAGCCTCTGTGTATATATTGCTCCAGGTCTTGTTTAGTAGGGATAAACTCAATATGATGTTTCAAATCAATGATCGCATTCCCCATATCAGAATCCTCTGTGGCTAGAGGGGTAAAGCAAGCGCTGCTGGGTATATGGACTTCTGTGAGAGTACAGTGAGAGTTGTTGAGCTGTTTTCTTGTGAGGCCGACATTGAGAGAGAAGTAGGTGCAGTACTTAAAGACTTGAGCTGTTTGGCATAATGAGGGTTAAAACTGCTTCTTGTTCCACGCTGAGGTGAAGCAGTAATGGCGCTTTCTGGTGCTCGGGAAGAGGAGCCCTATGATAAGAAATGCTGCATACTAGACATGCTGACAGAGGTGGAAAACCTCAGATTAACCTCTCATCTCTTGCCTTTCCTTCCCATAATGGAGGGCATGTGGGAGGCTGTATATTGCTTATTATTCTCATAGGAACACAGTCTGAAGGGAGCTCTCCTTGTGTTTGTCCTCTCTGTGCCATGCCCCATTATGTTGGTTTTTTTTTGCGTAGATATTTTGTAATAACCAATATAGTTATAATTATGGCTATCTTTAATAAAAATTTGTTTAAACGCTTAACACCGTTCCCTCATCAAATCTGTCTCTGTCATTACTATTAATAATATGGTAGCCAATGGAGGTCAGAATTGCTTTTTACATATAGACTAAATGGTCATGTTGGTGATGGTGGAGCATAAACTGCTAGTTCAGAGATGGTTCCTACGTTATATAATGTGGTTTCTCTTCCTCTAGGGTGAGAAGCTGGATGCAACAAAGACAACTGATGGGGCACCTCCTAATGAACAAAGTACACTGCTAAACAGTGAAAGCCATTCCCCCACTCAGGATTCTACAGCCAAAGCATGTCTGAGAATAAAGAAGTTTTTTGCTTGTCCTCCTCAAGGGCTTCTTCCCATTATAGTTACCAATGGTACACAGATATAAGTAACATTCAATATTCTATCTTATTGTACATTTTCTACTATTGTGACTGGCGATTAATAAGACTGTACTTATATTTTCTGCTTGCAGTAACCATGATCGTACTAGTCTGGGCTGTCATGTGGTCAATAACTGGTCCAGAGTGTTTACCTGGTGGAAATCTGTTTGGAATTCTAGTTCTACTTCTTTCTGCTTTCATTGGGGGCAAACTTGTCGGTCTTGTTAGGATAAGAAATCTACCTCCATTGCCTCCACTGCTTGGTATGTACAAGTTGGCCACTTCTTCTCCTTCTATAATATGAACAGTATATTTTTTAATGATGTGGCAATTTGTATGGATATACATGTGTAAATGAACAACCATTGTTGACTGGTGAGAAGACATGTCAGAAGGTTTAATTGATGGAGGTCTGAGTGCTGAGACCCCCACTGACTACTGAAATAAAAGAGCAAAAGTGTTCAGCCAAGTGTTGCTCTACTCCGAACTGAAGACGGGGTCACAGACTTTGTTGACCTTCTCTTTCTTTTGTCTCTGAGGTGTGCAATGTTCGACTGGGTGCACTTTCTACTTTAGCTAATGGTAGGGAACTTAGCACTTGGATAATAATAATAATAATAATAATAATTTTTATTTATATAGCGCCAACATATTCCGCAGCGCTTTACAAATTATAGAGGGGACTTGTACAGACAATAGACATTACAGCATAACAGAAATACAGTTCAAAACAGATACCAGGAGGAATGAGGGCCCTGCTCGCAAGCTTACAAACTATGGGGAAAAGGGGAGACACGAGAGGTGGATGGTAACAATTGCTTTAGTTATTCGGACCAGCTATAGTGTAAGGCTCAGGTGTTCATGTAAAGCTGCATGAACCAGTTAACTGCCTAAGTATGTAGCAGTACAGACACAGAGGGCTAATACTGCATAAAGTGTATGAGAACATGATGCGAGGAACCTTTTTTTTTTTTTTTTTTTATTATAAATAGGCCACACAGCGATCGTTAGGTTAATGCATTGAGGCGGTAGGCCAGTCTGAACAAATGAGTTTTTAGGGCACGCTTAAAACTGTGGGGATTGGGGATTAATCGTATTAACCTAGGTAGTGCATTCCAAAGAATCGGCGCAGCACGTGTAAAGTCTTGGAGACGGGAGTGGGAGGTTCTGATTATTGAGGATGCTAACCTGAGGTCATTAGCGGAGCGGAGGGCACGGGTAGGGTGGTAGACTGATACCAGAGAGGAGATGTAGGGTGGTGCTGAGCCATGGAGTGCTTTGTGGATGAGGGTAGTAGTTTTGTACTGGATTCTGGAGTGGATGGGTAGCCAGTGTAATGACTGGCACAGGGTAGAGGCATCGGTGTAACGGTTGGTGAGGAATATGATCCTGGCTGCAGCATTCAGGACAGATTGGAGCGGGGAGAGTTTTGCAAGAGGGAGGCCGATTAGTAGAGAGTTACAATAGTCCAGACGAGAATGAATAAGTGAAACAGTCAGAGTTTTTGCAGAGTCGAAAGTAAGAAAAGGGCGAATTCTAGAAATGTTTTTGAGATGCAGGTAAGAAGAGCGAGCCAGTGATCGGATGTAGGGGGTGAATGAAAGGTCAGAATCAAGTAGGACCCCAAGGCAGCGGGCATGTTGCTTTGGAGTAATGGTGGAACCGCACACGGAGATGGCAATGTCAGGCAAAGGTAGGTTAGTAGAGGGAGAGAACACGAGGAGTTCAGTTTTTGACAGGTTTAGTTTCAGATAGAGGGAGGACATGATGTTAGAGACAGCGGTAAGACAATCACTGGTGTTTTCTAAAAAGGTCGGTGTGATATCGGGAGCAGAAGTGTATAATTGGGTGTCGTCAGCATAGAGATGGTACTGGAAACCAAATCTACTGATTGTTTGTCCAATAGGGGCAGTATACAACGAGAAGAGTAGGGGGCCTAGGACTGATCTTTGAGGAACCCCAACAGTAAGGGGAAGGTGAGAGGAGGAGGAACCAGCAAAACATACAGTGAAGGATCGGTCAGAGAGATAGGAGGAGAACCAGGAGAGAACGGTGTCCTTGAGGCCGATGGAGCGGAGCATAGTGAGGAGGAGCTGATGATCCACAGTGTCGAATGCTGCAGAGAGATCCAAGAGAATTAGCATGGAGTAGTGACCATTAGATTTAGCTGTTAGTAGGTCATTAGAGACTTTAGTGAGGGCAGTTTCAGTAGAGTGTAAAGAGCGGAAGCCAGATTGAAGAGGGTCGAGAAGAGTTCTCTGAGAGATAGCGGGTAAGACGGGAGTGGACCAGGCGTTCGAGGAGTTTAGAGATGAAGGGAAGATTAGAGACAGGTCTATAATTAGCGGCACAGTTTTGATCGAGGGATGGTTTTTTAAGTAATGGATGTATGATGGCATGCTTAAATGAGGAGGGAAAAATACCGGAAGTGAGGGAAAGGTTGAATATTTTTGTTAGGTGAGAGGTGACAGCCGGGAAAAGGGACTGGAGGAGATGTGACGGAATGGGGTCACTGGTGCAAGTGGTCGGGCGAGAAGATGCAAGGAGCCTGCTTACTTCTTCTTCTGTAACTGCTTCAAAGTCAGAAAGTGAACTAGATGCAGTGGGGGAGGGAGGACAGTGCATGGTATGAAGAGATTGGGAGATGATTTCCTGTCGAATGTGGTCAATTTTTTCTTTGAAGTAATTGGCCAGATCGTCAGCACGGAGATCCGTGGTTGGATCCCAACTAATGAAAACTTCTGACTGTCTCATTGTCAAAAGTTTATGAAAATGCAGTTACACTTCAGCTAAGCACACATTCCTAAAACTTAAGAATCTATTTAAGGCCTCATTCACACTTCCATGATAAAAATGGTCATCAGTGCTTGGATCATCTGTCCATTTTTACTATTAGTGTGTCATCTGTTTTTTTCACAGAAGAATAAATTGCAAACCTTCCCCTATCCTTTGCAGTGTTAGATATGAACAGCACGCTGATGTCATCAGTGTACTGTACGTGTATTTCACAAAGCAATAGACTTGTATTGGCACATTTCCTGGAAAAAACGGACATGACTCTGACCTTTGAGCAGACATACAGGTGCTTCTCACAAAATTAGAATATCATCAAAAATTTAATTTATTTCAGTTCTTCAATACAAAAAGTGGAACTCATATTACATAGTCATTACAAACAGAGTGGTCTATTTCAAGTGTTTATTTCTGGTAATGTTGATGATTATGGCTTACAGCCAGTGAAAACCCAAAAGTCATTATCTCAGTGAATTAGAATAATTAACAAAAACACCTGCAAAGGCTTCCTAAACGTTTAAAAAGTTCCCTTAGTCTGTTTCAGTAGGCTCCACAATCATGGGGAAGACTCCTGACTTGACAGATGCCCAGAAGGCAGTCATTGACACACTCCACAAGGAGGGTAAGCCACAAAAGGTCATTGTTAAAGAAGCTGTCTGTTCAGAGTGCTGTATGGAAGCATATTAGTGGAAAGTTGAGTGGAAGGAAAAAGTGTGGTAGAAAAAGGTGTTCAAGCAACTGGGATAACCGCAACCTTGAAAGGATTGTTAAGAAATTTTGGGGAAATTCACTGCTTCTGGAGTCATTGCTTCAAGAGCCACCACACACAGACAGACATAGCCAGGACATGGGCTACAAGTGTCGCATTTTTTGTGTCAAGCCACTCATGACCAATAGACAACGCCAGAAGCGTGTTACCTGGGCCAAGGAGAAAAAGAACTGGATTGTTGCTCATTGGTCCAAGGTGCTGTTTTCAGATAAAAGTAAATTTTGCATTTCATTTGGAAATCAAGATCCCAGAATCTGGAGAAAGAGTGGAAAGGCCACAATCCAAGATGCTTGAGATCTAGTGTGAAGTTTCCACAATCGGTGATGGTTTGGGGATACATGTCATCTGCTGGTGAAGGTCCACTGTGTTTTATCAAGACTAAAGTCATCGAAGCTGTCTACCAGGAAATTTGAGAGCACTTCATGCTTACCTCTGCCGACAAGCTTTTTGGAGATGGAAATTTAATTCTCCAGCAGGACTTGGCACCTGTCCACACTGCCAAAAGTTCCAATATCTGGTTTAACCCCCGGAGGTTTGTTCAGTTTTGCATTTCCGTTTTTTCGTTGTGGGGCGAACTGTACTTTTGAACGACACCATTGCTTTTACCATGTCGTGTACTAGAAAACAGAGAAAAAAATCCAAGTGCGGTGAAATTGCAAAAAAAGTGCAGTCCCACACTTGTTTTTTGTTTTGGCTTTTTTGCTAGGTTCACTAAATTCTAAAACTGACTTGCCATTATGATTCTCCAGGTCATTACGAGTTCATATCAGAAATAACCGTGGTAGAACCGTTGAAAGTGGTGCACAAGAAGGTACCCAACCAGTACAGTAATAAAAATAAACTTGGCACTCAACTTTGGATAAAGGCAGAAAAGGGAATGACTAATGTACATTCATAAGCAGTACAACGAACGTTTCGTTCAATCACTGACCACCTTCAGTGTACTGGCTGCATGAATGTAAGGAACATTGTCTATTCTGGCTGATAATTAGTGGTATAGTAGTGTTAGATAGGAAAATGTCCAATGTGGTGCCCACTAGAACAATGTCAGTGACCTTATAGTGGCTCTATCCAGAGTGTCCCATGTGGTATCATCTGGTCTCTGCCAGTAATGTGCAGTGGTGGTAGTGGGATCCGGTAGATTTGTATGTCGTATTTTTATTACGAGTTCATAGACACCAAACACTTCTAGATTATTTTTTATCTAAGTGGTGAAAAAAAATTCCAAACTTTGCTAAAAAAGAAAAGAAAAAAATGCGCAATTTTCCGATACCCTTAGTGTCTCCATTTTTCGTGATCTCGGGTTGGGTGAGGGCTTATTTTTTGCGTGCCGAGCTGCCGTTTTTAATGATACGATTTCAAAAGAAAGTAATTCTGACGTTTTTCATTTTTTTTCTTGCTACGCCGTTTAGCGATCAGGTTAATCCATTTTTTTAGTTGATAGATCGGGCAATTCTGAACGTGGCAATACCAAATATGTGTATGTTTGATTTTTTTTTTATAGTTTTAATTCGAATGGGGCGAAAGTGGGGTGATTTGAACTTTTATATATTTTTTTTATTTTTTTGTATTTTTAAAAGCATTTTTTTTTTTTTACTTTTGCCATGCTACAATAGCCTCCATGGATGGCTATAAGCTGGCATAGCCTGATCGACTCTGCTACATAGGGGTGATGCTCAGCTCGCCCCTATGAAGCTAAATTACTGCATTGCTATGTGCGCCGACCACAGGGTGGGGCTCACAGCAATCTGGCATCAACAACCATAGAGGTCTGCAGGAGACTTCTGGTTGTTATGCCGACGCACCAATGACCCCCAATCACCTGACGAGGGTAAGCGGTGCGCGCATTTCCAGCCAGATGGCCGAAAGTGCTTGTTAAATTCCGCTGTCAGAGCTTGACAGCGGTATTTAACTAGTTAATAGGTGCGGGCGAATCGCCATTCTGCTTGTGCCTCTAGCAGACACATGTCAGCTGTTCAAAACAGCTGGCATGTCCCGGCTTTGATGCAGGCTCACCGCCGGAGCCCGCATCAATGCGGGGGTTCTGCCATCGGACGTACTATTCCATCCGATGGCAGAAAAGGGTTAAAAACAACAGTATCACTGTGCTTAATTGGCCAGCAAACTCACATGAACTTAACCCCATAGAGAATCTTTGGGGTATTGTCAAGAGGAAGATGAGACACGAGACCCAGCAATGCAGATGAGCTGAAGGCTGTTATCAAAGCAACCTGGGCTTCCATAACACCTCAGGATTGCCACAGACTGATCGCCCCCATGCCACGCCGCATTGATGCAGTAATTGATGCAAAAGACACCCCAACCAAGTATTAAGTTCATTTGCTGAATATACATTTCAGTAGGCCAACATTTCAGATTTTAAAATCCTTTTTCAAGCTGGTGTTATAATGTATTTTAATTTACTGACATAATGACTTTTGGGTTTTCATTGACTGTAAGCCATAATCGTCAACATTAACAAAAATAAAAACTTGAAATAGATCACTCTATTTGTAATGACTCTAAATAATGGGTTTCACTTTTTGTATTTAGCTGAAATAAATTTACTTTTTGATGATATTCTTATTTTGTGAGAAGCGCATGTATAATTTGTGAAAAAAAACAATAATTTGTGAACAGCCATATGACCTATAATGGGTATGTGTTGTATTGGTGAAAAAACTGAATAATACACGTACGTTCAAATTCAAGGGCAATTTTACATTTTACTGTTCACATGTACAATAAATCTACATAAAGAGGTGAGTAAAACTGGGTGAGACTAAAAGCCATTCTTTCATAGCTTCATATTCCATGGATTGATCTGTATTTTTTAATCGAGGTATTTTCAGGTAGGAGAGTGAGCACATTATCTTTGGGGTCACTGTTGAAGTTTATCAATTTCAGCTCTGTGGTCTGGCCACTTATTTCAAAGAAAAATATGGAATTACTTACCAGTGATATGATTTTCCAGAACCCACGACAGCACTCACGAAAGATCATCAGAAGAACCAAAGTCCAACCTATAAGCACTTATAGAAGGTACCAGATGAAGATCACGTCGCTGCCTTACATATTTGCGTGATGGAGATATCTGATTTCTCTGCCCAGTTGGTTGAAATTGCTCTAATTGAATGAGGCTTGAACTGCCCTGTTACTTGCAGACTTAGCCAACTCCATAACCTCTTTAATCCATCTAGCTAGTGTGTTTCTCAAGGTTTTAAATCTCTTTCTAGGTCCCTGTAAGGATATGAAAAGTGACTGACCTCTCCTTTACGTTTCTGTGGCCGAAATATATTTTACCAGGCTTTTCCTGACACTCAAAGAATGATATTGTTCTTTCTTTTTGGAGTTACAGGATTAGCACAAAAAGAAGGGAGCACAATTTCCTGACTTCTATGCAACTTGGAGGCCACATTGGAAAGGCAAGCCAGATCCAGTTTTAAAACTACCCTATCTTTTTAGACCCTTGTAAACTGGGGATTAACAGACAAGGCCTGAAGTCATAGCCACCAGAATGATGGTTTTAAGTATAAGAACCTTAATAGATGTTGATTCCATTGGCGTTTGTTTAGAGCCGTAAGTACCAGATTCCGATCCCAAGACACCGATCACTTGCCAGATCATAGTTGTATAGGGCACCCAGAGCTGATACCTGGACCTTAACAGTATTTGTAAACAGACCTGGTCCTAATCCATTCTGTAGGAATTCCAAAATGACTTTGACCGGTGTTCCCATGAGTAAACCAGAAATTTACGACCAGTCCTGTTATAGATTCTTGTTGTTACTTCTTTCCTATTCTGCAGTAATGTCAAGATCAGATTTGACAAAAACTCTACCTTCTAGTAGCTTCCTTTTAATATTCCATGCTGTCAAATGCCAGTTGGACACTTGAAGATGTAGAATTGGACCCTGGGACAGCAGGTCTGGAATATCCGGCATTACTCATGTCTCGGCTATGTACACCATCCTCATCCATGAAAACCAAGGCCTCTTGAGCCAAAATAGCGCTTTGAGGATTACCCTTGTTTGATCTTCGCTGATCTTTTTCAGAACTGCTGCGATCAATACGATATGGGGGAAAAGCATAGGTTAGACTGCATCCACAGCTTGTGGGCCTTCCTTGGGATCCAGTGAACAGGATCTTCTTACCTTTCTGTTCTGCCTGTCTGCAAAATGATCTATGCCTGAGAGCTCACAAAGGTCCACAATCTGACCAAAAACTGATTCAAAGTCCATTTCTCCTGCTTAAGATGGATGCGACTTTGAAAGTCCACCTTACAATTTTATTCCCCCTTTATGTGAAGAGCTGTTAGAGATAAGAGGTGGGACTCCACCATCCCATAGATCTGATTAGACACTGTCATTAGGGATCTGGACTTTGTTGCCCCTTGATAGTTTATGTAGGTCACAGTTACTCTGTTGTCTTATAGGATTTTCACATGTTGACCTTGAATGGATGGAAGTAACTCTCTTAATGACTGATACTGCTAAGAGTTTGTTTATGTTGAAGTCAGATTTTTTTTCCTTTGTTCATTGACCCTGGACCAGGAGATCCCCAGATGTGCACCCCTTACTTGAGGGCTTGTATCTGTTGTAATGACCTGAGAAACCTGATTTGTGAAGGAAAATCCTCTAGACAGGTTTTCTGACTAGCTACTCGAAGAGAGACAGAGACATTGTTGAAAAAAATAGTTACCGTAGTTTTACATCTAACTGCCCTTTCAATGAATACTTGTTTAACAGGATATTCCATTTTAAAATATGAGTGTGTTCTTAACAAAGACATTGCCTTCCTCAGAGTTGTGATCGGATTGCTTAGCAATTTCAACACCTGGCAAGACACCCAAACCTCCTTCACCTCTGGGAGATAACAACTCTTATTACTGAGTCTAGTAGAAGACCAACAAAAACCTATGCTCTCTTGGGCTCTAACCTTGATTTCTTGATTGACAAGCCAACCCTAAACGTGTCAAGGTATCTCTGATTTTTTTAAATCTGAATCCCGCAGTGCTCAACGGATCTGACAACCATAAAAAAAAAATTGTTCAGGTAAGGTATCACCAGTGAATCTTTCTCCCGAAGGTGAACTGTCATCTCGGCTACAATCTTAGCAAAAATCCAAAGGGCCGTCGACAACCAGAAGAAAAGGGCCTTGATCTGTCCCTTTGTGCTGAGAGCTACCCTTGGGAATCTCTGGTGTTCTACATGAATTAGAACATGATAATATGCATCCTTTAAATCCAGGACTGCCATATAGCAATCCGGAAATATAAGTTTTATGGATGATCATTTGGTCTCCATCCTAAATGATCTGATTGTTAAGAATCTGTTTAGTTTCTTCAGATTTATTATGGTTCTTGAAGGTCGCAACTACTTTCCTAACAAAAATAAGGGAAAGTAAAACCCCTCTTCTTCCACTTGTCCTGGGACCTCTATGAGAATCTTTTTTTTTTTTTCTTCATAAATCTGTTTCCTCCTCAAGAGCCAGGCGTTTGGTACTGTTGTAATTTATCTTACCTGGAGAATCTTACTTCCAGGTCATTTTGTAGTGCAATGAACACCTTAAAAGCAAAACACAAAAGTCCGTGGGGCACAATTGCATTTTTATTTCACCATTTTATCACATTTGGAATCCCATTCCCTCACCTCCGTCCTTTTTCATTTTTCAGCACATTCTACGGTAAAATGGATGGTGTCATTTAAAACTGTAACTAATCCTGCAAACAACAAGTCCCATACAGCTATTATGTCATAACAGTAAATAATTAATTACTCTTGGAAGAGAGGGAGGAAAAAAAATGAAGGTGCGAAAATTAAGAATCACCCAGGCTTTAAGTGCAATGTTGTAATACAGGTTGTTTTCCTTCATAGGTATGTTACTTGCTGGTTTCCTGATACGAAATATTCCATTCATCACAGACCAAGTGCAAATCAGTTATAAGTGGTCTGCTTCTTTGAGAAATATTGCTTTAGCGATCATATTGACACGTGGTGGGCTTGGACTGGACCCAAAGGTAAGCGTTACAGCACCATCCTGTGTACAAAATACTACTCATTTCTTCAGACATGTACCCCATATCTCCATAATGAACTAATATTCATATTGTTTTATCAGAAGTTATCTACTTGTATTCTGCCCCACTACAGAGGTGATATATATATACATACCATATAAGCTGAGATTTTCAACCCATTTTTTTTAGGCTAAAAGTGCCTTTTTCCGGCTTATACTCGAGTCATTGTCCCAGGGGGTTGGCGGGGGAGGGAGAGCTGCAAGAGTGGCGGCTGTCACATCATACTCACCTGCTCCCGTCGCAGTCTCTGCACTTCCCTGCTTCTCTGATGGTCTCCGGCGCCCGCAGCTCCTCCTGTGTTCAGCGGTTACGTCGTACCGCTCATTAAAGTAATGAATATGGACGCAACTCCACTCCCATAGGCGAACCATGTGACCGCTGAACACAAGAACAAGCTGCCGGCTCCAGAGACCATCGGAGAAGCAGGGACCGCGCCAGGAGGGTGAATATGACGTTGAGGGGGGGTGAGCCATGCGATATTCACCTGTCCCCGTTCCACCCCTGGGCTCTGTCTTCCGTGCTCTCTGGCTGTGACGTTCACGTCAGAAGGCGCGATGACGTGCTTAGTGCGTGCCCTCTGCCTGAATAGTCACTGCAGAGACCCGGAAGACACAGCGGCGCGTGACTGTGGAACGGGGACAGGTGAATATCGCAAGTGCCGGGGCCTGAGCCAGCGGCGACACCGGCACCTGGCTCCCAGCGACGAGAGGGGAGTATGTCACTTTTTTTTTAAATTGCAGCATACGGGGCATATTATTCTATGGAGCATCTTATGGGGACATCAACCTTTGTGCATCATTATATGGGGTATAATATTCTATGGAGCATCTTATGTCATGGGGCCATCAACCTTTATGGAGCATTATATGGGGCATATTATTCTATGGGGCATCTTATGGGGCCATCGACCTTTATGGAGCAGCATATGGGGCATAATATTCTATCAAGCAGCTTATGGGGCCATCATTAACCTTTTATGCAGCATTATATGGGGCATATTTTAATATGGAGCATCTTATGGGGCCCATCATGAACTGTATGGAGCATTATATGGGGCTCCTGATCCAATATGGATATTCAAAAACATTTAACCTACTGATGTCTCAATTAATTTTACTTTTATTGGTTTTTATTTTTATATACTTATACTCGAGTCAATACGTTTTCCCAGTTTTTTGTGGCAAAATTAGGGGTCTCTGCTTATACACGGGTCGGCTTATACTCGAGTACATACGAGATATATACTGTATTTTCCGGCGTATAAGACGACTTTTTGACCCCTAAAAATTGTCCCAAAAGTCGGGGATCGTCTTATACGCCGGGTACGGCGTGTGCAGGGAGCGATCCTGGATGTCGGCGTGCGGTTCCCAGGGTCTGGAGGAGAGGAGACTCTCCTTCAGGCCCTGGGATCCATATTCATGTAAAAAATAAAGAATAAAAATAAAAAAACATGGATATACTCGCCCTCGGACGGCCCCTGGCTCACAGCGCTGCTAGCGTCTCCCTCCGTTCCTAAAATTGCAGTGAGTGAAGGACCTTCAATGACGTCGCGGTCACATGAGACGTCTTTATTTTTTACATGAATATGGATCCCAAGGCCTGAAGGAGAGTCTCCTCTCCTCCAGACCCTGGGAACCACACGCCGTATAAGATGACCCCAGTCTTATACGGCGGGCATATCCCAAATTCCAATTTTTGTTATAACCAAGCAAATCACCTTTTATTACATTATTCTGTGGTTTGTTTGTTTTTTGCTTTTATTTTAGGCCCTAAGAAAATTGAAGGCTGTGTGCTTACGACTTTCATTTGCTCCCTGCGTCATTGAGACTTGTTCAGCTGCTCTCTTCTCTTATCTTCTGATAGGACTGCCACTGACATGGGGATTTATGTTGGGGTAATGCTTCTTTTGTTTAATGTACATATATTCAATAGTTTATGGCTTGTGTAAGGATGACTTCAATGATTTACCCCCAATAAGATTAGCCTTGCAAAGTTAGTAATTATTATGCCTTCGACATTGATAGCAGATGAGCTTGCTGGCTGCATATTTTTGTATAGTTGCACTAAGGGGCCAATACCTCAATGTGTGTACCTCCATTTTCTGGTGTAATACATTTTGAAAAAAATCTCAAAATGATTGTGTTGCGCAAAAACTCTTCAACTTTTTGTGCCAGTTTTAGTCCTCTCTCTAATGGATGGAGCTAGTGCAGGATGGTGGTGTGGCAAATAATGCATAATGCTCCTCTCTCTGCACAAGGACTTCTGCACACGCCACAGAACATGCTTAGAATACCCTCCCTTAATGTCAATAAACAGCTACAGTCTAGTGGCTTCTTTTGTCCATGTGTTTGCTCTAAAGCAAATTTAACAGCTCAGGCAAGATGGCCTAATCATGGACAGAAAATGGAATAAATAAAGCAGATTATAAACTAAGATGAAAAATATATATGATACTTTCCCTTTTTGATGAGTAAAATGGTCCTAAATAATATTTTTTTTTCTTGTATCATTAGCCCAATGAATAAAAAATAAGCATTTTTTTTCTAACATAATGTAAATGCAACCCAGATATAACATGAATCCTTATGTTGCATTTGACTAGTTTTGTTTTAGGTGCCGTTTCCCCTGCTGTTGTTGTACCTGCTATGCTACTTCTGCAGAAAGAAGGATACGGGGTAGACAAGGGGATCCCAACATTGCTTATGGCGGCTGGAAGTTTTGATGACGTCCTTGCTATAACTGGTTTCAATACATGTTTCGGGATGGCCTTTTCTTCAGGTAAAAATAAACATGCTCTTTTGCATTGTTCTATTTTCATCATATAAAATCAAGAATATCCAAATGTTATAAGAACTACATGGATTTAACAAAATTTAGTTATAGTCAAATCTGAAAGGTATACCATTTATATTTTCTTACACACCTTACAATAAAAATCTGCTCCATATATGAGAAAGTCTATGGTTTGGGGTCAGTCAAATGCCCATACTAGGCTATGTGGAAATGGGAGTGAAAAATGTTTGACACTTCTGCCAAGTGAGTAGGAATGGCAGAAAAAAACAGCTTGAAAAAACTGCCCTGCTGATGTGTTAATATCATAAAATGTGATTATTTTAAAAGGAAAAGCCCCATATATATTTTGGAACTACAATTAATATGCCCTCCCTGGAGATGTGCTTAGTTACGTAAAGCGCTGCGGAATATGTTAGCGCTATATAAAAATAAAGATTATTATTATTATTACATAGCTTGAAAGAAAAAAAATGACCTAGGTCCTTTTAAGCTCTACCTTTCTCGATCAATTATAAATATTTATCACTAAATTATCTATAACCCGTAATGCCATTCATAACATACTATAATTCTGCTCCGACCAGCTCCTTTTTAGGGGACAGCTCCTTTTTAGGGGAAGTTCAAAGTGGTATGTTCATTATAAGAAGAAAAATTTGTTCTCACTCTGACTGCTGAATTTCCTGTGAGGGTGGTTGGTCACATGACCACATGCGTGCAATTTGCATACCTGCGGTCACATACCAGCTAGGCGTTCCTTACTTTCTCAAAGTTCTAGTGCAGGAGAGTCCAGTTGGCATGTGACTGCAAGTATGGAGGTCACAAGTATGTGGACACATGACCACCCACCTTCATGACACTTACAGATGAATTGTGCCTGCATGCGCAGCACACGCAATCACGATTCAACAGTCTGAAGTCACTTAACCTGATTACAGAATTTTCTTTATAGACAGGTGTTATAGAAAACATTAAAATCCATAAGTCAACTCCAGAAGGAGAAAGGGCTTACAATCTAAAACCCACATTGAAGTAGAATAATACAGTTGACATAGGTTAAAGGAAATTGGTGGTAGCTAAGAAGTGACACAACTGATTAAAACTCCTTTTGAAGTCCAGACTTTCTGCAGTGGACAGGATATCTATTGTGAGAAGAAGTCATAAAGACTGAGATTTGTAGTTTCAAGAGGAAGGGAAACAAAAATGTAACAGCTTTAGCGGTAACTATTGTTCTATTCAGAGGAAAGTGGACATTTGGGCATCGGTGGAAAGTTATGAGCATTGGGGTTTGTATGACGTGTCTGGTGGCTCCGGTGGCATCTAGATCTGTCGGGGCCCAGGGGTCACATTGACAATGTGCGAGCGGTCAAGTGTTTTGAGCCTACAGGGGGGTTGGGCGCTCTGGGGTCCGCTTCACGTCATGCTGCCTGCCATCTAGTTGTAGCAGAGCTAGTCTCATCGTGGGACAGATGGATTAGAAGCAAGGTGAGGAATATTTTTGTGTTTTATTTTTAACTTTTTTACAGATGACAAGCGTCGATGCAATGGGCAATGTCGTAAGTATGGTTTAATTATGATTTATTAAAAGGGGGCGTGGCCTAGCACCTGATGTGAGCGGTCGGCTTCTGGAGCTCCTCCGCTGTGACCCTGCATTTATCCTGAAGATAAGATCTCTCTGGGAGCTGATAACGTGTTGTGCGGCTGTCGGAGGTCACCGGAGGTCGGCCCCGACGTGTGAAGCTGTGCAGAGCTGCGGATATGGTCCGGAAAAGGCAGCAGGACGCCAAGGCAGGAGCAGTGACCCGGACCCAAGATGGTGCCGACAGTGTGGAGGTGGCTGAGAGAGAGGACGCTGCAAATGCCTCATATGCAATGAGGCTAGAGATGGCTGCTAAGCTTGAAAAGTATGCCTGGGTGGACGGAGCAGGGAAGGAGAGAGCTGAATAGGAGGAGGAACAGGCTGGAGAGAAAATGAAAGTGCAAGGAGAAGGCTCAGAGAGTGATACGGTACAGGGGGGGCCAGAGGGGGAGGAAGGAATGCAGGAAAATGATGGTGTCGAGCAAGAGACTGTGGAGCAGCTTATAATAGGGGAAAGCACTTTGCGAGACATTTATGATCTGATCAGATCATGCAAAACTGCAATAACAACTCTCACTCACAGAGTGGATGGGACTTGTTGTGAATTCTGTGGCAGAGCTCCCTCCTGTGGTCACAAGTGGTACTTCGGCTGATTCTCTCTGTGAGCTTCCGTTGGTGGAGGAGAGTTGTACTGCGGCTTCTGAGTTTCCTTCCTCAGGTGATGTGGTGATGTCGTTAGGTGCTGCTCTATTTAACTCCACCTAGTGCTTTGATCCTGGCTTCCAGTCAATGTTCTAGTATTGGACCTGTTTCCTCCTGGATCGTTCCTGTGGCCTGCTGCTCTGCATAGCTAAGTTCTGCTTTGCTATTTTGTTTGCTGTTTTTTTCTGTCCAGCTTGTCTATTTGTTTTTTCTTGCTTGCTGGCAGCTCTGGGACGCAGAGGGTGTACCTCCGTGCCGTTAGTTCGGTACGGAGGGTCTTTTTGCCCCCTTTGCGTGGTTTTTGTAGGGTTTTGTGTTGACCGCAAAGTTACCTTTCCTATCCTCGCTCTGTTCAGAAAGTCGGGCCTCACTTTGCTAAATCTATTTCATCTCTACGTTTGTCGTTTCATCTTAACTCACAGTCATTATATGTGGGGGCTGCCTTTTCCTTTGGGGTATTTCTCTGAGGCAATGTAGGCTTATTTTCTATCTTCAGGCTAGCTAGTTTCTCAGGCTGTGCCGAGTTGCATAGGGAGCGTTAGGCGCAATCCACAGCTGCCTCTATTGTGGTTGGAGAGGATTAGGGATTGCGGTCAGCAAAGTTCCCACGTCTCAGAGCTCGTTCTTTGTTTTTGGGTTATTGTCAGGTCACTGTATGTGCTCTGACCTCTATGTCCATTGTGGTACTGAATTACCTTATCATAACAGGGACTATAGCAGAAGTTAATACAATAAAGGCAGACATGACCAAAATGGATAAGAGAGTGGGAGAGGTGGAAGAGCGAGTAAGTGTGCTGGAGGATCAACTCTCTAAAATGCAGAGATCCCATACTCAGTGTCTACAAAAATGTGCTGCTTTGATTAATAAGAATGATGATCTGGAGAATCGCTCACGGAGGAATAATGTAAGACTAGTGGGTATCCCTGTGAAGACTAAAGGAAATGACCCTACAAAATTTATTGAAAAATGGCTCCAGGACAAGATAGGTGCTGATAACCTGTCTAAGTTATTTGTGGTGGAAAGGGCGCACCGCGTTCCTATGAGACCTCTCCCGCCGGGGTCCCCCCCTCGTACTATCCTTGCTAGGATCCTGAACTATAGACAGAGATTCCATATTGAGAAGTGCTCGTACAGCTGAGGACATGTGCATTAACGGCTAAAAGATCTCCATTTACCCAGACTACTCGGCTGAGGTGTAAAAGCAGAGGATGAGTTATGGAGCAGTTAAAAGGAGAGTGAGAGACTTGAAATTGATTTATTCTACTTTATACCCGGTGAAATTAAGGGTTGTAGCCCTGGGGGCGGTTTACTTTTTTCCAACACCAAAAGAAGCCACTAAGTGGCTGGACTTAAATAAGCAGAAGCTTACAGCTGACAAAGAAAGAGGGAAGTGAAAGGAAGATTCTGGAGATGAAGATGATGCTGCCTTATTGTTACCTCTGGACTTTGGTTTAATAGTTGTTGCGGTTCTCAGGGGACTTATTGTAATAATGTTCTATATGCGGAGGGGTTTTGGAGGTGTTCTAGTTACAGCAGTTTACAGGTACTGAGGGAAGGGTAGCTAGACGCTGGACTACCTACTCTCTGGTAAGAGAGGTGAAAAACAACAGCGGATCAGTTATGGGTTACTTTGTTAATGAATATTGGGAAGGGAGGAAGAAGGGGGCTGGGGTCTATTGCTGGAAATTGGGACTTATAGCTTACTGGGAACAGCATCCTATTTCAAGGGGTCAGGAATTTGTATTTGTGAGGCTTTATGGTAGGAGACAAAATTAAAATTGTTAGTTGTAATATAAGAGGACTGTCGGAGGGTACTCGGAGAACGGCACTTATGGAATATGTGAGAAAACGGGGCCCGGATTTCATTTGTCTCCAGGAGACACATTTGCTTACAGAAAAGGTAGATGTGTTAAAAAGGAGGTGCATTGGGAAGTCTTATCACTCTAAGTATTCTTCATATGCTAGGGGGTTTCGGTTGTGATTGGAGCGTCCACGACTTTTGAAGAAATTGAGAGTCATGTTGATAGAGATGGGCGGTATGTTTTGTTATTTTCAAAATTTATGGGCAACCATTGTCTGGCGGCTATTTACTTCCCACCCCATATTCTGGGAAAAAGGCTCAAGAAATATTTGAATTGCATAAACGAGGTATGGGATTACCACTGTTAATTATTGGGGATGTCAATGTGATGGATGAAGGGTGGGACAGGTATAAGAAAGGTTTAGGCAAAGGCATTAAAAAACTGTTGGCGTTAGGAAATTATTTGGAAGAATTGGGGATGGTGGACCTTAGGAGAGTGAGGAATGAGAATGTAATCTGTTATTCCTGTTATTCTGCAACTCGCGGTTCTCTTTCCAGGATTGACCTAGCACTGGGGAATGATTTAATGACGCACATGATTTGTGGGATAGAATATCTCCCGAGTTATTTCAGACCACAAACCTATAGAACTCTTAATCAAACGGACAGGAGAGAGGACTGGACGGGGAGGTGGGTGGAAATTTCACCCCTTGTGGTTTGAGCATATTAATATGGATGACATCAAGGAGATCACAGAATACTGGCAGTTTAATGAAGATAGCGCTGATAAGCGGGTAGTTTGGGATGCAATTAAAGATTTTCTGAGGGGCCTTCTTTTTACGGAGATTTGTAGATGTAAATCCAAGACTAGGATGGATGATAGGGAGATCATTGAGAAATTAGAAAGAGCAGAAAGGGACATGTTGTCGGACCCATCTGAGGTAATGTAGACTAAGGAAAGCCAAGGAAGCGGTTAATAAGTTGTATATGAAAAAAAAAGGAGAGAAGAAGAGCTTTTCAGAAATTACAGTTTTTTGAGGAAGGAGAAAGAGTTGGGCACTTGCTCTCGGTGGTAACCGGCACAGAAAGAATCCTCGTATGTGTACAATTTAAGAATAGATGGAGGTACTGTGTTGACAGATGTAGTAGATATCCTGGGTGAGTTTAGAAGTTTTTATGAGCAACTATATTCATCTGGGTTGAGGGCTACATTGGGGGACATTGTAAACTTCCTGGGTGAGGCGAATCTTCCCAGGATAGGGGACTATGATAGGAGGAGGTTGGATGAACCTAAAATGGAGGAGGAGATTAAACTTGCCATCATGTCAATGACTAATAACAAGGCCCCTGGAGCTGATGGACTCCTGGTTGAGATATATAAGAATTTATTGGATATTTCAGTGGCTAAATTAAAGATTGTCTTTGAGGCATTACAGGAGGGAGAGTTGTCGGCGTCCATGAGAGAGGCGATAGTAGTGGTCATTTTAAAGGAAGGTAAGGACCCAGGATTGGCGGAGTCATATAGGCCAATTTCATTGCTGACGGTTGGCAAGTGTGGTCCAGAATCTGGTCCATCCTGATCAAACTGGTTTTATGCCAAATAAGTGTACAGCGATAAATTTACGTAGATTATTCCTGAACTTGCAGCTGCCGTCGGACAACGAGGGTAATAGAGTTGTGGTCTCACTGGATGCGCGTAAAGTGTTTGATAGTGTTGATTGGTGCTATCTTTGGGAGGTTCTGAGATCTTTTGGTTTCGGGCCGACTTTTAAATCGTGGGTGAGGTTGTTGTATTCTTCTCCGACTGCTAGGGTGAGAGTTAATGGTGAGCTGTCTGGAAGTTTTGGTTTATATAGGGGGACTAGGCAGGGGTGTCCGCTGTCTCCGCTGCTTTTTATGTTGGCAGTGGAACTCTTAGCACAGACATTTAGGAATTCGGTTTCGGTTAGGGGGTTCCGGTATGGCATGATAGAAGAGAAAATAGCCCTATATGCAGATGACATGCTACTATTTTTAGAAAATTCTGGAGAGGCCTTGGAGGGTGCGATGAATATTCTCAATACATTTGGTGATATATCGGGTCTTGAAATCAATTGGGAGAAGTCAAATATCTTGATAGTGGATAAAAGGGGCGATGACATCCCAATATCAGGTTAAGGTAGTAAGCTGACAGTGGTTTCACAGTTTAAATATTTGGGCGTTCAAGTGTCTATTCCTCTTTCGAGCTACGTCGATCTGTATCTGTCCCCATTGCTGGACAGGTTTAGGAGGAAAATAGGGGCGTAGTGCAAACTGTACCTTTCAGTGGTGGGAAGGATAAACTTAATCAAAGTGATTCTTATGTCCCAATTATTGTATGTATTGCATAATTTCCCCGTTTGGTTGCCCGAAAGTGGTTTCACACCATTAACTCTATATTTCGAGACCTTGTTTGGGTGAAGAAACAGCCAAGAATTAGGCTGGAATTGCTTCAGAGGCCTAAAGATGGGGGGACTGGCCCTTCCGAATCCCTGGATCAATTTTTTGGCAGCGCAGGGTGAGCAGATGAGAAGTTGGAGAGAGGTGAATGGACTGGGCTCGGTTCAGCGGATTTTGGTCTGGTTACTGGGAAAGGGACCCATTGGTTCAGGGATTGGAGACAGGGGGATTCAGGAAGTTTGGAACGGCTTATCCTACCTTGACGTTGATTCAAAAGGTATGGGAGACAATTAAAAAGGCAAGGAGAGTGGGACTTTTAACAAATCTCTCCCCAATATGGCACAATGAAATATTACCTGAATTTATTAAAATGAGGGAATTCAAAAATTGGAAAGCATTGGGTATTCAATATATGGCTCAGATTCAGGGCGCACAAGGACTGTTATCCTTTGAGGCACTGCAGGAGAGTTACGGGTTGCAGGAGACATGTAGGTTTCAATATGGACAGTTGAGACATGCCTATCTTGCGCAGAGCAAAACTGTTGATATGGGAATTTATAGAGATATTCTGGTAGACTATGTCTGTGCAACGGGAGGAACAAAAGGGGTAGTCTCAGATATTTATAGGGATTTGTTATACACCTTTCTTAATAGATTCCCTATTAAAGCAAAAGAGAAATGGGAGGAAGAGTTGGGAAGGATAGAGGAGGATAAATGGGAGGATAGCATGGAGTATATTCCCCAATTATCATTAAGTGAGACGAGTAGACTTTCGCAATTATATGTACTTCACAGAGTATATAGAACTCAAGATAGAATATATAAGGCAGGGCTGAGACAGACTTCCGAGTGTCCTAAGTGTCAATCCGAGGGGGCAGGGATTTTACACATGTTATGGCAATGTACGAGATTGAATTCAAACTGGTTGGATGTGGGAGAAGCAATTGGAAAATCGTATGGCTGTGCAATTGAAAGAGATCCTGTGATATATATTATGGGATATGTGGAGGAGATCCGAGTTCCAAATCATCATAAAGTGGCCATAGCTAGATTATTGTATGTTGCGCGAAAGCTAATTGCCAGGCACTGGCTGAGTGAGGTACCGCTGACTCTGCAGGAATTTTATAGACAGTCTGATATGGTTACTAATGTGGAAAAGGGTATTTATGAAAAAGGGTAAAGTGTGAAAACCTTTGAAACACTTTGGAAACCGTGGATGGAGAGGAACTGGTTTCCAAGGGAATGTGGCTTTATTATGTAAGCAATGTATGCTATTGTCCTATTCTTGTTTATAGAGGCTTTAAGGGAGGGGGAGTAAGGGGTGGGGACTATTTCAAAAACTTTTTGTACCTCGATCGCAGTCATCACCGCTGCCGCCAGGTACTCCCCTCCGCTTCCCTCTGTTCTCCCTGCTGTCCAATTCCACGGTCCCGACCTCCGCTCCCTCCCCTGGACCACCTACCCCCCCACATCTGCTCCCCCCTGCGCCAGTGATCACCCCCTGCCCCGGTGTTCACCCCCACCTGCTGCTGCTACAGGCTCCATCTCCTCCTGCATATCCTCAGCCCCCCGCATCTCCCAGTCCCCTCCTGCCCCCGGTGATCACCCCCCCACCCCAGTGTTTCCCCCTTATCGCCCCCTGCAACGCTGATCTTCCCCCTGCGACGCTGATCTCCCCCTGCCCCGATGATCCCCCTCCCCCTGTGATCAGCCCCCTGCACCAGTTTTCGCGTTAGGGTTGGGGCTAAAATTAAGTGTAGGGTTGGGATTAGGGATGGGGTTAGGGGTAGGGTTGGGATTAGGGGTAGGGTTAGAGTTGGGGTAGGGTTGGGATTAGGGGTAGGGTTGGGGATAGGGCTGGGATTAGGGTTGGTATTAGGGGTTGGGTTAGGGGTGTGTTGAGGTTAGGGTTTGAGTTAGAATTGGGGGGTTTCCACTGTATAGGCACATCAGGGGGTCTACAAACGTGACATAACGCCCGCAGACCATTCCATCAAAGTCTGCATTCCAAAACGCCACTACTTCCCTTCCGAGCCCCGACGTGTGCCCAAACAGTGGTTTACCCCCACATATGGGGTATCAGCATGCTCAGGACAAACTGGATAACAACTATTGGGGTCCAATTTCTCCTGTTACTTTTGTGAAAATAAAAAATTGCGGGCTAAAAAAATCATTTTTGAAAAAAAGATTTTTTATTTTCATGGCTCTGCGTTATAAACTTCTGTAAAGCACTTGGGGGTAAAAAGTGTTCACCACACATCTAGATAAGTTCCTTGGAGGGTCTAGTTTCCAAAATGGGGTCACTTGTGGGGGGTTTCTACTGTTTAGGTACATCAGGGGCTATACAAACATAACATGACGCCCGCAGACTATTCCATCAAAGTCTGCATTTCAAAACGTCACTTCTTCCCTTCCGAGCCCAGATGTGTGCCCAAACAGTGGTCCACCCCACATATGGATACTGACTTACTCAGGACAAACTGGATAACAACTTTTGGAGTCCAATTTCTCCTGTTACCCTTGGGAAAATAAAAAATTGTGGGCTAAAAAATCATTTAAAAAAAAAAAAAAAAGATTTTGTATTTTCACGGCTCTGCGTTATAAACATCTCTGAAGCACTTGAGGGTAAAAAGTGGTCACCACACATCTAGATAAGTTCCTTGGGGGGACTAGTTTCCAAAATGAGGTCATTTGTGGGGGGTTTCTACTGTTTAGGTACATCAGGGGCTCTGCAAACGTAACATGACGCCCGCAGATCATTCCATCAAAGTCTGCATTCCAAAACGTCACTACTTCTCTTCCGAGCCCCGACATGTGCCCAAACAGTGGTTTACCTCCACATAAGGGGTATCAGCGTACTCAAGACAAACTGGACAACAACTTTTGGGGTCTAATTTCTCCTGCTACCCTTGTGAAAATAAAAAATTGCCGGCTAAAACATAATAACTGAGGAAAAAAAGATTTTTTATTTTCACGGCTCTGCGTTATAAACTTCTGTGAAGCACTTGGGGGTAAAAAGTGCTCACCACACATCTAGATTAGTTCCTTGGGAGGTCTAGTTTCCAAAATGGGGTCACTTGTGGGGGAGCTCCAATGTTTAGGCACACAGGGGCTCTCCAAACGCGACATGGTGTCCGCTAACGATGGAGATAATTTTTCATTCAAAAGGTCAAATGGCGCTCCTTCCGAGCCCTGCCGTGCACCCAAACAGTGGTTTACCCCCACATGTGAGGTATCGGTATACTCAGGAGAAATTGCCCAACAAATCTTAGTATCCATTTTATCCTGTTGCCCATGTGAAAATTAAAAAATTAAGGCTAAAAGAAAATTTTTGTGAAAAATAAAGTACTTTTTCATTTTTATGGATAAATTTGCAAAGCACCTGGGTGTTCAAAGTGCTCACTATGCATCTAGATAAGTTCCCTGGGGGGGGGGGGTCTAGTTTCCAAAATGGGGTCACATGTGGAAGATCTCCAATGTTTAGGCACACAGGGGCTCTCTAAACGCGACATGGTGTCCGCTAACGATTTGAGCTAATTTTGCATTCAAAAAGTCAAATGGCGCTCTTTCCCTTCCGATCCTTGCCGTGCGCCCAAACAGAGATTTTACCACACATGTGGGGTTTCAGCGTACTCAGGACAAATAGGATAACAACTTTTGGGGTCCACTTTCTCCTTTTACCCTTGGGAAAATAAACACATTGTTGCTAAAAGATTATTTTTGTGACTAAAAAGTTAAATGTTCATTTTTTTTCTTCCATGTTGCTTTTGCTGCTGTGAAACACCTGAAGGGTTAATAAACTTCTTGAATGTGGTTTTGAACACCTAAAGGGGTGCAGTTTTTAGAATGGTGTCACTTTTTTGGTATTTTCAGCCATATGGACTCCTCAAACTGACTTCAAATGTGAGGTGCTCCCTAAAAAAAAGGTTTTGTAAATTTTGTTGTAAAAATGAGAAATTGCTGGTCATCTTTTAATCCTTATAACTAGGGTTGAGCGAAACGGATCGTTCATTTTCAAAAGTCGCCGACTTTTGGCAAAGTCGGGTTTCATGAAACCCGACCCGATCCCTGTGTGGGGTCGGCCATGCGGTACGCGACTTTCGCGCCAAAGTCGCGTTTCGTATGACGCGCTTGGTGCCATTTTTTTCAGCCAATGAAGGGGCGTGGGCAGAGTGATGACATAGGTCTTAGGGGCGTGGACGCCTATCGCCATGTTGTCGCTTGTGCGCTGTAGCGATTTGCACTGTGTAACACCAGCTTTTCAGTTCAGGGACGGACGGAGGGGAGAGAGAGAGAGAGAGAGAAAGAAATAATCCCATTGGGTTTCGTGTTTCGGTCGATTCTCGACTTTTCGCCATAATCGGCCGATTTCACTCGACTCGACTTTTGAGATAGTCAGGTTTCGCGAAACCCGGCTCGACCCTAAAAAAGTCAAGGTCGCTCAACCCTACTTATAACTTCCTAACAAAAAAAAATTTTATTTACAAAATTGTGTCACATAACTCCCTGGTTTAACAGAATAAAAATTAAAAATTTTAAAATTGCTAAATTTTCAAAATTTTAGCCAAATTTCCATTTTTTTCTACAAATAAATGCAAAAATTATCGACCTAAATTTACCACTAACATGAAGCCCAATATGTCACGAAAAAACAATCTCAGAATCGCTAGAATCCGTTGAAGCGTTCCTATTACCTCATAAAGGGACACTGGTCAGAATTGCAAAAAATGGCCAGGTCATTAAGGTCAATATAAGCTGGGTCATGAAGGGGTTAAAAATGTAATTATTTTTTCATCGCTGCCCAATGCTATAAAATTTTGTGACAATTAATTTTTTTAGAGGTGTAATTTGTAAAATGGGGTCACTTATGAGGGGGGTTCTACTGTTCTGTCACTTCAGGGGCTCTACCAATGTGACATGGCACCCTCAAAGCATTCCAGCAAAATCTGAAGTCCAATAATGTCTGCACATCCAGTTGGAAGAATGTCTCAAGTGGGGTACCACAGGCTTCTGTCCTGGGCCCTGTATTCAACATCTTTATCAATGATTTAGATGAAGAAATTGAGTTTACACTAATTAAGTTTGCTGATGACACAAAGCTAGGAGGGATAGCTAATACTAGAGAAGAGAGGGAGAAGATTCAAAAAGATATAAATAAACTGGAGCAGTGGGCAGCAACTAACAGAATGGTTTTTAACAAGGAAAAATGCAAAGTACTACATCTGGGCAATAAAAATGAAAAAAGCAAATACGGAATGGGAGGAATAGGGCTAAGCAACAGCGCATGTGAAAAAGACTTGGGTATACTAATAGATCACAAACTGAACATGAGTCAACAGTGTAATGCAGCAGCAAAAAAGGCAAATGCAATTCTGGGATGTATTAACAGAAGCATACAGTCTAAATCACGCAAAGTCATTTTTGCCCTCTACTCTTTGGTTAGACCTCATCTGGAATACTGTGTCTAGTTTTGGGCATCACATTTTAAAAAAAGACATCAACTAACTGGAGCAAGTTCAGAGAAGAGCAACTAGAATGGTGACCGGTTTGCAAACCATGTCCTATGAGGACAGGTTACAGGATTTGGGAATGTTTAACTTGCAAAAAAGAAGACTGAGAGGAGACTTAATAGCTGTCTACAAATATATAAAGGGCTGTCACATTGTAGAAGGATCATCTTTATTCTCTATTCTCATTTGCACAAGGAAAGATTAGAAGCATTGGGATGAAACTGAATGGGAGGAGACACAGATTAGATGTTAGAAAAAACTTTTTGACAGGGTAATCAATGAGTGGAACAGGCTGCCACGAGAGGTGGTGAGTAGTGATGAGCGAGTGTACTCGTTGCTTGGGTTTTCCCAAGCACGCTCGGGTGACCTCTGAGTATTTATGACTGTTCGGAGATTTAGTTTTCATCGCGGCAGCTGAATGATTAGCCCCCGAAGCCCTCGATCAACTGTAAAAAAAAAAAAAATTAAAAATAATAATCCAACAGTATACTCCCTGATCCGATGTAATCCATTTATTAAGGAGTGTCCCATGACGATCTCCCGTGGAGAGCTGTCACATTGGCAGATGCGACCGCTCTCCAGGGGCTCTGGGATACAATGAAGGTATCCTTCCGCACTGTATTCCTCCGCCTCTGTGAGTACAGTATAGTTCATACTGTCACTTGTGGCACCGCTGCGTGGGAAAATTCTCACGCAGTAGTGCCGTAAAGTCAGAGGCCATTGATCCCTCAGTGATAACACTGCGGAGCCATTGCCTCCTGTCAGTGTGTCACTGGAGGCTTCCTGATGTGACAGCTTTATAGGGGAGATCATCATGGGACACTCGTTATTAAATGGATTGCGTCGTTCCAGGGAGTATTTGTGTTGATTTATTATTTTTTCTTTTTTTCCAGGAGATCGAGGGCGTCGCATGGATTGGCAGAAAAATAAAGATTGCAAAACTGTGTGTTTTATTTCATTAAAATACTTTATCCTGCATGTGTGTGTGTTTATTTAACCCATTAACAACTAGGATTAGTAATGGATAGGTTTCTTATTGACGCCTCTCCATTACTAAGCCGACTTGATGTCACCTTACAATTCAAAGGTGACATTAACCCCCTATTACCCCATATGCCACCGCTACAGGGCAGTGGGAAAAGAGGCTAAGTGCCGTAATTGGGGCATTTACCGATGAGCCATTTCTGGGGAGCCTGTGAGCTAGTGTTTGTAGCAGGGGAGGGGGCAATATCCATGGTTCCTTCCTAGGCTATGAATATCAGCTCACAGCTGTCTGCATAGCCTTTTCTGGCTATTAATTACATGGGGGGGTCCCTCTATTTTAATAGCCAGTAAAGGCTAAATATACAGCTGCGGGCTGATATTCATAGCCTGGGAAGATACATGGGTTAATACCCATAACCATAATACAATAACCCCTTCCTAAGCTACAAACATAGGCCCCTAGTCGCTGGCTTTCCATCTCTGGCGCAGAAAATTGCGCGTCAGCCCACGTCATTTTTTTTAGAAGTCAAACAGATATTGCGTTTAAGGCCAGGGTCACACTTGCAAGAAACTTGCATGAGTCTCTTGCATCAATACCCGGCACTGCCGCTGGCATTCAGGACTGGAGCATGCGGCTGCATGTATTTCTATGCAGCTGAATGCTCCGATCCCGAGTGCCGGCGGCAGTGTTGGGTGTTGAGGTGCGAGACTCGTGTGAGTTTCTCGCAAGTGTGATCCCTGCCTAACGCAGATTTTGTGTGTGTCTTTAACTCTTTATGTACCATTTTATTGTGGTTATTACTAAACATCGGGCTTGGTATTTATTTATCTATGTTTGTGTAAACATTATTCTTCAATGGAGTATGTAAATGAAAAGGTTGGACAAGAAATGACATCACAATTCTTTTTTTTTTGTTGTTGTTCAATAATAGATCTTTATTTTGACCTGCGTTTTCTGGCAAGAGACGCATATTCTGTGCAGAAAATTCTGCAGGCAAATCTGGAACGTGTGCACATACATAAAAGAAGTTTTAGGACACATATGGGGTACCGGCGTACTTGAGAGAAATTGCACAACAAATTTTTCCCTGTTAACCTTGTGAAAAAAAAAATTAGGGCTTAAAGAACATTTTTGCGGGAAAAAGTTTGTTTTTTTGTTTTTAATTTTTAATTCACATTATTCATTGCTGTGACGCACCTGGGAATTTAAGGTGCTCACCACACATCTAGATCAATTCCTTGTGGGGTCTAGTTTCCAAAATAGGACTTGAGGGGGATTTCCACTGTTCAGGCACATCAGTTGCTCTCCAAACGCGACATGACACCTGCAGAACATTCCTTCAAAATGTGCGTTCCAAAGCGTCACTCCATCATTTCTGATACCTGCCATGCACCCAAATAGTAGTTTCCTCCCCCCCCCCCCCATATATGGGGTGTCTGCATACTCAGGAAAAAATGAGGCCCAAAATTTAAAAATTTGTCTAAACTAAAATTTTTGTGAAAAAGTTGGTTGTTTCTTTTTCCACCGCATTCAATTGATTCCTGTGAAGCACCTGAAGGGTTAATAAACTTCTTGAATGTGGTTTTGAACACACGGGTAATTCCAAGTCAAGTGAATCAATGATTTTTACCACTATATTTTTAATTCTTTTGAGATTTTGTTATTTGGTAATAGTGTGTCAGAGAATGCAAAATGTGAAGAAAAAAACATTTCTAGATTTTTTAAAAATTTTTTTATTGATTTTCAAAGTTCGGAAAAAGTGCGATTTTCGGTGTTGCCTGCCTTTACATTTCTCCCTATAACTCAGGCTAGAAAAAAAGATAGAGAAACAAAATAAACACCATTCTAATCAGAACTGTACAGGCTTTCACCAGATATGTCACAAGAGTATCTTTGATCATATTTTACCTATGCGAACGCCTAAAACGCATTTCAGAAAAAAAGTTTAATTTAAAAATTTCAAAAACTGCACATGTGCCTGCTATGCTCCTAGCCACATCTGTACCAAAATACAAGCTGGGATCATGATGGGATCATATTTTAAAAAATAAAACTATTACAGTGTCAATTCGAAAATCTCGCATTCAGATCTGTTTAGCCTGTGGTCTAACAGTGTGGGATCTATATTTACCAAATAATCCAGGATTTTTAGATATTACTGTATTATTTTATTATGTTACAGAGTATTAGAAGCAGGAGAGGACAGAGGGGAAAGCTTTGTTAGGGCTGAGAATGACCAGGGGTAGACAGTGATGCCAGCAGCTCCAGCCTCCAGAGGCCATATTCACACCATTTCTTACTACCCAGGCAACTCCTCAAATGGAGGGAGAAAAATATTCTTAACATCCAGTTCATGTATTTTACAAACCAGGACTACAAAGAGGAGGAGAGTTTGTGAAAACCTCGGGTACAGGAAGCAGAAAGGGGACTCAGCAATACCGGACTGTCATCCCATGTAGTGACACAGAAATATAAACAAGGGTTTCTTCATTCAGCAAAGAGAGGGACGTCCATGACGTGGTAGAAGGAGGCACAAGATCGGCAATGGATGACAGAACTGGTGATGTGACCTGTGAATATGATCGGCGCTGGTGGCGACTACTGTACTCTCCAAAAATTGTGAAAATGAAGAAGTAGAAATGACTTTTCTGGAGCTTCTGGTCCAGCGCCGTCCTTTGTGTATCCCAGAAAACCAGACATTGTAAAAGTTAACAAAAATCAGATATTGACTCAGGTGGAGCCGAGCACCATGACCGGCCGCACATACTCTGACACAAAAGGAAATGGCCATTGCTAGTAAGCCCTTATGGACAAGATTACATTTCACCCACTAGAAGGGACACATTGATGATAACAGGCCAGTGTAAAAACCTACTATTAATTGTTTGACTAGTTCATATTTTATAAAACGAGGAATTAACTACTGTACTATTCCTCTTAAGCACTTCATAAATGACATGTTTAGTGATATAATAGAAAAAAAATTCTTACATGTATAAATGGGTGGTAAAAACTAGGAGTTAGTCATACCGGTAACGGTATTTCCAGGAGTCCATCATGACAGCACATCCTTGATAGGGACAGGAACACAGAAGAGGTTAAATAGCCCCTCCCCACCTCCACCCCTCAGTGATTTTACAAAGTACCACATCAGGATGGATACAACACAATTTTATTGAACTTCCTCTCTATACATGTTCATATCACACATTAGACAGTAGTTCAAGGGGGGGCAAATAATGGGTGCTGTCATGATGGACTCCTGGAAATACCGTTACCGGTATGACTAACTCCTAGTTTCCAGATCGTCCCTCATGACAGCACCACAGGAGAAATACCAAATAACTCCTATTAGGGCGGGATTACAGCTTGGAGGACTTTTCTCCCAAAGCTAGTCTGTTGCTTTGAAAGAACGTCCAGCTTGTAGTGCTTGCAAAAGGTATTTGAGCTAGACCAAGTTGCCGCCCGGCAAATTTGGTCCATGGATGCACCCGCACTCTCTGCCCATGAAGCAGATACTGCTCTCAGAGAGTGGGCTTTTAGGTGATCTGGAGGAGATTCACCAGCTGAAATATACACAGCGCAAATGGTAGATTTGATCCATCTGGCCAGAGTCGCTTTTGAGGCTTTTTTGCCTCTATTTTTCCCGGACATCTGGATAAAGAGATTAGAGTCAATTCTCCAGCTGTCTGTAAGTTTTAGATACTGCAACACTGTTCTCTTGACATCCAGAGAATGAAGAGAATGTTCTTTTTCGTTATTGTAGTTCTGGCAGAACGTGGGTAAAACTATTTCCTGGTTTCTGTGAAAGTCCGTCACAACTTTTGGAAGAAATGAGGGATCCAACTTTAAAACGATGCAATCTTCTTGTATCTTTAAGTATGGATCTGTTATGGACAGGGCTTGAATTTCACCTATTCTCCTTGCTGTCGTTATTGCGACGAGGAAAACAGTCTTGAATGTCACAGATTTTAGGTCTGCCTGATCAAGTGGCTCGTATGGAGCTTTCCGTAGCTCATTTAGCACCAAAGTGAGGTTCCATGAGGGTACTGAGCTTCGTATTGTTGGTCTGATACGTTGTGTAGCTTTAATGTATCTCATTATCCAGGGATGATTCGCTATTGGATAGTCATAAAAGGCAGTTAAAGCTGAGATTTGTACCTTTAGCGTACTAGGTCTTAAGCCCATATCAAAACCTGTTTGGAGAAAATTTAGTATTTGAGGAATATCTGGTTGTTGGAGAACGGATATTGGAGATTTGGTCTGTGCACAAAACTTCTTCCAAATTTTCTGGTATATAGCCGAGGTCACCGGCTTTCTACTTTTTTTCATGGTCGAGATAACTGACTCAGACAGTCCCTTTGATCTCAAGATCTCCCTTTCAAGATCCACGCTGAGAGTTGTAGCATCTTTAGATTTTGATGGACCAATGGTCCCTGTATTAGAAGATCCCGTCTTAGTGGTAGTAACACTGGGTCTTCCACCGCCATCCACTTCAGCAGAGGAAACCAGCTCCTCTTGGGCCAATATGGCACTATTAGGATTACTACGGCTAAACTTTCCTGAATTTTCCTCAAAACTCTGGGAATTAGGGCTAGTGGAGGGAACGCGTATGCAAGTTCCATGTCCCAATGTTGAGCCAATGCATCTATGCCAGTTGGATTGTCTCTTGGATTTAGCAAAAAGAATTCTTTCGTTTTTGTATTGCTCCTTGAGGCGAATAAATCTATTTGTGGGGTGCCCCACTGTTGGATTAACTGAGTAAAGATTTCTTCGTTTAGAGACCATTCTGACGGCTGTACCTTCTCTCTGCTGAGAAAGTCCGCTATTTGGTTCTGTGAACCTTTTAGGTGTACTGCCGTGATGGACTTTACGGTATTTTCCGCCCAGGAGAATATTTCTTCTGCTAGTGCCTGAAGTGGACGGTGCCTTGGTCCTCCTTGATGTAGGAGAAAAGCTACCGTGGTCGAGTTGTCTGAGAAGACTCGGATGTGGTGTCCCTGAATCTCGTGTTGGCACCTTTTTAGTGCTTCCCAGACCGCTCTGAGTTCCCTGTAGTTGGAGGAACTGTCGCGTATCGATGGTGGCCATGTCCCCTGAAGGTATCGACCTTCTATGTGGGCTCCCCAGCCCCTTGAGCTTGCATCGGTGGTTATATTTATGCATGGAGATATTTTCCATGGTTTTCCTCTTTTGAGGTTTTTTATGTTGATCCACCATGAGAGGGACTGCTTTACCCTGCTGGGTAACCACATCCTGTTGTCTAGTGAATCTTTTCTTCCGTTCCATACCGAAAGAACTTCCCTTTGAAGCGTTCTGGAGTGAAACTGGCTCCACTGTACACTGGAAATGCATGAGGTCATCAGACCTAGAATCCTCATTGCTTTCCTGATGGAGATGTATTTCCGTTTTTTTATTGATTGAAGTTCTTTTTTTATTGACCGTTGTTTTTGGTCTGGTAGGAAGGAGTATTCTAGTTCGGAATTTAGTAGTACCCCTAGAAATATCTTCTGCGTCTCTGGTTCGAGACTCGATTTTTTTGCATTTATTACCCACCCCAGACGTTTCAGGAGTGACGTGGTAATTTCTAAGGATTCTTCCATCTGTTGGGATGAATCTGCGATCAGCAACAGATCGTCCAGATATGGTGCGATGAGAACTTCCTTCTCTCTTAAGTAGGCCATGACCTCTGTCATGAGCTTCGTAAATATCCTCGGGGCAGAGGAGAGACCAAATGGTAGGCACTGAAACTGGAAATGAAGTATTTTCTTGTGGTTTCTTATTGCGAACCTGAGGAATTTTTGATCTGAGGGATGGATGGGAACATGATAGTAAGCATGTTTGAGATCTAGCGTGCACATTACAGAGTTCTTTTTTATTAGCGGTGTAATTGATTTGAGAGATTCCATCTTGAAGCGTTTGTACGCCACCCATTTGTTTAATGGTTTTAAGTTTATTATTGTTCGGTAATCTCCGTTTGGTTTTCTTATGGAGAACAGACTGGAGTAATGCCCCTGAAAATGTTGATGATGGGGTACCGGTATTATGACGTTTAATTCTTAGAGTTCCTGTATGTCTGTTATCAGCCTTTGATGTACTGCTGATGACTCTGTCTGTGTTAAGCAGAATCTCTTGGGGGGTAGATGAGTAAACTCGATCCTGTAACCCTGTGCCACTGTCTGTAGAATCCACTGATTCTGAGTTATGTTCTGCCATCCTTCTTGGAAGTATTGTAGTCTCCCTCCTATATTGTTGGCGTCATTGTTTGCTGGGTCCTGTTGATTGGTCTCGAAAGGAACCTCTTCCTCTGCCTCCTTTAGGGTAGCTCCACCTACCGGACTTCCCCTTGCCTCTGTAGTCCTGTCTTGGGTGGGAGCGAGTGTTTCGGAAGAATTGCGGTTTCTTTGGCTTCTCCTCAGGGAAGCCTTTCTTCTTATCAGACGCTTTTTCAAGTAGCTCGTCAAGGACTGGACCAAAGACGTGAGAACCTGAGAATGGAATCGAACACAGCTTGTTCTTGGATTGGGTATCTCCCGTCCACGATCTCAGCCATAAGGCCCTTCTTGCTGCGTTTGACAGTGCATTATTCCGAGCAGCAAAGCGTACGGATTCCGCTGAAGCATCTGCCATGAAATCAGTCGCCATCTTTAAAACTGAAAAGGATTTTAGGATTTCTTCCCTTGGAGTTCTATTTTTAATATGACTCTCCAGCTCGTCCACCCAAAGACTCATGGACCTTGCTACAGAGGTAGCCGCTATATTCGTCTTCATAATGGCGGCTGACGATTCCCAGGCTTTCTTAAGAAGATCTTCTGACCTCTTATCCATTGGGTCTTTTAACCCTGACGAGTCCTCAAAGGGAATAGCCGTTTTCCTTGTGACTTTGGCCACAGGAATGTCGATCTTTGGAACCGACTCCCAGACTTTAGTTTCTTCTGGGTCAAAGGGAAGACGGTATTTGAAGTCTCTCGGGACTACTAATTTTTTTCCCACATCTTCCCACTCTTCCATTATCATTGCAGTTATGTGATTGTTGACCGGGAAAACTCTATTCCTGCGAGTTCTCAGGCCCCCAAACATCTCGTCTTGAACTGATAAAGGCTCAGACGAGTCTTCTATTTTCATAGTGCTTCTTACTGCTTTTAGCAGTATATCCGTATTTTCGGATGAGAACAAGTATTTCTTCCGGAAGCACAGTTAATGTATTGTCCTCTTCGTCCGAGCCCGGATCGGAATAACCTGAGACCTCTCCTTCCTCGGAACTCACATCCATATCCCATCTAGGCCTTTTAGGCCGCGGAGATTGGGGTGGCACCATAGTAGACACTGTAGCTTGGACTTCGTCTCTAATCATAGATTTAATATTATCTAACAGCGAAGCCTGTTCGTCTTTAAGAAGTTTAGCGATGCATTTTTCGCATAATTTCTTCTTATAGCCCTCTGGGAGTTTGGTGGTGCACAATGGGCATTTAATAGTCCTTTTTTTAGTAGTTGACCTCTCGGGAATGTCCTTATCCTGAAATGTAAAGGAGATCCCTGTAGGTACAGAACTAACTTTTTGGAATGCATCCCGTACCACGTACTACTCACATGGTCCGTGTGCAGCTCTAAGGATTGGACGTCTGGGCGAGTAGCACCTCCCATGTTACTGGGTCAAGTGTGCTGTCAGATGTCAGTCATTAAGTAGCAATCTTACCCGGCTTCAAGACATCTGATTCGTCCTCCTTCCGAGCTCAGCTGCTGGCGTCCACGGTGATTTCAGGTTCCCAGCTGTACTGCGCATGCGTCATCTGGAACACATGCAGACCAGCCTGGGACCTGGAAACCGGCGCATAATCTTCAGCCATTGCGCTCTGATCTCCCCCTGCAGCTCCCAGGCGCCCCGGAAACAATCGGCGCCGCCGACCCCCGGAATCCGGCCACGCCCCCCGGAAGTCGTCACCTCCGGCTGGAGCGCCGGACCGGAAGTTAGGGGAGCGACGCCAGCACCGGCCGCACGTGGAGCCTGAGGGAGCGCCGGACACCGCAGCCGCTGCCTCAGCGCCCCCTTTGATGAGGGGATGAGGCAGCGCATGGGAGCAGACAGCTCGACCTAGTCGCAGAGGGACCTCCAGCGATATCGTGCGACTTCAGGAGTCGCCAGACTCTCGCGGCCAGAGCCCCCTCCAGGAGGATGGACCGCTCTCCGGAGCTCCTGCTCCAAGACCTGACCTCGGATCAGGTAAAGAGAAAAACCTAATCTTCTGGAGAACTCTCTCCTGCGTCTGTCCCTGATAGGGACAGGAAAAACACTGAGGGGTGGAGGTGGAGAGGGGCTATTTAACCTCTTCTGTGTTCCTGTCCCTATCAAGGATATGAAGAGCAACCTCCTGTGGTGCTGTCATGAGGGACGATCTGGAAATATTGGTTCTTTTAATCTGGTTTTTAACATATAATTAGGATGACTCACACAAACATAAAATCAGATGATTCAAGGCTTAAAAAAAAAAAAAAAATACAAATTTGACAGGTCCCAAGTTGAATCCCTGTACAAATATAAACAAGAACACAAGTAACACACATGCATGTTTTCACAATTTTAAAACATACGTTTTTTTCACAATTGCGCATCAAAATTTTGAATTTGATTTCTCCAAAACAAAATATCAAGAAACATAGTCTTGTGACATATCAAATGAAAGCCGGTACCGTTCTGAGAAAAATGATGCCTCCCCCACCTCTATATCTTAATTCTAGCCAGAGATATGATAAAAAATGTAAAGCCATACCAGGCCAAAATCCGCACTTTTTCAAAACATTAAAAATCTGTAAAAAATTAACTGATGTCTGAACTTCAACTGCATCTGGATTGTTTTGTTTAAAATTCATTGTGGTAATGTCTATAACCAAAATTAGAAAAATGTTGTCTCTGTCCAAATATATATGGACTTTACTGTATTTATTTTCTAAGCAGTACTCATACAATCGCACAGGTACAGTATACCTTAATCTGTATGACCGCAATCATTCTTTTCTTTTCTAGGCTCCACATTTAACAACATCATCCGAGGGGTGTTGGAAGTTGTTGTTGGCATTGCAGCAGGAATTCTCTTGGGATTTTTCCTTCACTACTTTCCAAGCAAAGATCAAGTAACTACCTTTTTAATGTATATAACTAATCTTCACTCATATACTGTGTGGTATACTCTCAATTGCTGTCTATACATTGGGTGTGGAGACTCAAATCGTACAATCGGAGCTTCACCATTGCCAAAGCAGTGAACAGTCCAAATTAATTTTAATAGAACCTGTGTACCAGACTAATTTGGTGATGTACAGTCACAGTTAAATTGACAGTTTAGATACACAGTATTGTTTCTTATTTAAAGGGAGCTTGTTACTAGGTCAGGGGTGCACAACCTTTTTCAGTCTGAGGGACTACTACTACTACTTTTTTATACTTTAAGTGGGCGCAATACAACATAAGTTGCTTTGCGTTCTACTAATATGGCATTGGTACACATGTAGTGGCCATATTGGGCAGCACGGTGGCTCAGTGGTTAGCACTGCAGCCTTGCAGCGCTGGGGTCCTGTGTTCAAATCCAACCAAAGACAATATCTGCATGTCTCCTCATGTTTGTGTGGGATTCCTCTGGATTCTCTGGTTTCATCTCACACTCCATAGACATACGATAGGGAATTTAGATTGTGAGCCAATAGTGCAGTAAAGTGCTGCAGAATTAATGGCGCTATATCAGTTAGTAAATTAAATATAATCCTTTTAAATTTCTCATTATTCCCAAGCTCAGGCCCTAATCAATTTTTGTGGCATCAATCCAGGGTGGATTTGATTTAAATCACGATTTAAATCACGATTTAAATCACTAGTCAGTAAGGCTTGATTTAAATCAGTGATTTAAATCAAAGTTTCTACCTAAACTAGTTCTTGCTACTTTAACATGCAAGTAGATGAAGATTTTTAGAATCACTTTTTATATTACTTTTTTCTCCCCAGTTTAATGGGTTAATCATTCATATTTGGACACCACTGTTCTGTTGTACTTAGGAAGGAGAAAAATAATCCTGACCTTAATAACAATTTAAATAGATTTATTCAACTGAAACAATAACAACATTACAGCATAAGTTATTTGCTTAAACAAACATCCATGTTTGTTAACTAATTTGGCTAAACAAAATATATATATATTATAAGAAACTTAGACTGTCAGCCCAGCCGACACATGAAAAACTTAAATACTACTGTCCATGCTGTCCTCTGTAGCTCACTTGTCGTCATCTTCATCATCATCTTCTTCTTTGTTCCTATTCATAATCTGGAAAAGAAAAACAAGCTTTCCTGCTTTATTGGGTCCCAACCGATTTCTCAATTTAGAATGAATGAGTCCAAAGGAAGAGAATATTCTTTCAACGCCTGCAGAAGAAGCTACTGCTGTTAAAAGTGAAATCATTACTTGAACAGTCTCTAAATCCAAGCGCTTAAGTGACTTCCACCAGTTTACTGGTGTGACCTTCCTTAACCCCTTCCTGACCTTTGACGCAGCGTATGCGTCATGAAAACCCGTGCCAATCCGACCTATGACGCAGCATATGCGTCATGGCCGGATTGGGCTCCTGCAGGCCGGGTGAAAGGGTTAACTCCAATTTCACCCGGCCTGCAGGGACAGGGGGAGTGGTAGTTTAGCCCAGGGGGGTTGGCTTCACCCCCCCGTGGCTACGATCGCTCTGATTGGCAGTTTCACTTTCAACAGCCAATCAGAGCGATTTGTAATATTTCACCTAAAAAACTGGTGAAATATTACAATCCAGCCATGGCCGATACTGCAATATCATCGGCCATGGCTGGAAACACTTTTGTGCCCCCACCCCACCGATCGCCCCCCCAGCCCTCCGATCTGTGGTCCGCTCCCCTCCGTCCTGTGCTCCGCTCCCCCGTCCTCCTGTCCGCACCCCTGGGCTCCAATCCCACCCCCGGTGCTCCAATCCACCCCCTCTGCACACCGATCCACCCCCCGCACACCGATCCACCCGCCCGCACACCGATCCACCCCGCACACCGATCCACCCCCCTCGTGCTCCGACGCCCCCCCCCCCCGTGCCCTGATCTCCCCCCTTATACTTACCTAGCCTCCCAGGGTGTGTCCGTCTAATTTCCTGGGCGCCGCCATGTTCCAAAATGGCCGGCGCATGCGCAGTGCGCCCGCCGAATCTGCCCCCCCCCTTTGTCCCCCATAGGTAGGGACAATAATAAAATAAAGAAATTTTTTTTTTTTTCCACTAAGGTTGGAGTTAGGGGTAGGGGTAGGGTTAGGGTTAGGGTACGGTATGTGCACACGTATTCTGGTCCTCTGCGGATTTTTCTGCAGAGGATTTGATAAATCCGCAGTGCTAAACCGCTGTGCATTTATCGCGGATTTACCGCGGTTTTTCTGCGCATTTCACTGCGGTTTTACAACTGCGATTTTCTATTGGAGCAGTTGTAAAACCGCTGTGGAATCCGCAGAAAGAAGTGACATGCTGCGGAATGTAAACCCCTGCGTTTCCGTGCAGTTTTTCCGCAGCATGTGTACAGCGATTTTTGTTTCCCATAGGTTTACATTGAACTGTAAACTCATGGGAAACTGCTGCGAATCCGCAGCGTTTTCCGCAGTGTGTGCACATACCTTTAGAATTAGGCTATGTGCACACGGTGCGGATTTGGCTGCGGATCCGCAGCGGATTGGCCGCTGCCGATCCGCAGCAGTGTTCCATCAGGTTTACAGTACCATGTAAACATATGGAAAACCAAATCCGCTGTGCCCATGGTGCGGAAAATACCACGCGGAAACGTTGCGTTGTATTTTCTGCAGCATGTCAATTCTTTGTGCGGATTCCGCAGCGTTTTACACCTGATCCTCAATAGGAATCCGCAGGTGAAATCCGCACAAAAAACACTGGAAATCCGCGGTAAATCCGCAGGTAAAACGTAGTGCCTTTTACCCGCGGATTTTTAAAAAATGGTGTGGAAAAATCTCACACGAATCCGCAACGTGGGCACATAGCCTTAGGGTTGGGTTGGAATTAGGGTTGTGGTTAGGGGTGTATTGGGGTTAGGGTTGTGGTTAGGGTTACGGCTACAGTTGGGATAAGGGTTAGGGGTGTGTTCGCGTTAGAATTGAGGGGTTTCCACTGTTTAGGCACATCAGGGGGTCTCCAAACGCAACATGGCGCCACCATTGATTCCAGCCAATCTTTTATTCCTTCCGAGCCCCGACGTGTGCCCAAACAGTGGTTTACCCCCACATATGGGGTACCAGCATAGTCAGGACAAACTGCGCAACAATTACTGGGGTCCAATTTCTCCTGTTACCCTTGAGAAAATAAAAAATTGCTTGCTAAAACATCATTTTTGAGGAAAGAAAACGTATTTATTATTTTCACGGCTCTGCATTATAAACTTCTGTGAAGCACTTGGGGGTTGAAAGTGCTCACCACATATCTAGATAAGTTCCTTGGGGGGTCTAGTTTCCAAAATGGGGTCACTTGTGGGGGGTTTCTACTGTTTAGCCACATCAGGGGCTCTGCAAACGCATCGTGACGCCCGTAGAGCATTCCATCAAAGTCTGCATTTCAAAACTTCACTACTTCACTTCCGAGCCCCGACGTGTGCCCAAACAGTAGTTTACCCCCACATATGCGGTATCACCGTACTCAGCAGAAACTGGACAACAAATATTGGGGTCAAATTTCTCCTGTTACCCTTGGGAAAATAAAAAATTGCGGGCTAAAAAAATAATTTTTGAGAAAAGAAATTTTTTTTTTATTTTCATGTCTCTGCGTTATAAACTTCTGTGAAGCACTTGAGGGTTCAAAGTGCTCACCACACATCTAGATTAGTTCCTTTGGGGGTCTAGTTTCCAAAATGGGGTAATTTGTGGGGGATCTCCAATGTTTAGGCACACAGGGGCTCTCCAAACGCGACATGGTGTCCGCTAATGATTGGAGCTAATTTTCCATTTAAAAAGCCAAATGGCGTGCCTTCCTTTCCGAGCCCTGCCATGCGCCCAAACAGTGGTTTACCCCCACATATGGGGTATCTGCGTACTCAGGACAAACTGGACAACAACATTTATGGTCCAATTTCTCCTATTACCGTTGGCAAAATAGGAAATTCCAGGCTAAAAAATCATTTTTGAGGAAAGAAAAAATATTTTTTATTTTCATGGCTCTGCGTTATAAACTTCTGTGAAGCACCTGGGGGTTTCAAGTGCTCACTAGGCATCTAGATAAGTTCCTTGGGGGGTCCAGTTTCCAAAATGGGGTCACTTGTGGGGGAGCTCCAATGTTTAGGCACACAGGGTCTCTCCAAACGCGAGATGGTGTCCGCTAACGATGGAGATAATTTTTCATTCAAAAAGTCAAATGGCGCTCCTTCCCTTCCGAGCCTTACCATGTGCCCAAACAGTGGTTTACCCCCACATGTGAGGTATCGGTATACTCAGGAGAAATTGCCCAACAAATTTTAGGATCCATTTTATCCTGTTGCCCATGTGAAAATGAAAAAATTGAGGCTAAAAGAATTTTTTTGTGAAAAAAAAGTACTTTTTCATTTTTACGGATCAATTTGTGAAGCACCTGGGGGTTTAAAGTGCTCACTATGCTCCAATTTTTAGGCACACGGGGGCTCTCCAAATGTGACATGGTGTCCGCTAAAGAGTGCTGCCAATTTTTCATTCAAAAAGTCAAATTGCGCTCCTTCCCTTCCATGCCCTGCCGTGCGCCCAAACAGTGGTTTACCCCCACATATGAGGTATCAGCGTACTCAGGACAAATTGGACAACAACTTTCGTGGTTCAGTTTCTCCTTTTACCATTGGGAGAATAAAAAAATTGTTGCTGAAAAATCATTTTTGTGACTAAAAAGTTAAATGTTCATTTTTTCCTTCCATGTTGCTTCTGCTGCTGTGAAGCACCTGAAGGGTTAATAAACTTCTTGAATGTGGTTTTGTGCACCTTGAGGGGTGCAGTTTTTAGAATGGTTTCACTTTTGGGTATTTTCAGCCATATAGACCCCTCAATCTGACTTCAAATGTGAGGTGGTCCCTAAAAAAAATGGTTTTGTAAATTTCGTTGTAAAAATGAGAAATCGCTGGTCAAATTTTAACCCTTATAACTTCCTAGCAAAAAAAAAAAATGTTCTTTCCAAAATTGTGCTGATGTAAAGTATACATGTGGGAAATGTTATTTATTAACTATTTTGTGTCACATAACTCTCTGGTTTAACAGAATAAAAATTCAAAATGTGAAAATTGCGAAATTTTCGCCAAATTTCCGTTTTTATCACAAATAAACACAGAATTTATTGACCTCAATTTACTACTAACATGAAGCCCAATATGTCACGAAAAAACAATCTCAGAACCGCTAGGATCCATTGAAGCGTTCCTGAGTTATTACCTCATAAAGGGACACTGGTCAGAATTGCAAAAAACGGCCAGGTCTTTAAGGTCAAATAGGCTGGGTCATGAAGGGGTTAAAATATCTTCAGCAAACATATATTTCTTGAATGGTTCCCCCTTAGCTCTGAAGTTTATTATAGTTGGCATTAAAGATGGATGATAGCTGGATACCCATGTCATAGCTAACTCCTCTTCCTCAGCACTTAGGTTTTGACCCTGATATTGGCTATTGATAATATTTGCCAAAAAATGAGCTGGAGTCAGTGCTTGTCCCATTCGTTTGTTTACTGCTTGTAATTTAATTCTGTCCATGTGTAGTTCTGTTTTTAAGTGTTCACTCAGTTCCTTCCAAATTTCAACAGCATCCGCAATAAAACAGCTATTTTTCTGTATTTTGTTTAAAGCTTGAGAGATGGGTTTCAGGAAGCTCAGCATATGTTCAACATTTCTCCTAAGCCCAATGTTGAGGATTTTGGCCGTGACAGTGCCATCTATTTTATCTCGATTTTCTTCACAAAGTGTCATCAGAATAGGCCAGTTTTTGATATACTGCTCAAAACAGTCCAAAGAGTTCCATCTAACATCTTGTGGGAGCGTTAGCTTGGTTCCACCCATCCTTTTCAGAGCTGCTGCAGCAAAATGATTATTCCGGAAGTATTTAGCAATTTCAACAACATTAGCCTTTATTTATGGAACACTTAAGTCTTTGGCTAAGAGGTGCAGCAAATGAGCACTGCAACCATATGTTATTAGCAGCTTTGTATTCCCTCCCTGCTCTTCTAATTCTCTTCTCATCTTGGATACGTTTGCAGCATTGTCAGTGACCAAACTGCGTACTAGACATTTGAATTTTTGTTCACATGTCGTTATAGCTTTTACTGCCACTTCTTGTAAGTATTCTGCTGTGTGTGCATTTCCTGACGTATCAGTTGTTAGTGCAAGGAAGACTTTACCTTCTTCTGTTGTTATACAAGCACATACAATAGGATCATTGTGGACATTACTCCACCCATCAATACTTAGGTTAACAATTTTACCCTCCAGAGCTGTTGCACATTGCTCCATTTCTCTGTCATACACTTGATCCAGCAGTTTCCCTGCAACATCAGCTCTGCTGGGTGGACTGTATCCTGGTCTCAGTGACTGAACCATATTAATGAAATGTGGGTTCTCAGTCAAACGGAAAGAAGAGTTCGTTGCATAAATAAACTGGGCAATTTTTTCATCAATCAACTCTTTTTCTAATCTGCTAGTTCTTATCACAAACCTATCTATGGTGGTTCCAGGAGGTAAAGGTTTTTTCTTCCTTTTGGGTGATGGTGATATGTGGCTGTGGGTGTCTGATGATGATGCTGCTGCTAATGAAGCACTATCCTGGATGGATAACTCTGAAACTGTAGAACAGGATGATGGTGATCTTGGAGGTGGATAGTTTCCAGAATCCATGAATTCCCCTAAACAAAAAAAGTAAATTCTGTTATTTTATTGTTTATACAATTTCTGCTTATTGTACACAACACATCACTGCCCCTGCCCCAAAAGGAATATTTGTTTTTCTTCATAACTGTACCAAATGACAGTAACATGCAGTAATAATAAGAAATATAATTTTTCTCACACATGACAGTTCAGTCTTTAGAAATAGGATTCAATAAAATGTTTACCAACCTGAAGATCCTGCCTGTTCAAAAGTGTTTCTTTGGTCATCTTCATCACCGCACTTCTCATGATGTTGCCTCATTCGCGCCACCAGGCCTTGCATCTCTTTGTTGCATCGTTTGCATTTTGCACGCATGCCTGCCTTACCGATAGGCGAAGGAGCTTCATTAAAATATTCCCAAACTGGGTCTCTTTTACGGCCTGCTGCCATTATAAGGAAAGAATGTAATAAACCTCAGATCGTACACACAAACAGATCCAGACTTGTCTGTCTGTGGCTATGCTGCAGTATTGTGCTCAAAGTTTCACTTTCATTTTCTTGTCTGCTTGCCCTTCCTCCTCCTCACACTTAGATTCACATTCTTCTTGTGTTGTGCAGATCTATTCCCCTCCAAACATCTATTCCCCTGACTATGCTGGTACCCCATATGTGGGGGTAAACCACTGTTTGGGCACACGTCGGGGCTCGGAAGGAATAAAAGATTGGCTGGAATCAATGGTGGCGCCATGTTGCGTTTGGAGACCCCCTGATGTGCCTAAACAGTGGAAACCCCTCAATTCTAACGCGAACACACCCCTAACCCTTATCCCAACTGTAGCCGTAACCCTAACCACAACCCTAACCCCAACACGCCCCTAACCACAACCCTAATTCCAACCCAACCCTAAGGCTATGTGCCCACGTTGCGGATTCGTGTGAGATTTTTCCACACCATTTTTTAAAAATCCGCGGGTAAAAGGCACTACGTTTTACCTGCGGATTTACCGCGGATTTCCAGTGTTTTTTGTGCGGATTTCACCTGCGGATTCCTATTGAGGATCAGGTGTAAAACGCTGCGGAATCCGCACAAAGAATTGACATGCTGCGGAAAATACAACGCAACGTTTCCACGTGGTATTTTCCGCACCATGGGCACAGCGGATTTGGTTTTCCATATGTTTACATGGTACTGTAAACCTGATGGAACACTGCTGCTCCATGCAAGATCTTACCTCATGGGGTAAGGATAATTCTGAGGAAAGTCCGGAATCTGCCCAGAACTACAACCTGGTCAATGATCTGCAGAAAGCTGGGACTATAGTCTCAAACATTACCTTTATTAACATACTATGCTGTCATGAGTTAAAATCCTGCAGGGCACGCTCATGCCAGCACATGTCCAGGCCTGTTTGAAGTTCGCCAATGAGCATTTGGATGATCCAGAGGAGGCAAGAGTCATATGGGATCAGATGAGACTAAACTAGAACTTTTGGCATCAACTCCACTCTCTGTGTTTGGAGGAAAAAAAAAGGAGTACTACCCCAAGAACACCATCCCAACCATGAAGCATGGTGCGGGAAACCTCATACTTTGGGGATGCTTTTCTGCAAAGGGAACAGGGTGACTGCACCTTATTGAAGGGAGGATGGATGTGGTCATGAATTGTGAGATTTTGGCCAACAACTTCCTTCCTTCAGTAAGAGCATTGCAAGTGGGTTGTGACTGGATCTTCCAGCATGGCACTGGCCCGAAACACACAGCTAGGGCAACTGAATGGTGCCATAAGGAGCATTTCAAGGTCCTGGAGTGGCCTAGCCAGTCTCCAGACCTGAACCCAATAGAAAATCTTTGGAGGGAGCTAAAACTCAATGTTGCCCAGTGACAGCCTCAAAACCTGAAAGATCTGGAGAAGAAATGTATGGAGGAGTGGGCCAAATCCCTGCTGCAGTGTGTGCAAACTTGGTCAAGAACTACAGGAAACGCCCACTGTAATTGGAAACATTGGAAACAAAGGTTTCTATACTAAATATTAAAGTTGTTTTTTTTTCTATTGTATTAACCCCTTAGGCTATGTGCTCACGTCCGAAATTGCCTATGCAGCATCAATAGTAAAAAGATCTAATGTTAAAAATAATATAAAAAATCGTGATATTCTCACCTTCTGGCGTCCCCCGCAGCCTTCCCGCTCCTCGCAATGCACAAATGACCCCCAGATGATTGAGCATTACGCGAGACCGCTGTGTCAGCACAGGTCATTGCCGCAAAGCATGCCTGGGAACGGGAGCATCGCGAGGTGCGGGAAGGCTGCGAGGAACGCCGGAAGGTGAAAATATCACGATTTTTTATTTTAATTCATTTTTTTTTTTTTTACAGGTATATGGTTCCTAGGGCCTGGAGGAGAGTCTCCTCTCTTCCACCCTGGGTACCAACCGCACATGATCCGCTTACTTCCCGCATGGTGGGCATAGCCACATGCGGAAAGTAAGCGGATCAATGCATTCCTATGTGTGCGGAATCCCCGCGATTCCGCACAAAGAATGAACATGCTGCCATTTTTCCTGAATACGATTCAGAGTTTGACAGCGGCATTTAATAAGCGCTTCCCGCCATCGGGCCGGAAATATGTTCACCGCTGACCCCATCACGTGATTGGCGCTCATCCATTCGTCGGCATGACAGCCCTCTAGAGGTCTGCTTGAGACCTTTATGGTTGTTGATGCCGGATTGCTATAAACACCACCCTGTGGTCGGTGCTTATGGCAAATCTGTAATTCTACTTCATAGAGGCGATCAGAGCATCGCCTCTATGTAGCAGAGCCGATCGAGCTATGGCACCTACTAGCCTCCCATGGAGGCTATTGAAGCATGCCAAAAGTTAAAGAAAAATGTTTTTAAAATTATTAAAAGAATAAAAAAAATATAAGTTCAAATCACCACCCTTTCACCACCTTCAAAATAAATAAAAAAATCAAACATACACATATTTGGTATCGCCGCATACAGAATCGCCCGATCTATCAGTACAAAAAAAAGGATTAACTTGATCGCTAAACTGCATAGCAAGAAAAAAATTAAAAACTCCAGAATTACGTTTTTTTGGTCGCCGCGACATTGCATTGAAATGTAATAACGGACGATCAAAAGAACATATATGCACAAAAGTGGTATCACGAAAAATGGAAACGCTACGGGTCTCGGAAAATGGCGCAATTTTATTATTTTTTTTGACATGTTGACATGTTTGGCGTCTATGAACTGGAAATGACTTGGAAAATCATAATGGCAGGTCAGTTTTAACTTTTAGTGAACCTAGCAAAAAAGCCAAACAAAAAAACAAGTGTAGGATTGCACTTTTTTTGCAATTTCACTGCACTTGGAATTTTTAATTTTTTCCTGCTTTGGAGTACACGACATGGTAAAACTAATGGTGTAGTTCAAAAGTACAACTTGTCCTGCAAAAAAAATAAGCCCTCACATAGCTATATTGACGAAAAAATAAAAATAAAAAAGTTATGGCTCTGGAAAGAAGGGGAACGAAAACGCATATCTGAAAAAAGCCCCAGTCGTGAAGGGTTTAAATACTCATTTGATGCAATAAAATGCAAATTAGTTATGTAAAAATCATACAATCTGATTTTCAGGGTATTTTGTTTTAGATTCTGTCTTTCACAGTTGCAGCCTACCTACGATAAAAATTAGACCTCTCCATTCTTTGTAGGTGGGAAAACTTGCAGAGTCGGCAGTATATCAAATACTTATTTTCCCCACTGTATATAATTTATCTTTTACATTTTAAAAATTACATAAAGTAAAATGAGCCGATGCAAAAGTTTGGCACCCTGCATAGTTAGTACCTAGTAGCACCCCCTTTTTGAAAGTATCACAGCTTGTAAATGCTTTTTTTTAGCCAGCCTAGACTATTTCAGTTCTTGTTTGAAGAATTTTCATTCATTCTTCCTTGGAAAATTCTTCCAGTTCTGTGATATTCCTGGGTCATCTTGCACGCACTGCTATTTTGAGGTCTAGCTACAGATTTTCAATGATGATCAGATCAGGGGATTGTGAGGACCATTGTAAAATCATCAGCTTGTGCCTTTTGAGGTAGTCTATTGTGGATTTTGCTGTGTGTTTAGAATCATTATCTATTCGTTGAAGACATCCTCTATTCAACTTCAACTTTTTTACAGGTGGAGTTATGTTTGCATCAAGAATTTGTTGACATTTGATCAAATCCATTCTTCCTTCTACCCATGAAATACCCGATGCCACTGGCGGCAATACATTGATTGATCCACCCCCATGCATTAATGGTTGGAGATACACATACCTTTTGATCATTGTGACTAAAGAGATCTATTTTAACCTCATCGCTCCACAGAACTTGTTTCCAAACTGCATCAGACTTGTTTAGATGTTCTTTTGCATACTCTGACACTGAATTTTATAGTGAAGACACAGGAGAGGTTTTCTTCTGATGGCTCTTCCATGAAGGCCATATTTGTGCTGCTGTCTCTGAACAGTAGAACAATGTACTACATCTCCAGAACCTGCTAAATCTTTCTAAAAGTCTTATGCAGTCAAGCTGGGGTTCTGATTTGCCTCTCTACCAATCCATGAGCAGCTCTCACTGAAATTGTGCTTGGTCTTCCAGACTTTAGCTTGACCTCCACTGTTTGTGTTAACTGATATTTCCTAATTATATTTTGAACTGAGGAAAGGGCAACTAGCAAAGCATTGTCAATCTTCTTTATAGCGTCCCCCTGCTTTGTGAGCCTCCACCAGTTTCACAGTTACTAGGCAGCTGCTTAAAAAATCCATGGCTGCTGTTTTTTGGCACTAGGTTAGAGGAGGCTGAGTTTTTATAAAGCTGAGAAATTTGCATCACCTGGCCTTTCCTAACAATGATGTTGAACAAGCCATAACCCTAACAGGCTAATTAAGGCCTGATAACTTGGTCAAAGTTATCTGAGCACACAAATCTCCAAGGGTTCCCATTTTCCTTTTTTGTATATTTTGCCTAAAATACAAAAAAAAAAAAAGTGTCATCGATAACTTTAGGTCTTTTAGAGATCATTTAATCTTCAACGTGCCTAACTGTTCACAAAAACAGTAATTTTGACCAGGGGTGTCCAAACTTTTACATGCTAGTGTATACATCATCAATCGTGTCCCTGTCTTTGATGTGGGCTTTGGTGCTGAGTCCGCATCTTTCCGTGCAGATGACAGTCGATTTGACCAGCTGTCATGTGCATCTAACAGCCGAGAGTGGAATTGCGATTCATCCGCGGCTGCTAAAATGTTAAATGCTGTCAATCTCTTGACAGCGGCATTTATCTCATGCTAACAGGAAGCACGTCACAAAACACGCCCAATGGCGCCCCTGTTATGTGATTTACAGGGCGCCAATGGGTTGTCATGAGAGGGCTGAAGCTCTGCTATGTGTAGCACAGACGATTGTAAGATCACTGCTTTAAGTCTCCTAAGGGAACATCTGAAGCAAGAGAAGAGTAAGAAAAAGAAGTTTTTAAAAATATTAAACAAGTTCAAATTGCCCCCTTTTTGCCCCATTCAACATAAAACATTAAAAAAAAATGGTATGGATGGAGTGTAACATATATACAAAGTTACATTCTAGTAACTGTATTAAGAAATCACCTTTATTCTAAAGGAAATAGATGGTATATAAAAAAGCCTTGCCAATATGTTAGGAATTCACCTTTGTGTTCCCCTTCTTTAACAGGAGATGCTGAAGTGGAAAAGGTCTTATCTTATTTTGGCACTGTCCCTGTTTGCAGTGTTTGGCAGTCTTTTCTTTGGCTTTCCCGGTTCTGGAGGATTGTGTACATTGGTGATGGCTTTTCTGGCTGGCTTTGGGTGGAATGGAGAAAAGGTAAGCTCAGGGTGCTGTTGTACAATGAACTGAATACAAATCAGCTCATTGTAGTTTGACTAGGAAACAGCAGTGACCACAAAATATACAGTTTTACAGTGTAACCAATTGATTAGGGAGAAAACATTTCTTAGTTTTCCTATTTTCTTGGTTACCATTTGAGTATTTGAAAGAGTTATTCATGCAGAATAATCAGCACTCATTACATTAAAATGGCAGCCCATCCTAGTCTGAAGAAATACTGCTATAGAGACCCGTGTCTGAACTGTTAGACGAGCTGGATTCAAAACACACACCTCAGTGAGTTGCCAGAGCACAGCTGTGATATGAAATAAATCATCTTGCTGACTGAGCACTCCAGCTTTAGTTCACCATGCACACTCCGTCAACGAAAGCTTTATTTCTTTTCATGTCACAGACCTGCTCTGATAGCCCACAATGGTGTTTTTGTGAGTTTGATACTGCTCCTCTGACAGTTGAGACGCAGGTCTCGGGAGTGGTGTTTCTTCCGACTGCAACATGTCCAGATGCGCGTGACTAGAATGGGCTGGAATTTGAATTACGTGACTGTGCCTTTTTTACACATTTTTGGAGACCCCTCTAAGTGTATGCAGACACTTGAATTCAAAACTACAACTAGAAAAACTCGAGTCACATATAAATTCTAATGGTCTCTGACTAACCTAAATTTGGCTTTTTGCTGCTCTGCTGGTGTTCCAATGTTATGGTTGTTAATATGAGGCTTGTGTATGGCCACTGACCATGTAAACTCAGTGACTGAAGCTTCCGATGTTGCTTCTAGAGCGTGTAAAGGACGTAACTTGTCTTTTACCTACCTTGGCACTTCACAGCACAGCTGTTGTTACCCCCTGGATGTTTCTGCTTACAGTGTACTCATACACTTCTACAGAGAGTGAAATCCTCAAATGACACTGTTACTATCTGAACAGATGGCATCATGTGACAGCTGTTTCACAAACCCCATTCTTCCTCCACTGTTAGTCTATGTAAATTTCATGATTGTATTATTGATTTGTATGCACCTGCTGGCAATATTTCTCTATCGCCTCATTGGGGGACACAGGAAACCATGGGTGTATGCTGCTGCCACTAGGAGGCTGACACTATGCAAATAAAAAAAAGTTAGCTCCTCCTCTGCAGTGTACACCCTACCGACAGGAAGTAGGGTATTCAGTTTAGCTTAGTGTCAGTAGGAGGTGGACACGGGTCTTTCATTAGACCCTTATCTACCTCAATGTGCGTCGTTTCTTTTCAGGTTTTCCGGAAGGGATACAGGGTGAACAGTCACACCTGTAGTCCCACAAAGCGGACTATGAGTACGGTGTGTACTGCCACCCCGTATCCTCATAGATCCCTCTCCAGGACCAAGAGCCTAGCACACAAGCGTGCTCAGAAGTCCAGTCCTGGCTCCGTCCCCCACCCACTCGCCTTCCAGAGCCTGTCGGTCGGAGGAGACGAGGACGTCCACCAGCTCCAAGGACGTCTAATATCTTCCATGTTTTTTTAAGGTTAGTACGACTGCGTGGGATGTTAGGTGAGTATTGGTGCTCCGAGTCTTGGATTCCCTACCTCCCCTGCTACTTTGTGCGGTGCCTTACTGGCAGCCGCACTACTATTTCTGCGGCCGCACTTCTATCCCTGCGGCCGCACCTTTTCTGCACTGGGGCTATTAGGGACAAGAAATCGGGGCCTATCTTTTTGCGCGGCGGCTCTGATGTCCCCACGGCCGCGATCACTCTGCCTTCTGCGGCGCGGCCCCCCTACTGGCAGCCGCGCTGAAATTCCACAGCGGTCGTACCTTTTAGGTGACCCGCGGTCCTTCCCAGCGGCCGCGGTAGTCTCCTGCGGCCGCCGGCTTTTAATATAGGTCCCGGCTCTTCCCGGGGCCTACTTCCGGCACCGGCGCCTCGTTGCATGCGGCAGCTGCCGCGCCTGTCAGCGGGACGCCCGCACTTTTTTCCTTTGCGCCCGCGCACACTTTTCAGCGGTCACCGGCTTCTAATTTAGGCCCCGGCTTCTCCCGGGGCCTACTTCCGGTGCCGCGCTCCGCCCCCTTCCTTTTTCATCGGGCGGGCTTTTCTCCCGCCCGACCATCTTCGGCAAGCTCCGCCCACGGGCGCCATCTTGATGCTCCCCTACAGGCGGTTTAGTCTGTACCCATTCCTGTTCAGAGCGGCTAGCTCCGCCCACTACTCCCAGCCGCACCATTCGGCCTGGGATCGCCGCTATCTTGTTGGGAACCGTTCTCCTCCGGAACTGATGGCTATTCGCGCCCCCCCCCCCCCCCCCCCTCTTCCGATCTGTGTGCTTGTCCTTTCCCACCAGCGTGCATCTGCAATGGCCGGGTTCCCCGCCTCCATCTTCATACTGGTGCCCTGGACCTGTGTCCTGATGCCTGTCGCAGTTACAACCTTGGAGCAGACTACAGGACACTACAACTACTGTGAGTAGCGCTGCTTAGCAGTTTGGCCCTCCTCTCTGCATCTCTCCTGTTCCCCTAACCTTCTGGCATTCCTTAGTAGGTATGCTTATCATGCCTAATCCTATAAGAAAGTGTTCTCGTCGTCCTTTCATGCAAGCCGGTCAACCGTGCAGCCACTGGCGTAATGCAGTCACTGGTGTGTTACGTATTAGTACTCTAAAGCCGTGCAGTCGATGGTGTATCACTACTCTAGACCCGTGCAGTCACTGGCGCAATACGTAGTAGTACTCTAGACCTGTGCAGTCACCGGCATAATGCGTAATAGTACTCTGGAGCCGCGCAATCACTGGCAAAGTAGCACTCTACAGCCGTACAGTCACTGGCGTAGTAGCAAGAGCCGTGCAGTCACCGGTGTAATAAGTGCCCTAGAGCCATGCAGTTTCCAGCGGGGTATGGCAGTATGCCCCACGCTGCCGTCATCTGGGCCACTGTCCGCCCCTCACCTTCCACGGGGAGATGGACCATTATAAGACCTGCCATATGACGTTCACTTCGTAGAAGGTTTCAGTTGCATATTTCTCAGACTTCTACGTTTTCACACTGCTGTTGTGATTTCTGCTATTGCAGACCTGTGCCCTGATTTTCAGCGGTGCTCGGCTATTTCTCTACACACAGCGATGCTAGAGCCCTGGCATATCAAATGTTTCCATATCTCCTGCTCTCAGGCACTTGCCCTCCATCTCCCTGCAGCCTCCTCCGGATGCAACCATTAAACTGCTCTAAGCAGAGAAGGGAGCTGCTCCTACTCACTTCACGACTGCAGTGTTCAGACCTGACTTCCAGCCGGTTAAGAGTCTGTATTTCCCAGCAACGTCTGCTGTGGCTCAGTGGATAAAGAATCTGACCACAGATCGCAGGCGCAAAGGTTTGAACTCAGGTGCACAACAGAGAGTGGAGTTTAGGCTCCCTGTTGACAAGCCAACTGTCCTACCTTCAGGAGAATGAGCACGGCAGGACATACTTCAAGACAGACTCCGTGGTGCAGCTTACTACACGGAAGCTGTTATTCTGCCTAATGCCGTCAGGTATCACGACCTAGACCGCAACACAGAATCAACTCTCTCCTATACCCTTCTCCAGGGCTCTCTCCAGGCTGATTAGTCACAGGACACCGAGAGCCGATCGCAGCAGTACTCTATCTGCCATAGTCGCAGGATACTGAGCCAATCGCAGCAGTACTCTATCCGCCTTAGTCGCAGGATACCGAGAGCTGATCGCACCAGTACTCTATCTGCCATAGTCGCAAGATACCGAGAGCTGATCGCACCAGTACTATATCTGCCATAGTTGCAGGATACCGAGAGCCGATTGCAGCAGTACTCTATCCGACACCCAGGTTTCACACGCACCACCTTCCAGGTACAGTACGTTATTTGAAACTGTCGTATCTTCAGTGGATCAGTCATGTCTTGGATTGACCACCGGCGTTCTGTACTATATTCAGGTAAGTCAGGTGCACTCCCCTATTCCTCCTGTCGATTGCAGCAGCACTGTCTGCTATCCAGGCTTTATATATTATCTTCCAGACACATTAAGTCAATACCTGCCATCGTTCCAGTGGTTTAGACGTGCCCGAGATCGATTGCTGCACTGGTCCTGCTCTTTTGCTCCAGAGTCAGGTATGTCAGAAACGCCCTCTATCACTCTCCTAAGGTTCTTTTGCAGAATCTGCCTAGGCTACCCTTTAATCACCACTCAGAGAGAGGTGCCCGGTATTTATCACTTCTGGTTGACTGCCGCAGCAGTTACAACCGCATTCAGGTGAGTCAGAGCCGCAACTTTTACCGTGTATTTCACGGTCAATAACGTCTGTGGTCTATTAACAGCTAAACAGAACATCTAGCACGTACCACAAGGCGGATCTCAGTGCCACAGGGTGGACCTAGTGGCCAGTCCACTTTCAGGTAGGTCGGACTCGCCGGTGTCAGGTACCAACTGGTTGCAGTTTTCCTTCAGCCACGCACTGGGCCTTAATTGCGGGTTGCTCCCCAGGACCTCTCCACTCTGTTTGGTTATTCGGTCCTACCACTAACTATCCAGTAGGTAAGTTTACAGTGCTGTCCTAGATTTATCTGCACGATCCAGTGCGTTACTCCATCTTATATGATTTACAGTATTATACGTCTGGCTGTCTCTTACGAAGTCAGAGCCCATGTAATACCTTGACTCATGATTGTTCACGGCACTATTCTAGCGGCCTTTGAACTACCTCTATACAGAGCTTCCTATTTATGCATCAGTACTTACCTCTTCTTTCTTACAGACACTGGATTCAACCTCGAGCAGCGCCGGGATTTTATTTCCGACTGTGGCAGGAACAGGTTCTCCCACCTCGGATAGGAATTGGATCTTACTCTGTGCAAGCATCGTCCAGTGTACAGGGCTGCTCCACGCCTGGATCCAATGATGGGTTTTTGGGATAATACGTTCCTTCCTTCAGCAGGATTCGTATCCCTTTCATTGTTATCCTCGTTTGTGTGGTGTCTTATACTTAGGTAAGTAGATCCACACACTACAATCCTCTCCCATTCCAGAGGGTCCGGGACGGATAGGGTCACTCAGGTCGTCATAGGTACGGATCTTCCTTTTGGCAGTCAAGTTTTTTTCCGGGGTCTATGTACTCCTTCATAGGGCCAACTTCCCATGGAATTGACATACTCCAGTTTTTCATGGACTCTTCTCCCTTGACTGCTCATGTCCGATTGTGCTTATCAATGCCCATCTTGTCATGCTTTCTAGCAGGCTCCCAGTACCCTACTCTCAAGCTTTTTCTTGTCATTTCAATTTAATGGTCTTTTCTGGGTTTTCTCTTAAAATCCTTAGTCCAGCCGTTCCAAAGAGGGAAGCTTCTCGGTTTTCCTATATTCCCTCTCCCCTGAACTTACTGCGAGCTGGACCCCTTCTCCGTCTCTGGACCCTCCAGTTTCCAGCTTTTCCAGTCCTCCTCTTCCACAGAGAGCATCCCTCAAGGATACCAACGACGAACTAATAGTCCACGGCAAAGTCGGCCATTGAAGTGTCCGCCGCTACATTGTGCCCTGCCTTTGTCTCCACCTAGACAGCAAGGTTTATAGACGCATGGGCTAAGCCGCTCCATCAGGGCCCCCTTCATGGAGTCCGATCGGAGAAAATCTCTGTCCTTGCGGACTAATTTAATCCTGCAGGAAGTGCATGGTATCCGTCCCCACGGATGCCACTGCAGGTGCTACTTGGACATTCAGCAATATGGTGCCCTTCCGAAGGACCACTTGCTTATGGCGTGACAGGACTTATCCTCTAGGAAGTCCCTGACAGCTTGCCTTCCGAGGGTTTCCGTCAGTTTGTCTCCAACGTGAACCAATTATTAAGGAGGTCCTCGGAGGGACAGAGTTCTCCTGGGACCGCGTGTGCTTGCCTTTATTTTATGAAAGCCTTCATCCAGGTCCTCCCTTTCTTCAGACATCGGACACTCCTGCATTTTTGCGAGGGGTGGGTCCATTTTAGTTTTATACCTTCCTTTCAGGCTCTCAACCACTTCCAGAGTCTGTGGCAGCAGTTTTGTACATTCTGTGGATCACAGGTTCAGTGCTCTGCTCTTACCTTGCCGAGGTTCTCCATGGTTCTGTTCATCATTCTTGATTCCCTTCCCTTTGTCCTGCTCGGACTCGTCCTTTGTAGCGTTCTCTCATCATTCTACCGGGTCTGTCCAGCTAAGGCCCCCTTTTCAGTATAAGGGCTCGGCGTAGAGAGGCCCTCCGGCCTCCTAATCAACGTATGCCCGCAAAATCCGGTCAGCAATGTTTAGATTTGCCAGGTCAGAGCAGTGCTCCTCCTTCCAGGTTTAAGGCGCACTCTACCCGGGCAGTGGGCGTCTCCCGGCGGTGCACATATAAGGCCTCTGCCTTGCACCTCTACAGACCGACGATCGGTCCTCCACATGTTCGCGAAACTTCGATGCCTAGCTTAAGCGTATGCCGGCTTAGGTAGGAAGACCTTGCAGGCGACGGTGGTGAGTTCCTCTGACCTAGATTGGAGTTGACTGCTGTTCCCGCCCCAGGGACTGCTTTGGGACGTCCCATGGTTTCCTGTGTCCCCCAATGAGGCGATAGAGAAAACAGGATTTTTGGTTGCTTACCGTAAAATCTTTTTCTCTGAGCCTTCATTGGGGGACACAGCACCCTCCCAAGTTGAACAGCTCTGTTTATTGTTATACTGTTAACGTTTGAGTTCTTTGAACTCTCTTTGAGCGTTTGAAACTGTTAATCTGTGGAGCGCTGCGGAGTTTGTTGGCGCTATATAAATAAAGATTATTATTATTATATTGTTCTTTCTCGTTGCTTCTCCTACTGCTTTCTCACTAACTGAATATCCTACTTCCTGTCGGTAGGGTGTACACTGCAGAGGAGGAGCTAACTTTTTTTTATTTGCATAGTGTCAGCCTCCTAGTGGCAGCAGCATACACCCATGGTTTCCTGTGTCCCCCAATGAAGGCTCAGAGAAAAAGATTTTACGGTAAGCAACCAAAAATCCTGTTTTGTGGCTGCAATGCCCGGAGCTTTTACTTAGTAGGTTTGCTTACATTTGGTTATGTTACTTGCCTTTTTCCCCTTCTCCAGGCTGCCGTTTGACCATTCTAACCATGTACATTTCTTTTACAGGATGTAGTTGATGACATTATTGCAGTCGGCTGGGATATTTTCCAGTTATTGCTCTTCAGCTTGATTGGAGCAGAAATATCGGTTTCCTCATTAAGGCCAGAGACAGTAGGTAATTATGATCTCACAAAATATCAGCCAGTTACATTTTATATTTACTAGAAGAATACTCAATAATTCTTAGCTCAGTATAACATATTAATGTAAAATTAGGATAAAATAAGAATTTGCGCTGTCTGCTATATATACAATAATCAAACAATCACAGTGTGTATTTACCTGTCAGGTGAAGGACGTTTATCACATTGCTCAGTGGGAGGTGTGTGCATTTACTCGAACCAAAACAGATGAAATTTAGCAGCTATGGTTGAAAGAAAAAAAGAAAGGGGGGTCTTAATAGATAATTACTATTCTTAAAAATAGCCAGGATACTGTTGCGACACTTTCTAATACTACCGGGAGTGCGCTAATGTTTCTCCTAAAAATTACAAAGATATTAAAAATATAGTATAATGGTATACTCCTGTGATTGGACTCTAACAGTAAAACACCCGTAAACTACCTGGAAATAAAGTCCAGTGTTGTATCAGACAGGTACATATATATATAGATCGATGCAGAAATAATGGCTGCGCGTGCAGTCTCAGTACAGTACCTGTAGTTTAAATAGGTGCCTTAAAAAATCCGTAGTTGCTACAAATGAATGCTGCTGGTTACTTAGCTTGTATATGCGGGAGTTAACAAGTTTGTAAATAAAGGGTATGATAAAAAATCTTTGACCTTAACAAAAAATATGGTCAAAGAAATCTCTCGAACAAAACTCCTTGCCGATAGCAATAAGGAGGAACAGGATCCCTTTAATCAGCAATCCCAGATAGTGATACCTATTATCACTCAATATAATTCAAACACACAAATCTTGAGAAAAATTGTAAATAAACACTGGGACCTTTTGAAAGAGGATAAAATAATAGGGGACAAACTATCTGAACGCCCACGCTTTGTTTTTAGGAAAGCACGTAATCTGGGCCTATTAATTGCCCCCACTGTGCGGAATCCAAATCCCCCAAGCAAAACAAAGGGCCCTTTTAAACAAATTATTCAGGGCTTTTTTCCGTGCCAAAAATGTAAAATGTGTAAATCACTAAAACTAACCAAACAAAAACAAGTGATATCACGGAATGGTACGGAAATTCCCATCACTGACTTTATAACCTGTACAACGAAAGGAGTGATATACGTTATCGAATGTCCGTGTGGGAAACAATATGTGGGACGCACCAAACGGGCTTTGAGTCAAAGAATTAATGAGCACCTCCGAAATATACATAACAAATACGCTGATCACCCACTGTCTAAACATTTTTTAATCCACCACGAAGGACATCCGTGAGGATCAAAAGTGGTGGGTATGAAGGTGGTACATCGTGATTGGCGCAACGGCGATTTCATAAGTCAGATGTCTCGTGAAGAAACCAAATACATCTTTGAGATGGATACTTTGAGACCTAAAGGCCTTAATAATGAGGTGGAATTATTCGCATTTAACTAAACCTATGAGAGACATACCGCAGGTATATAGAGCCAATCCAGCGCAGGGGGAGCCAACCCTGATAAAGGAATCCGCGTCATTCCGAAACGCGTTGGTTTTTGGCTCCCACTGCGATCCGTAGTGTCTCCAGGGGCACCACATGACTCAAGATCACGTGACCCGAACGTCACTGCAGGTCCTGCGAAGCACCGCATTAGGACTTTCAAGTAAAGGCCGCGCGAGCGCCTGTCACCGGCCGGGACAGCGCTCGCATAAGCCGCCTGGAAGATATCAACTCCTGCATATATAAGCTAAGTAACCAGCAGCATTCATTTGTAGCAACTACGGATTTTTTAAGGCACCTATTTAAACTACAGGTACTGTACTGAGACTGCACGCGCAACCATTATTTCTGCATCGATCTATATATATGTACCTGTCTGATACAACACTGGGCTTTATTTCCAGGTAGTTTACGGGTGTTTTACTGTTAGAGTCCAATCACAGGAGTATACCATTATACTATATTTTTAATATCTTTGTAATTTTTAGGAGAAACATTAGCGCACTCCCGGTAGTATTAGAAAGTGTCGCAACAGTATCCTGGCTATTTTTAAGAATAGTAATTATCTATTAAGACCCCCCTTTCTTCTTTTCTTTCAACCATAGCTGCTAAATTCCATCTGTTTTGGTTCGAGTAAATGCACACACCTCCCACTGAGCAATGTGATAAACGTCCTTCACCTGACAGGTAAATACACACTGTGATTGTTTGATTATTGTATATATAGCAGACAGCGCAGGTAGTACGCATTGTATATATTATTTTATTATTATTCATTTCTGTGTGTGGTACAGAATACTACCTGCAGCTACTCTCATCCATCTGCACTAGCGCCGCTATTTTATTTCATTTTTTCCGTCCCTAAAATAAGAATTTATATAATTTCTGCAAACCTTTTTCATCCTGACATGCATTTTAAAAAATAAAGTTCACCTGAGCTCCTCCATGTTCTTCTTTGTGAGTTAGTGCTATATACATGATCCAGATCTTTATCACATTTTTTGGTGATAAAAGTGAAGTTAATCCCAAACCGAGTGGTAATTTGATATGAAATGATTTTTATTAACAACAGGTTAAAATTACATGCAGTAAGAAAAAGGTGCTAGATTTAAAAGAGGGACCAAGTTGCCATAGGAAACTCCAACCAATTTGGTCATGCATAAATACACACCTATAGCAAGGTATGGCAGTGCTCCACATGCAGAAACTCTAAGTGCAATTGCACCATATGGGGAAAAAAGTAGACAATACTGCCCCTAGTTATTACACTCAATCAAAAATAACACTAGTGTGCTCCATAGTGATAGATGGAATGAGGCATGAACGTGAAAACCCCTACGATGCTGTACAGCGCATGTGGATACTATGCCGCAGTGAAGTGGTATAACATTACCTAAGGTCAGCTGTGTGGAGTTCCTCGGCATCCCTCTGCCTCGATGCGCGTCCCTCTGCCTCTAATGCTTCTTCGGGAGGCGTGTCTAGGCAGGGGTAAGGCCGGTTTAAATATATAATAATACAGGAGAAAAAACGAGTCAGAAGCTCACAATATACAAACGTACACAAAACTTTTATTAAATATCCATATACATAAAACTAGAACTGTTAGTGTGCCAGTGCATACAGTTCTTGGAGCAATCAGTGATGTTTATAACAATATGAGGTACATGACAAAAATTCCAAATAAGTGAGTGCCGGTAGGTCCCGCCTGCACAATTGGGCCAGCACAATATAGCAAAGAATACCAAATCAAAGTACCATAATAAATTTATAAAAATATCACAGCAGTAGCAATAAGTTTCAAGCCTATCTGTATGCTGGTAGCACAAATGGTTAAATTTGGAAGCACATTATACATCCCTGTGAACGCCAACCACTCCCATTAGCTCCTAATAGAGCCTGCATAGCATGCTGAAAAAGCTGAGAGCAATAGTGGAGTTAAAGGCTACCATATATCCCTGTGGACCCCAACCACTTCCACCTACTCCCAGATAGTTCAGCATGTGCACATACCAGACTTGTCAAATCATGCCAGCTACTGATGCAAGAAACATGAATAAAAAAATGGCACTGCAGTTAAACATAGTATTTACCCATAGCGTGTTAGGCAGGTGTCCCGGGACTCACTCCCCAACGCACGTTTCGGTGCGAGTCCACCTTCTTCAGGGGGCGTGGCTTTGGAGGCAACTCATCCCACCCTAAATACCCGGCATGTGTGGTCACATGGTACAAGCGATCCAATCGTAATGATCGCATCAGCGCAAGTGCTCAGCATAGGTGCAGCAAAGTACCGTATATGCATGAATAGAAGCAACCATACAATGAGATCAGTGCAGCAAAGTACAGTATATACATGAATAGAAGCAACCATCCCCGGGCATTAGATATGTGTCAGCATAGGTGCAGCAAAGTGCCGTATATGCATGAATAGAAGCAACCATACCGTATATGCATGAATAGAAACAGCCATACCGTATATGCATGAATAGAAGCAACCATACAATGAGATCAGTGCAGCAAAGTACCGTATATGCATGAATAGAAGCACCCATACAATGAGATCAGTGCCATAAAGGCACAAGGAGAGCCCAATGTCAGGCAAAATGCCAGACATAACAGATAAAAAATAAAAACATGCCCACACATCCGTCTGCAACGCAAGACAGGTCACATGAAGCGGCTGGAGCCAAACCGCCACCATGCACCAAATCAAGCAGGGCAGATGGAGGGGGTACAATGAGCCGTGAATACAAAAATATACCTTTCTTTTTTGATCGCCATTGTATAGAAAGCCATAATAACTATGCTGAAATATCCCAAGAAAAGGGACATCGCAGCAATATCACTAGATACACTTCAGTTGACAAAATGCTGATCATCAGTACTTTAGAATATCAAAGAAGTGGTTAAATAAAGTCCATATTGAAGTTCAAAGCATCCTGATAGATATTGGGCTAGATGTATTTAGGAACCACTCTTCATATCCATCAACGTCCAGGTAATCTGCCGGGTATGGGGATACATCTTGAAAAGGGCATGTAACAGATGTTGAAACATATATGCTATATATGATTGATCACTAAAGAAATAAGAATAAAAAACATAAATGTCAAAACATAATAAAAATGATTAAAAAAAGCCAATAAAAAGACATACAACAGCAGAAGGCAGGATAATCTCAGGGAAAACACAAAGAGACAGCTACTATCTCATAAAGCGCATGTGAGTAATGGTCAGAGGAATGAAGCAAACCCCTGTGATTCATTGAGACCGTGGGGGGACATTGTGCCCAAGATGGTAATCCATCTGCATTCTTTTTGGGCAAGTAAGCGTTTCATGTCCCCACCATGGATCCCCAGTTGGATGTGCTGAATCCCTCTGACCAGAAAGGATTTAGGATCACATTGGTGGAAATTTCGAAAGTGCCTAGGTATGATCTTTAGCAAAGTTTGGTCAGTGACCGATGCCGCTGCAAGTATGTGACGCACGTGCTCACGAGTACGTGTTTTGAGCTGTCGTGACGTTAGCCCTATATAGATTTTATTGCAGTCACACGTAGCGTAATAGATCACCTGTGCAGTTGCACAGGTGATATGCTGTCTGATATTAAAGTTACGTGTTCCATCCGATGAGGTAAATGTGTTTGTTCTTAAAATATTCTTACAAGCTACACATCTACCACAGGGAAAGCACCCCTGTGGCGGTCCTCGGGAATTAAAGGGGCTTTTGATATCTGGTATGTAGTGACTTCTTACCAGCATATCTCCCAAATTCTGGCTGCGTCTTGCTGTCATTAGTGGATCCCTAGGTAAGTATTTTGACAGTATTGGATCCGTCTGTAACATGTTCCAATGCCGTTTTAGGCTCTCCCTCATCTGCATCCACTGACCATTATAGGTGGATATGAATCTAACTTGGTCATCACCTCTTTTTTGGTTTTTAGTTGGCCATGTAAAAGGGTGGAGCGGCTACTCCTCTTTGCCCGCATATCTCCCCGCTTGATGCAACGTTCACTGTACCCACGCATCCGAAACCTGTCACGTAAATCCGTCGCCTGAGCCTCAAATATTTCCTCAGACGAGCAAATACGTCTCATTCTGAGGAATTGGCCCACTGGGATGGCCCTAATGGTGGCTGTAAGATGGCCCGAACTCGCATGTAACAAAGCATTGACCGAGCTGGGCTTACGGTATACGTCAGTCTGCAACTGCAAGTGTTCATCCACCAATATTTTGACATCCAGAAAGTCCACCTCAGTCCTGCTGTATGTATATGTCAATTTGATATTATACATATTGGAGTTCAGGCCATCCATAAAATCACAGAGCTGCTGTTCGCCGCCCCGCCACACAATAAAAACGTCATCGATATAGCGTAGCCAGCACTGCACATGGTCCGCAGCCTGAACGCCCTCTCCCCCATAAATCTCCCTGTCCCAAAATCCTAGGAAGAGATTGGCGAAAGAGGGCGCACAGGCCGCCCCCATGGCAGTGCCGCACCGCTGTAGATAGAATACATCACGAAAGACGAAGAAATTGTGGGTCAGGATGTACTGGAGCAGCTCCAGGATAAGCTCACACATAGGGCCATCCCAGTTGCTGTTATCAAGAAAAAACCGACAGGCTTGAAGACCGTCACTGTGTCGGATGCATGTGTACAGTGATTCGATATCTGCCGTCACAAGTAACATATCTGAATCCAGGGGCATACCGTCAATTCTGGACAGAACATCCATTGTGTCCCGTGCGTACGAGGGTAAGGATTCCACAAGCGGCTTGAGGTAATAATCTATGAATTTACAAATAGGTTCACAGAGTCCACCCAAGCCGGACACAATGGGCCGACCGGGTGGATTCGAAGAATCCTTGTGAATTTTCGGTGTAAAATAGATGGTCGGAACTTTAGGGGTTTTTGTGAGTAGACCCTCCATTACTTTTTTGGGGATAATGCCTTTCTCAAAGGCCTGTTGTAAAATTAATTCAAGTTCTGCAGAAAAAGTAATTATAGGATTATGATCAAGACGATCGTATGTTTTTTTATCTTTCAATTGCCTATAGGCCTCCCTCTCATACATCCACTGTGGCCATATCACTATGTTCCCCCCCTTGTCGGCTGGCTTGATAACGATTTCCCTATAGCCTCTGAGATCTCTCAGGGCTAGTCTCTGCCGTGCTGTTAGATTATCGGTTTTACGAATGGTGGACATGTGTTGAAAATCATTCATAACTAACCTAGTAAATATGTCCACAGCTGGACACACCGACAAGGGGGGGGGAAACGAGTGGACCGTGGATATATGAAACGTGGGAACGTACCTGCACATGTTGAGTCCTGCTCAGCTAGAAGTTCCTCCAAGGCTCTTAGAGCTTCCATTTCTGCTTGTTCATTATGTGATTGCCCATCATGTCCTTTATTGTGTAATTTTTTAAGAATTAATTTTCTTGAAAACAAAAACAAATCCTTTATTGCTGTAAAAGAATCAAAATTATTAGTTGGTGAGAAGGTTAAACCCATGGACAGAACCTCCAACTGAGCCTGAGTCAGAACATGCGCAGATAAATTAATTACCTCTAGTTGGTTGGTTTTGTGCTTTTTATCTTGTTTGTTGGCATATCCCACTTAACGCTTCACCTGAATATCCTTATTGGGGAACATCTTATAAGGTTCAACAGCCTTCGAATGCGATTTAGATGATTCCTCACTTGATGCGCATGAGGTCATAGGTGCAGATATAGATCTCCTCCTAGATCCCTTCATGTATTTACGTGATTTCCAATTCCACCTATACATCATATTGGACCGTCTGTCCCCAACATCTCGCTAGAACTTCGCTGTCTTAGTGGCACAAATCTCCATCTCCCACTTCTGGAATTCTTTATCAACTTCACAATTAAGTGCTTGTAATTCTACCTCAGATAGCTCTCGCTTAAGTGAGTTTTGCACAATCTCAATTTCTTTGTCCAGGGAGTCTATGGTATCTTTATTTAATTGGGCTAATAGTACCATAAAGCCCTTTGAGCATGTAGTAGCATATTCCTCCCGGTTTAAATATAACAGGGTGCCGCGCGAATTGGATGTATTGCAAAGTGGGAGGATATTAGGTATCTTTACTTCCGGTTATACGGAATGAAGATGAAATTGTTATCCGCAATAGAGTGGTAAATATTAAATAAACCAAGGGGCGGTGAGGAAATACTTGTATTTATGGCGCTCACTGTGTATATGGTGAAAAAATATATATAGCGGCGCGTGTGCGGGCGATTTCTGTACATATGATGAGGGAATATAGTGGCGCATGCGCTGATGATCTCTGTATATAAGAGGGAGTATAGCGGCGCATTTGTGGGTGGTCAGACCGGAGGTGTAAGTGGGGATAGGTTGCGGTCATGTGATCCCGACGTGCCCGTCATCAGTGATGATGACATAGGTACGTGGCACCGCTGCAGGCCGCTTTCCATCTCCCAGCCGTGTCCGCAAACCACGCATGCGCACCACTCCAAGGGGGAAACTATGAATAAGAGTAAGATGATGTTGTGGGTCTATGTGTGTAAGTGTGACTTGCAGTGACTAAACCAATGTTAAAAAGGATATGAATATAAGTAAGTGAAATGAATAATTGGGGGATAAGTATATAGATAAGAAGTGAAATAATAAGTGACTAATCATATCAAGTGTCACTCAATAATTAGTAAAAATCCTAAAGTGAAGCTTTGTTAAACATAACTACAGGTCCTTCTCAAAAAATTAGCATATAGTGTTAAATTTCATTATTTACCATAATGTAATGATTACAATTAAACTTTCATATATTATAGATTCATTATCCACCAACTGAAATTTGTCAGGTCTTTTATTGTTTTAATACTGATGATTTTGGCATACAACTCCTGATAACCCAAAAAACCTGTCTCAATAAATTAGCATATTTCACCCATCCAATCAAATAAAAGTGTTTTTTAATAACAAACAAAAAAACCAACAAATAATAATGTTCAGTTATGCACTCAATACTTGGTCGGGAATCCTTTGGCAGAAATGACTGCTTCAATGCGGCGTGGCATGGAGGCAATCAGCCTGTGACACTGCTGAGATGTTATGGAGGCCCAGGATGCTTCAATAGCGGCCTTAAGCTCATCCAGAGTGTTGGGTCTTGCGTCTCTCAACTTTCTCTTCACAATATCCCACAGATTCTCTATGGGGTTCAGGTCAGGAGAGTTGGCAGGCCAATTGAGCACAGTAATACCATGGTCAGTAAACCATTTACCAGTGGTTTTGGCACTGTGAGCAGGTGCCAGGTCGTGCTGAAAAATGAAATCTTCATCTCCATAAAGCATTTCAGCCGATGGAAGCATGAAGTGCTCCAAAATCTCCTGATAGCTAGCTGCATTGACCCTGCCCTTGATGAAACACAGTGGACCAACACCAGCAGCTGACATGGCACCCCACACCATCACTGACTGTGGGTACTTGACACTGGACTTCAGGCATTTTGGCATTTCCTTCTCCCCAGTCTTCCTCCAGACTCTGGCACCTTGATTTCCGAATGACATGCAAAATTTGCTTTCATCAGAAAAAAGTACTTGGGACCACTTAGCAACAGTCCAGTGCTGCTTCTCTGTAGCTCAAAAGTGGCTTTACCTGGGGAATGCGGCACCTGTAGCCCATTTCCTGCACACGCCTGTGCACGGTGGCTCTGGATGTTTCCACACCAGACTCAGTCCACTGCTTCCTCAGGTTCCCCAAGGTCTGGAATCGGTCCTTCTCCACAATCTTCCTCAGGGTCCGGTCTCCTCTTCTCGTTGTACAGCGTTTTCTGCCACATTGTTTCCTTCCAACAGACTTACCATTGAGGTGCCTTGATACAGCACTCTGGGAACAGCCTATTTGTTGAGAAATTTCTTTCTGGGTCTTACCCTCTTGCTTGAGGGTGTCAATGATGGCCTTCTTGACATCTGTCAGGTCGCTAGTCTTACCCATGATGGGGGTTTTGAGTAATGAACCAGGCAGGGAGTTTATAAAAGCCTCAGGTATCTTTTGCATGTGTTTAGAGTTAATTAGTTGATTCAGAAGATTAGGGTAATAGGTCGTTTAGAGAACCTTTTCTTGATATGCTAATTTATTGAGACAGGTTTTTTGGGTTATCAGGAGTTGTATGCCAAAATCATCAGTATTAAAACAATAAAAGACCTGACAAATTTCAGTTGGTGGATAATGAATCTATAATATATGAAAGTTTAATTGTAATCATTACATTATGGTAAATAATGAAATTTAACACTATATGCTAATTTTTTGAGAAGGACCTGTAAAGTGCGGTCTACATTACACAATGCCAATTGTGAACAGAGATACATTTATAGGTCCCCTTAATAAGGGTCATCACTATGAGTGTACATAAAGTGCTATGTGCAAAAGTGCTAATTATCTATATATATAATTGTCTAAGGGTTTTTCCGTCTGTCTGTCTGTCCTGGAAATCCCGGCTCTCTGATTGGTCGAGGCCGCCAGGCCTCGACCAATCAGAGACCGGCACAGCATCGACGTAGAAATCCCGCGTCTCTGATTGGTCGAGGCCGCCAGGCCTCGACCAATCAGCAACGGGCACAGCGACGATGATGTCATAAAGGACGTAGACATCCCGCGTCTCTGATTGGTGGAGGCCGCGCGGCCTCCACCAATCAGCAACGGGAATAGCGACGATGATGTCATAATGGACGTAGACATCTCACGTTTCTGATTCAGCGACGGGCACAGTATCGACGTAGATGTCATAATGGTTGCCATGGCGACGATGATGTCATAAAGGTTGCCTCGACCAATCAGCGACGGGCACAGTGTGCCGCGAATTCTGGAATCATCATTGTCCATATACTACGGGGACATGCATATTCTAGAATACCCGATGCGTTAGAATCGGGCCACAATCTAGTCTACTATATAATTGTCTAAGGGTCACTTCCGTCTTTCTGTCCTTCTGTCACGGTTATTAATTCGCTGATTGGTCTCGCCAGCTGCCTGTCATGGCTGCCGCGACCAATCAGCGACGGGCACAGTCCGGAAGAAAATGGCCGCTCCTTACTCCCCGCAGTCAGTGCCTGTCGCCCGCATGCTCCCCTCCGGTCACCGCTAACACAGGGTTAATGCCGGTGGTAACGGTGTTATGAAAGGCAATTCAGAATCACAATGGACATGGAGGTCAGAGCACATACAGTGAACTGACAATAACCCAAAATAATAGAACGAGCTCTGAGACGTGGGAACTCTGCAGACCGCAATCCCTAAGCCTATCAAACCACACTAAAGGTAGCCGTGGAGCGCTCCTGACCAGAACCTAGGCGCCTCGTCACAGCCTGAGAAACTAGCTAATCCTGAAGATAGAAAAATAAGCCTACCTTGCCTCAGAGAAATTCCCCAAAGGAAAAGGCAGCCCCCCACATATAATGACTGTGAGTAAGATGAAAACACAAACATAGAGATGAAACAGATTTAGCAAAGTGAGGCCCGACTAGCTGAACAGAACGAGGATAGGGAAGATAACTTTGCGGTCAGCACAAAAACCTATAAAAAACCACGCAGAGGGGACAAAAAGACCCTCCGCACCGACTAACGGTACGGAGGTGGTCCCTCTGCGTCTCAGAGCTTCCAGCAGGCGAGAAAAACCAATAAAGCAAGCTGGACAGAAAAATAGCAACAAAATAACATAAGCAAAACTTAGCTTTGCAGAGCAGCAGGCCACAGGAATGATCCAGGGAAAAAACAAGTCCCACACTGAAACATTGTCAGGAAGCATAGATCAAAGCATCAGGTGGAGTTAAGTAGAGAAGAAGCTAACGAGCTCACCAGATCACCTGAGGGAGGAAACTCAGAAGCTGCAGTACCACTTTCCTCCACAAACGGAAGATCCCAGAGAGAATCAGCCGAAGTACCACTTGTGACCACAGGAGTGAACTCTGCCACAGAATTCACAACATAACGGACCGCGTTATGCCGCGGGTAACGCACTCCGTTACCGCCGCTATTAACCCTGTGTGTCCCCAACTTTTTGCTATTGACGCTGCCTATGTGGCATCAATAGTAAAAAATGTAATTTTAAAAAAAATAAACCTGCTATACTCACCCTCCGTAGTCTGCTGAGTGCTCCCGCCGGCCGCCATCTTCCACTGCAGTTTCCGGTGGCAAAGATGGTATGGCAGAAGGACCTGCCATGACGTCACGGTCATGTGACCGCGACGTCATCACAGGCCCTGCGCGCGCCTGCGCTAGAAAGACCTGCCATTACGTCACAGTCATGTGACCGCGACGTCATCACAGGTCCTGCGCTCTGATACCAAACCTGGGACCGCAAGCTGCCGTGGTCTACAAGGGGCCTTCGGAAAGGTGAGTATATGTTTATTTTTTCACCTGTGACAAACCTGGCTGGGCAATATACTACGTAGCTGGGCAATATACTACGTGACTGGTCAATATACTACGTGGCTCTATGCTGTATACTACGTAACTGGCCAATATACTACGTGGCTGCGCAATATACTTCGTCACTAGGCAATATACTACGTCACTAGGCAATATACTACGTAACTGGGCAATATACTACGTGGCTCTGGGCTGTATACTACGTAACTGGCCAATATACTACGTGGCTGCGCAATATACTACGTCACTAGGCAATATACTACGTGGCTGGGCAATATACTACGTGGCTGGGCAATATACTACGTCACTGGGCAATATACTACGTCACTGGGCAATATACTACGTGACTGGGCAATATACTACGTGGCTTGACAATATACTACGTGGGCTGTGCAATATACTACATGGACATGCATATTCTAGAATACCCGATGCGTTCGAATCGGGCCACCATCTAGTATGATACATAAGTAAACAGCAATTGACCTTGAATGAAATACATATAGGTACAAACATTAATATACAATACTTAGACTAGAAAAGAAATGCTATAATAAATGCTATAATAAAACCCCAAGGAATACTTAAAAGCACAGAGAAAAGAAAACTAAAAAGGGGGTGGAGCCACAAGTCACCAACAGATCGCTTAAAGTCCAACTGGTTGTTGTCCCAGAAATAATAGTCTGAAGGGCCATAGGCTTCAATATTTCTCAATATAATCCCTTGGTGATTTTTACTGAAGAGATCCTCCTCTTCCAAGCGCCGACAGTCATTGTAACCATATTCTGCATCAGCCACTGTTTCAGCATGTATAATAAACACAAATAGAACTTACTAAAATATAAAGAAATAAAGAAAAAATAATTAGTAAAACCAATAAAGAGAACAACAGAAATATTCCACCTGGAATTCTGCAAGCACCTTCTCCAGGTCCATCGGAGCACCTCCAACAGTGCTTGTCGGGCCGAGCTGGGCAGATTCCCTCTACACCTGACAGTTCTAAAGAGGGCGCTGTAATTCCGGGCTCACCTGCATAGGAGCAATCCAAGCTCCCATCACCATAAAGCCCTGATACATGAAGGTGAAACAGAAAAACCAGAACCCCCGGAACAGCCCAGCCAAACCCAACCGGAGCAGAACACCAATCACAACAACCTGACAAAAGCCGGAATTAGGAAGATGGCAGATGAAGGCCAGGAGAGGTATGTCAGTGACTGGAAGAATGATATCATCAGCTCACAGAAACTGACCATGTACCGGAGCCTACAGAGAGACTACAGACTGGCCCCATATCTGGAGAAACTCCCGGACCCCAGAGACCGCCAGATCCTGAGCCGATATAGACTCAGCGCCCACAGTCTGGCCATCGAATCTGGCCGACACAGGCAGAGCTACAAGCCCAGGGAGGAAAGACTGTGCCAACACTGTGACCAGGAGGCCATAGAGGACGAAACCCACTTCCTGCTACACTGCTCCAAATACTCAGCAGTGAGGGACACTCACTTCAGGAGACTCTCACATCTCTTCCCAGACTTCATCACCATGAAGGAGGAAGAGAAAACATATATCTTGCTGGGAGAAGAAGAGAGAGCGGTGGAGATAGCAGCGCGGTATGTGAGCGAATGCCATAGACTGCGAGAAAGAGAACTATGATGCCATGGACTATAGCCCCCAACCTGGATCTGCCCCATCCACCTCCCCTATGCCATGGACTATAGCCCCCACAATGGACCTGCCCCATCCACCTCCCCTATGCCATGGACTATAGCCCCCAACCTGAACCTGCCCCATCCACCTCCCCTATGCCATGGACTATAGCCCCCAACCTGGATCTGCCCCATCCACCTCCCCTATGCCATGGACTATAGCCCCCAACCTGGATCTGCCCCATCCACCTCCCCCCACAGCTCCTACCCAACATCCCCTCAGTCCCTATCCCTATTGCCTCTATACACTTGCTTTGGCAAAACTGATGTGTATTTGGTCCTGCCAATAAAGCTTCTTTGAATCTTGAATCTTGACTGACACACATATAAATAAAACCCCTACCATATACTTCCAGTATAAACGTGGAGGATGAAACAACTACAATATTATGAATTACAAAAAAGCTCCAAATCCAAAACTCTCATTAAGCCCCTGTGGTGTGAGTGTACCTAATCTGTATGTCCATTGGCACTCTTTCTTGGCTAGTCTCTTGCTTAGATCCCCTCCTCTAGGTCCGAGGTCAATAAGGTCAATGCCCTTAATCTGAAGCTGTCTAAAATGACATTGGTGAAATCTTGTAAAGTGTCTGGGGAGAGTGGCTGTTCTAGCTTTCTCAATGTCAAGGCAATGCTCCCGTACTCTGATTTTACGTTCCCGACTAGTCATGCCAATGTAAATTTTCTTACACAGGCATTGTGCGTGGTATATTACTCCCTTCGTGGCGCATGTAATGTGAGCCCTTATCTCAAATTTTCTAGTATTGTCAAAGTTGCAGAAGGTAAAGCCTTTTTGCATATTAGCGCATCCTTTGCACAATCCACAAGGAAAAAAGCCCCTATGTTCCGTATATTTCTTAGTGATTTCCTTTCTTTTAGGATCGTAGGAACTGTGCGTGAGAATATCACGCAAATTTGGGGCCCTTTTTGCCACAAAGGTGGGACGCTCGGGTAAAATCTTCTTGAGAGTTAGGTCTGTATGCAGAATCTGCCAATGTTTTAAAATGACGTTTTTTAGATCATACCACCCATTACTGTAGTTAGTAATAAACCTTACCTGATTGTCACCTATGTTGCAAGTGGAAATAGGTTGGTTTTTGTGTAGTGGGTGTTCTCTGGGGGCATCCCTGGCTCTCCTATATCCTCTGTCTATTATCTTTCTGTTCTCGCCCCTTTTTCTTACTGCATGTAATTTTAACCTGTTGTTAATAAAAATCATTTTATATCAAATTACCACTCGGTTTGGGATTAACTTCACCAAAAAAATGTGATACATTAACTTATTTAGTGGTATATCTTTCCCTGTCATAGGGATATATCTATTTTAAGGGCACTTTTTGTGATTTATATGATCCAGATCTGCCCTTTTACTGTAACAAAACAAGAAGAGACTGTAGTCGGCTACTGTGGAAGCAAAGTAGATCTGTTCTCCGTAGCCGTTCAGCCAGCCTGCAAGGATGTAGACCCTCATCTACTCCATGTGCTGCCAATTAGTCTTTGGCATGCCTTTTGCCATAGTCCTTGCCTATATAAAATGTAGTAAGACACAGGATCTATAAATCTAGTTATTCCAACAACATGGTCCTATGTACAGGAAAATGAATGTAATGAGTGTGAGATAACAGATAAACTTTTCCAGCAATAAATGTAAAATTATGTTTTTGAAATTATTAACCCCTTGCTGCAATAAAACGTACAGTGGCATCCTATTGTGGCTCCACGACTTTGATGCAAGCTCACAAGCCAAGTCCTCATCTTTCCTGGCAGATGAGAGTTGTGAAAGTTGACTATTATTTGCCTCCCACAACCGCGGGTGGAGCATAATTGAGCTCTTCCTGTGGCTATCAACCTTTTAATTGCTGCTGTCAATCACGGACTGGCTGTAATCCGACCCCCGTAATTTTGCCACAAAAAACTGGGAAAACTTAATGACTCGAGTATAAGCCTAGGGTGGGAAATGCAGCAGCTACCGGTAAATGTCAAAAGTAAAAACAGATACCAACAAAAGTAAAATTAATTGAGACATCAGTAGGTTAAGTGTTTTTGAATATCCATATTGAATCAGGAGCCCCATATAATGCTCCATAAAGTTTATGATGGGCCCCATAAGATGCTCCATATTAAAATATGCCCAATATAATGCTGCACAAATGTTGATTATGGCCCCATAAGATGCTCCATAAAGATATTTGCCCCATATAGTGCTGCACAAACGTTGATCATGGCCCCATACAGACACTTGCCCCATAATAGTGCTGCACAAACGTTATGGCCCCATACAGACACTTGCCCCATATAGTGCTGCACAAACGTTATGGCCCCATATAGTGCTGCACAAACGTTATGGCCCCATAGAGACACTTGCCCCATATATTGCTGCATAAACTTTATGGCCCCATACAGTGCTGCACAAACGTTATGGCTCCATATAGTGCTGCACAAACGTTATGGCCCCATACAGTGCTCCACAAACGTTATGGCCCCATACAGTGCTGCACAAACGTTATGGCCCCATACAGTGCTGCACAAACGTTATGGCCCCATAGAGTGCTGCACAAACGTTATGGCCCCATATAATGCTGCACAAACGTTCTGGCCCCATAGATGCTCCATACAGACACTTGCCCCATTTGCTGTTGCTGCGATAAAAAAATTAAAAAATCACATAATCATCTCTCCGTCGCTCAGGCCCCCGGCACTTTCAATATTCACCTGCTCCTCGTTCCGGCGCCGCTCCATCTTCAGCATCTCCGGCACTGACGTTCAGGGCACGCACTAACCACGTCACCGCGCCCTCTGACCTGAGCGTCACTGCTGAAGACGGAGCGGTGCCGGAACGAGGAGCAGGTGAATATCGCGCAGAGCTCCCCTCCCCGTTATACTCACCTGCCCCTGGCGCGGTCCCTGCACGTCTGTTCCCCGGCAGCTTCTTCCTGTACTGAGCGGTCACCCCGTTACCGCTCATTACAGTAATGAATATGCGGCTCCACCTCTATGGGAGGTGGAGCCGCATATTCATTACTGTAATGAGCGGGACCATGTGACCGCTCATACAGGAAGCTGTCAGCGTCGGGGAAAAGACGTGTAGGGACCGCACCAGGTGTAGGTGAGTATAATTAGACGGCCCCCGTTTCCCCTCCCCTGCCGACCCCTGGGTATGACTCGAGTATAAGCCGAGAGGGGGACTTTCAGCCCAAAAAAATGGGCTGAAAATCTCGGCTTATACTCGAGTATATACGGTAAGTGTTTTTGAATATCCATATTGAATCAGGAGCCCCATATAATGCTCAATAAAGTTTATGATGGCCCCATAAGATGCTCCATTTTAAAACATGCCCCATATAATCCTGCATAAAGGTTAGATCCAGCGATGTGTTCACTGGTTGGTAACCAGGGTAAATATTGGGTTACTAAGCGCAGGGCCACGCTTAGTAACTTGATATTTACCCTGATTACCATTGTAAAAGTTAAAAAAAAAAAAAACAGTACATACTCACATTCTGTTGTCTGTCACGTCCCCCGGCGTCAGCTTCCCGCACTGACTGTGTCAGCGCCGGCCGGCTGTAAAGCAGAGCACAGCGGTGACGTCATGACGTCACCGCTGTGCTCTGCTTTACGGCCGGCCGGCACTGACAGTCAGTGCAGGAAGGTGACGCCGGGGGACGTGACAGACAACAGAATGTGAGTATGTTGTGTTTTTTTTTTTTTACATTTACAATGGTAACCAGGGTAAACATCGGGTTACTAAGCGCAGCCCTGCGCTTAGTAACCTGATGTTTACCCTGGTTACCCGGGGACTTCGGCATCGTTGGTCGCTGGAGAGCTGTCTGTGTGAAAGCTCTCCAGCGACCACACAACGACTTACCAACGATCACGGCCAGGTCATATCGCTGGTCGTGATCGTTAGTAAATCGTTTAGTGTAACGGTACCTTTACATCCGACTCGCTGTGCTGCAGACATCACGGACCCAGTGATGACCAGGGGGGCAAGATTACAGCATCTGAGATGGCGACTGATATGGGAGAGTGACCACAGTAATGTCAAGTGGAATGGAGGCACCCAGTTGTCAAAGTATTAATAAATTTCAAGTAGAAATATCAGAGAATCAGAACATTGCTGAGTTCTACAAAAAGATGCTTAAAAATTGTTCTTTCCTGAGGATACAAATATTTCCTAAAATAGAGCAAAATCTACAGCTGGTACCTGCCGGTACCTGCCTGTAGCTGCGCCAACTGCAGTCTGACACTTTTCAACCAGGTAGATGGTGACTTCGAACTGAGTGGGGAGTTATGAAAAATATATTATAAGTATTGTCATAAGGTTACTGGTGTACAATGTGTCACGGAAAGCAGTCTCTGTATCACGGGGATCTGTTGAAGCGTTCCAGAGCTATAACCTCATAGAGTGACAGTGGTCAGAATAGTAAAAATTGGTCTGGTTAGGAATGTGAAAACAGGCTCCGTGGTGGAGGGGTTAATATTTTGTTGCACACCCTTTGGAATAAATACAAAAGTATTCAGACCCTTTTAAATTTCTCACTCTTTGTTTCATTGCAGCCATTTGGTAAATTCAAAAAAAGTTCATTTTTATTCGGACTCCAATGACAGCACCACGAGAGAGGGGATCCGCCCCTTATGAACAGGAAACCCACAGATACCCACAGAAACCCACGTATCAGTTGGTTTCCTGTTCCTATAGGGACTGAATCCTACAGAATTTACAAAAGGATCCCAGGCCGGCCGACTCAGGTAGCGGGTGGGGGGGTCTCCTACCTCGGCCGGTGCGGAGATCCTGGAGATGTCACGGTGGTCCTGGCAGGGCTGCACGGCGGTGACATTTTCGGCAGGGAGCGGTCGCCGGTGGTGTCCTGTCTCCAAGACCAGCACTAGGTAACTATGTCCCCTGGGTCTCCTCCTTCCAGTGGAATGGTGCGGCTGGGGGTTCTGTCTGCGGCGGCGGCGACATTTGGTGGTGCCACCGGTGTGCTGCGGGTTAGCCTGGCGTCCCACGCTGCTCGAAGCGCTGGGAGCTGGGGTGACGTCTGGGGGCGGAGCCGGCAGTCACTTCCGGGTTTTCGAGGTCCCGCGCATGCGCGGTGCATCCAAGATAGCGGCGCCCAACCACAATTGCACGCCGCTGGCAATCAGACCCCGGAGACGTCCTGCACCTGGGGGGGAGGCAGGCGGCAAATCAGGGGAGCGCTTGGCATATCTGCTGACCGGAGGAGGGGTTATATGAAGAGCTCCAGATCTGGGTTCCGTGCTTCTGGCCTCATATTGTGAGAATGGAGAGTGAGCAGGAACAGCAGCCTCAGCTGCTGGAAGAGGTGTCTCAGAAGCCCAAAGGAAAGGAACATGACAGAAGGAGTAGTGAATCTGGATGCAAAAGCTCCTCCAGACAGGGGTCTGGAGCATCAGCCAGGAAGAATCCCTCTCATATTCCGGTATCTCTTTCTTTGGGCAGCCGCTGGTAAGTGATCTTCGTGAAATTTCACCCAGTGACTTGATTCCCCTCATATGTTTTATTGTAGGGGAAGAAATGCGTCACTAAGGCGAAACACAAAGAATGCGCCATCTGCGGGGTTCCCTTACCTGAGTCGTGCCCTAAAAAACTGTGCCCCGCCCCCTGTATCCAGCAGACGGTGAGGTCTCAAGAAGGGGGAGGGGGTGAGAGCATTATTTCTACATAGATTAGATTGCCTTACTTGCCTCCTCTGGTAGCGGAAGAATCCCTTATTATGGCCGCAAGCCTGAAAGAGATGGTCAGGATGGAAGTCAAACAATCCATAAAGTGCCTATCTCAAGCAGGAAGCTCTAAATATAAAGCCCCATTGTTCTCCGATTCTTCAGCGGATGAGGATAGGGATAAAGTTTCCTGCGGTTCAGCTACATCGTCCTCTTCCTCGGATGAAGACACCGCTCACTTTTGTCTACCTCTTGAGAGGATAGATAAGTTAGTTAAAGCAGTCAGAGGAACAATGGGCATAACAGAACCCAAACCACAACTATCCAAGGAGGAGATCATGTTTAGTGGATTGGAGCAAAAGAAAAGTAGAGCTTTTCCGCTAATTGAAAAAATTCAAGAACTTCTTAATAGGGAGTGCAAGACGCCTGAGGAAAAAGGTTCCTTACCACCAGCACAAAAACGCAGGTATCCCTTGATGACCCAGCAGTCATCAATTGGGAAAAAGCCCCTAAATTAGATGCGGCAATAGCCAAAGTGGCGAAACGGGCCTCTCTTCCCTTTGAGGATATGGGAACCCTTAAGGACCCCCTTGACAGGAAGGCGGACCCTTTTCTAAAGGGTACCTGGGAAATGGCGGCCGGTTCCTTAAGACCTGCGGTGGCTTCAACCTGCACAGTCAGATCAATGATGGTTTGGCTGGACCAGTTAGAGACCCAGTTGAAAGAGGGAGCTTCTAGGGACTCTATTCTAACTGCTTTACCGGTGATTCAGGAGGCGGCTGCCTTCTTGTCGGACGCTTCCATTGACTCTGTTAAAATGGCAGCTAGAGCAGCAGGATTCTCTAATGCGGCTAGGAGAGCCCTGTGGTTAAAATGCTGGCCAGGTGATATACAAAAAAGATCAAAGCTTTGTGCCATTCCGTGTAAAGGAGAATATTTATTTGATCCCACCTTGGATGAACTCCTAGAGAAAGCAGGAGACGACAAAAAGAAGTTCCCTAATCTATTTGGGTCCTATCGTCGTCCCTTCACTAAGAAGAGATTTGGTCGGGGAAGAAAGCGTGCCTTTTCACCTGTAAGAGATCGGTCTAGATTGGATGATAGACGTAGAAGAGGTACAGGATATATGTTCCGTCGTTCCTCAAAGGAGAGAAAGAAGGAAGACAAACGACTAGGAATCCCGGTGGGGGGTAGACTATTGCATTTCTATTCAGAATAGTCAGAGATCACAAATAGTGTTTGGGTACAAAACACTATTTCTCGGGGTCTCACACTTGAGTTTATCCGTACTCCACGGGATAATTTTAAATTGACTCCTTTACGTTCTTCTCCCCTCTTACAATCAGCTTTAGAAGAAGAGGTGTTCTAAAAATGTCCTTATACACTGTAGAGGTTCCAAAGTCTGATAGAGGAAAGGGATTTTATTCTCCCCTGTTTCTTATTCAGAAACCTGATAAGACTTATAGGACCATTATAAATCTTAGACATCTTAATAGTTTTTTTTTTATTCAAATAAATTTTTATTAAGAATAACAAGGCAATTAACATGTTACATTTACATTTTCAATATAGAGTATTTCCCCCCCTCTCCCCCTTCAAACAGCCCCCTTCGATCCCAAAGCCCCCCACCCCCACCCCACAAAGCAGCTCATCTTGTTAATTACTACCATCATTAAAACAATAGAGTATCTAATCCCTCAACCATTCGTATAAGCCACACTTCACATTACTATCCCATAGCAATCCATGGAGACCACATTTTATTGAACGTTTCAGTTTTCCCTTTCTTCTTATAAATCCCTTTTTCTAGTGTCAGGCCCTGTTTTACGTACTGGAGGAATTCTCCTCTTGACGGCGGCTCTTCCCTAATCCAGTTTCTAGCTATCACCTTCCTAGCCATATCAATCTGGCTATAGCTATCTTTAGGTGTTTATCCACTCCAATCTCATCCACGCATCCCAACAAACAGACAACTGGATCCCTTGGCACCGTGCATCCATACGCACCTTCCATACGACTCAAAACTACCACCCAGAAGGCAGCCAACCTCGGACATGTCCACATCATATGGAAAATGTCTGCATCCGTAGACTTACACCTCGGACATTCAGAGTCATTACGCAATCCTGCCTTATATAGCACCATCGGAGACCTATAAACTCTGTGTATCACATAGAGCTGTGACAGTCTATACGGTTCACTCAGCGACAGTCTTGGGATCCATTCCAACACCGACTCCCAAGTCTCGTTATCTATTGGGCCCAAATCCCTTTCCCATTTAGCTCTTGCCATTATTGGACACCCCAATAGAAAAGTGTGCAACAGATCCCTGTACAGAGTGGATATGACTCCTCCAGTCGTCCCATCATTACACACATACTCCAGTACTATATCCCTTTGAATCCTAATACCTCCGTTCCTACTCTTGAGCTCCAAAGGCATGCCTCATCCGCAAATATTGATACTCCCCTGCAGACCCAAGACCAAATTCCGCCTGCAATTGGGAAAATTATTTCAGTTCACCTTGTTCAATTATTTGATACACATACTGAATCCCTTTGCCCAACCACTCTATCAGTACCCCCAATGCCTCAAATTCTTTCAGATTGTTATTATGCCATAGCGGCGAGTATCTAGTCAAGTCCGTGATCCCACGTATGTGCCTCAATCTACTCCACAGCTTGCGTATCAACAGCAAAGTCGGATATAGCTTCCCCAAACTCTCCAAGGATCCATCCTCCAAACATTGCACCACTGGCCTTCTTTTTGTCACCACCTCCATCAACCGCTGTACTGCCCCAGATGACCCTTCATGCGCCCAGCCCTGCTGACTCTGGGCTGCAAGAAAGTACAACTCAGGGTTAGGCAATGCCAGACCCCCATCATCCTTGGGTCGCTGAAGTGTCTCCAGTTTGATACGCGGATGCTGCCTCCCCCAAATCAGATTCCTAAACAGAGAGTTGATCTGTCTAAATTTCCCACGTGGTATCCAAACCGGCGCATTGTGAAGAATATACAATATTTTCGGCATCAGAATCATTTTGATAAGATTCACCCTGCCTACCACAGACAAATGTAGCTTAAGCCATGCATCCGCTTTTGCCTTGAGGGCACCCAAGATTGGAGTCAGATTCTCATGTATATAGTCAGTGACCGGCATAGATACCCATATTCCCAGGTACTTAAATTTACTCGTCACCTCCAGTCGCCCGTCCTCCAATGGCTCCCCATCCACATCGTCCACCTTAAACAAGATAGACTTACTCCAATTTATCCTAAGTCCCGACACTGATCCGAATCGTTCAATAATCCCAATGGCTCCCTCCAAGGATGCAACCGGGTCAGCCAGAAACAACAAAATATCATCCGCATACAACGCCACCCTTTCTTCAATCACCCCATATTTAAACCCCGTCATCTCATCAGACTGTCGAAGCGTAGCGGCCAGTGGTTCCACCGCCAGAGCAAACAAAAGGGGGGAAAGCGGACACCCCTGTCTCGTCCCTCTAGCCAATTGTATGGTCCGTGACAACTCCCCGTTTACCCTAACCCTGGCCATCGGCATCGAGAACATTAATTGAATCCATGATATGAACTGCGGTCCAAACCCCATTCTTTGCAACACCTGCCAGAGATACCCCCACTCCACACTATCGAACGCCTTGTGAGCGTCTAAAGATGCAATAACTCTCTGGCCACAGTTATCGGCTTTGAGTTGCAAGTTCATATACAGCCTTCGTAGATTAATCGCAGTTGACCTATCAGGCATAAAGCCAGACTGGTCTGAGTGTATCAGGCCAGAAATAACACTTGTCAACCTCATCGCCAACACCTTAGCCAGGAGTTTAACGTCGATAGTAAGCAAAGAAATTGGCCGATATGAATCCGGCTGTGTCGGGTCTTTCCCCTCCTTTGGAATCACCACTATTGTGGCCTCCCGCATAGATGCCGGTAGCCTTCCACCATTCGTAGCCTCTTCCAAGACAGCCTTCAATTTAGGGATCAACACTTCCCCCAAGCTTTTATAAATTTCGGCAGGAAATCCGTCTACGCCAGGCGCCTTCCCATTAGCCATCGACTGCAATGCCCGTCCCAGTTCCTCCTCCGTAATGGGAGCCTCCAAATCCTCCCTAGCTGTGTCACTCAGCCTCGGGAGCTCCAACTCCTCAAGGAACGCCACCGTGTCCTCCATTGACCCATCTACCCGAGAGGAGTATAAGTCTGCGTAAAAATCTGCAAAAGTCTCCAAAATCTCTGAAGTCTCAGAAACAGCAACACCACTCCCAGTCACCAAAGAGTGAACAAAGGAAGTATTTCTCTGGGCAGATGCCACCAGCGACAGCAAATGACCCACTGATTCACCCTCCTGGTAATAGGCCAAATTCATGAATTCCCTCTTCCTTTCAGCCTTACTCAGCAAGACCGCCTCTAGCTGGCTTTGAGCTGCCTTTAACCTCCTCCCAGCCTCCAAAGTACCCATTATTACCATCTCATCTTCAGCCACCCTCAGCCCATCTATCGCCAGCCTCTCTGCCTCTCTCGATTTCCGCTTACACCTGCTAATATCCCTAAACAACAGCCCTCTCAAGTACGCTTTCATGGTTTCCCACACAGTAGACCTCTTAATAGTTACCTGGTTAAACATATCTTTAAGATGGAATCTATCAACCCAACAATAAAGATGCTGTTCAAAAATTGTTTTATGATAGTAGTGTATTTAAAAGATGCCTATTATCATGTGCCCATTCATGAAGATTTCCAACAATTCCTAAGGGTAGCAGTATTAATGGGGGGAGTAGTTCACCATTTTCAGTACAGACCACTTTCCTTCGGTATAACTTCTGTCCCTAGAGTATTTACTAAAATAATTGGGGAGGTTATGGCACATTTACGGGAATCTAATATTCTTATTGTTCCCTACCTTGTGGATTTCCTCATAGCAGGGAACTCAATGGGACACTGTTAGTCACAATTAGAGGTAACTAGACTTAAATTGGAACACCTGGGCTGGATAATTAATTATGAGAAATCCTGGTTGCAGCCCCTAAAAATTCAAAAGGGTTATTATTAGATTCAACTACATAACAGTGTCTTCTCCCAGTAAATAAATTAGATCAAATTCAGCATCAGGTATTAAAGGCAATCAATACACCCTCTATGACCCTTCGACAAGCTATGTCCCTGCTAGGGTCCCTCACATCATGCATCCCAGCGGTCTGATGGGCCCAATTTCATACTAGACCCCTTCAGAAACATGTTTTGATTAATTACAGAATCTTGAGGGGTGTATTAAGGGAAAAAATAACCTTGAAACCGGCAACTCTTGAATCCCTAAAGTGGTGGCTGGATAGGGATAATTTATCGGCAGGGGTTCCCTGGATAATAGATATATCCCGGGTGATAACTACGGATGCTAGCCCCTCAGGGTGGGGGGCTCACATGGATGACATTGTGGTTCAGGGACAATGGGAACCATACACAACGTCTTCATCCAATCAGAGGGAGTTATTGGCGATTGAATTGGCAGTTAAAAAACTCCTCATGTATCTTCAGGGCCACCAATTCAGGATCCTCTCGGACAACCAGGTGGCAGTCGCCTATATAAATCATCAAAGTGGAACACGTTCCGAAACTCTGATGCAGGTCACAGATTGCCTGTTCCAGATGGCAGAAACAAATTTTCAATCTTTGACTGCTCTCCACATCAAAGGGAAGGAAAACGTAAAAGCAGACTTTCTCAGCCACAATATACTAAGACAAGGGGAATGGTCTCTAAATGGAGACGTCTTCAATCAGATTGTCCGCCGATGGGGTCAGCCACTGGTGGACCTATTCGCTACAAGAGACAACAAAAAAGTAAAAAAAACTTTTGTTCTTTGAATCTCAGGGAGAATCCGCTGGCAGTGGATGCATTCCTCATAAAATAGGATTTTACTCTGCCTTACGCCTTCCCACCATTAAACCTGTTGCCTCTAGTGGTGAGGAAAATCAGGGAAGATCGTGCGAAAGTCATTCTGATTGCTCTTTTCTGGCCCAGGAGAACCTGGTTCGCACGGCTCAGGACAATGTCGGTAGGCGATCCCTGGGTGCTACCAGACATTCCGAATTTACTTTTCCAGGGGCCGATATTCCATCCACAAGTGAAGGGACTCCATTTAACGGCTTGGAGTTTGAGCGGTCATTATTAAAAGATAAAGGCTTCTCACCAAAGTTGGTAGATACCCTTTTAAAAAGTAGAAAGCAGATAACAACAAAAATCTACTCTAGAACCTGGTGAAAGTTCCTGACTTTCTCAAATTTTAACATCAAAGAAGGGGTACCGATACGCCAAATATTAGAATTTCTGCAGAGGGGGTTAGAGTTAAATCTCTCTACAAGCACACTGAGAGTACAGGTGTCAGCACTTGGTGCCCTGTTCTCTTGTAATATTGTCAATCATTATTGGGTGTCGAGATTCATTAAGGCAGTCGGTAGAGCTAGACCGTTACATAAAAATAAAATGGTACAGTGGGACTTAAATCTAGTCCTTTCTTCTCTAACAAAAGCCCCCTTCGAGCCCTTACATGAAGCCTCAATCAAAATGTTATTTCTCAAAACAGCTTTTCTGTTATCTATAACATCGGCTCACAGAATAGGGGACATCCAGGCGCTCTCCAGACTTCCCCCGTATACGGAATTCTTACAGGATAGAGTTATCCTCAGGCCAGACCCAGCTTACTAAAGGTACCGTCACACTAAACGATATCGCTAGCGATCCGTGACGTTGCAGCGTCCTGGCTAGCGATATCGTTCAGTTTGACACACAGCAGCGATCAGAATCCTGCTGTGATGTCGTTGGTCGCTGCATAAAGTCCAGCACTTTATTTCGTCGCTGGACTTCCTGCTGACATCGCTGAATCGGCGTGTGTCACGCCGATTCAGCGATGTCTTCGCTGGTAACCAGGGTAAACATCGGGTTACTACGCGCAGGGTCGCTCTTAGTGACCCGATGTTTACCCTGGTTACCAGCGTAAAAGTAAAAAAAAAAAAAAAAAACACTACATACTTACCTTCCGCTGTCTGTCCCTCGGCGCTCTGCTTCTCTGCCCTGTGTAAGCACAGCGGCCGGAAAGCAGAGCGGTGACGTCACCGCTGTGCTTTCCGGCTGCTGTGCTTACACAGGGCAGAGAAGCAGAGCGCCGAGGGACAGACAGCGGAAGGTAAGTATGTAGTGTTTGTTTTTTTTTTTACTTTTACGCTGGTAACCAGGGTAAACATCGGGTTACTAAGCGCGGCCTTGCGCTTAGTAACCCGATGTTTACCCTGGTTACCGGGGACCTCGGGATCGTTGGTCGCTGGAGAGCTGTCTGTGTGACAGCTCTCCAGCGACCAAACAGCGACGCTGCAGCGATCCGGATCGTTGTCGGTATCGCTGCAGCGTCGCTTAGTGTGACGGTACCTTTACCAAAGGTAGCATTGCAATTTCACAGGTCACAGGAGATAGTTCTACCTTCTTTTATCCCTAATCCTTCTAACCCTAAAGAGAATAAACTCCATACATTAGATGTCAGGAGATGCCTTCTACAATATATTTCAGTCACTAATGACTGAAAGAAAGATAAGGCACTATTCTTAAGGCCCCGTCACACATAGCGACGCTTAAGCGATCCCGACAACGATACGACCTGTCAGGGATCGTTGCTGCGTCGCTATGTGGTCGCTGGTGAGATGTCACACAGTGCGATCTCCCCAACGACGCAGCAGCGATGCGGCGACCTGTACAACGATGCTATTTCATGACGATTCAATGCGACGTCCTGTCAACGAGGTCGTTGGTAAGGTGTCAAACACAGCAATGTGTGCTACCCAGCGGGACCTCAACGATCAAAAAACGGTCCAGGCCATTCCGACACGACCAGCGATCTCACAGCAGGGGCCTGGTCGCTGCTACGTGTCACACTAAGGCTACGTTCAGATTAGCGTTGCGCGCCGCTGCGTCGGTGACGCAACGCACGACGCACGAAAAAACGCGTGCAAACGCACGCAAAAACGCTGCGTTTTGCGACGCGTGCGTCGTTTTTTGACGAAAATCGGACGCAAGAAAAATGCAACTTGTTGCATTTTCTTGCGTCCGACGCTAGCGTCAAAAACGACGCACGTGTCGGAAAACGCAACAAGAAAAACGCATGCGTCCCCCATGTTAAACATAGGGGCGCATGACGCGTGCGTCGCCGCTGCGTCGCCCGACGCTAAGGCGACGCACACTAGCGGAATGCTAGTGTGAACGTAGCCATAGCGAGATCGCTACTGAGGCCGCTGTTGCGTCACAAAACTTGTGACTCAGCAGCGATCTCGCTAGCGATCTCGCTATGTGTGACGGGGGCTTTATCCTTCCAAGGTCCTAGGAAGGGGGTTAGAGGGTCAAAATACACACTAGCTAAATGGATTAGGGAGGCTAACTCTCTGGCTTACACAGCAGGTGGGGCTCCGCAGAATCTGAGGGTGCATTCCACCCGAGCCATGGCATCATCCTGGGCGGAAAGGTCTGGAGTGTCAATCGACCAGATATGTAAGCCGGCCACATGGTCATCCCCTTCCACCTTTTTCAAACACTATTGGTTATACTTGGGGTTCTCCTCAGATCTCACCTTCAGGTTAAAGGTGCTGCAGGCTATAGTCCCTCCCTAAGGTGGCTTACTTCTCTGTAAGTCTCTCGTGGTGCTGTCAAGGGAGTCCAAATAAAGCATTAAGCTACTTACCGGTAGCTGCGTTTTTCGGAGGCCCATGACAGCACCCTTAGTTCCCTCCCTATTTCACTTTCACGTGGGGGTTGCATTTCCTTAGAATGTAAAAAAAAAAAAAAAAAGATTGTGTCACGTGTGATATCTGAATTATTACTTTATTAAAGATATTGTATTTAATTGTATATAATGTTTGTATATGCTTGTCATTAACTGCAGTAGTCCTCTCAGGCTCTGTAATACAACTGATACGTGGGAGAGGTGCCGCCCTTTTGTATCTGTGAGTTTCCTGTTCCTAAGGGGTGGATCCCCTCTCTCGTGGTGCTCCGAAAAACGCCGCAACCGGTAAGTAGCTTAATGCTTTTTCTCATTAATGCACACTATCTCGACTGAAAAAAAAAAAAAACAAATGTAGAAATTTTTGCAAATTTATTAAAAAAGAAAAACTGAAATATCACATGGTCATAAGTATTCAGACCCTTTGCTCAGTATTGAGTAGAAGCACCCTTTGATCTAGTACAGCCATGAGTCTTCTTGGAAATGTTGCAACAAGCTTTTCACACCCGGATTTGGGGATCCTCTGCCATTCTTCCTTGCAGATCCTCTCCAGTTCCGTCAGGTTGGATGGTGAACGTTGGTGGACAGCCATATTTAGGTCTCTCCAGATATGCTCCTTTGGGTTTAGGTCAGGGTTCTGGCTGGACTAGTCAAGAATGGTCACAGAGTTGTTCTGAAGCCACTCTTTTGTTATTTTAGCTGTTTGCTTAGCGTCATTGTCTTGTTGGAAGGTGAACCTTCGGCCAAGTGTGAGGTCCAGAGCACTCTGGAAGAGGTTTTCATCCAGGATAGCTCTGTACTTGGCCGCATTCATATTTCCTTCAGTGACAACCAGTTGTCCTGTCCCTGAAGCTGAAAAACACCTCCATAGCATGATGCTACCACCACCATGTTTCACTGTTGGGATTGTATTGGGCAGGTGATGAGCATTGCCTGGTTTTCTCCACACATACAGCTTAGAATTATCACCAAAAAGGTCTATCTTCGTCTCATCAGACCAGAGAATTGTATTTCTCATAGTCTGGGAGTCCTTCATGTGGTTTTTAGCAAACTCAATGTGGGCTTTCATATGTCTTGCACTGAGGAGAGGCTTCCGTCGGGCCACTCTGCCATAAAGACCTGACTGGTGGAGGGCTGCGATGATAGTTGACTTTGTGGAACCTTCTCCTATCTCCCTACTGCATCTCTGGGGCTCAGCCACAGTGATCTTGGGGTTCTTCTTAACACTCTCACCAAGGCTCTTCTCCCACGATTTCTCAGTTTGGCTAGACGGCCAGGTCTAGGAAGACTTCTAGTGGTCCCAATCTTCTTCTATTTAAGGATTATGGAGGCCACTGTGCTCTTAGGAACCTTGAGTACTGCAGAAATTGTTTTGTACCCGTGGCCAGATCTGTGCCTTACCACAATTCTGTCTCTGAGCTCCTTGGCCAGTTCTTTTGACCTCATGATTCTCATTTGGTCTGACATGCACTGTGAGCTGTGAGGTCTTACATAGAGAGGTGTGTGCCTTTCCAAATCAAGTCCTATCAGTTTAATTAAACACAGCTGGCCTCCAATGAAAGAGTAGAACCATCTCATGGAGGTTCACAAGGAAATGGACAGCATGTGACTTAAATATGAGTGTCTGAGCAAGGGGTCTGAATACTTATGACCATGTGATATTTCAGTTTTACTTTTTTATTAAATTTGCAAAAATTTCTATATTATATTATCTATGCAAGCTCCGGCCATTTTTTCCAGTCAAGATGAGGTGCAGAGTGTACATTAATGTGAAAAAATCAACTTTTTTGAATTTACCAAATGGCTGCAATGAAAAAAGAATGAGAAATTTAAAGGGGTCTGAATACTTTCCGTACCAACTGTAACTGCAATCAATCACTTCCTAGAATCACCAACAAGCTTCTTAAACTTCTCGACTGGAATTTTGGATCACATGCTTGAAACAAAGTTGTTTACCCACATTTTTGGAAAGGTGCTAACAATTTTGGCCAGACCATTTTTAGAGTTTTGTGTGAAATTATGTCCAATTTGCATTTTTGTTGTGTTGTTCCAGTATGCATGTTTATTTCCTTTGTGTGTAACTAATCAAGTGTAATTGCAATAACTTTCTGGGAGAAAGTGTGCCAACACTTTCAGCCATGACTGTATTCATGCACTATTTATAAATTACATACACACCGTATTTTGAAGACTATAAGAAGCAGCACAAATTTTGGAGAGGAAAATAGCGGAAAAAATGTTTTCAATGAAGGTGTGCCTTATAGTCCGTTTTTACAATAGCTGACCGGGGGGTGGGGAATCCGAGGAGAGGCAGGGTCACTTCTGCAGGAGTGGGGCAATGCTGGGACGCTAGGCCTCAATCTGTGCAAGCTTCGGCCATTTTCCCAAAGTCCACCGCAGTGAAAAGGATGGGAAGTGTGAGGACTCTGCTGACATTTTGTGAAAGCATGGAGACAACCGCAGCCTCATATTGTTAAACACCCCCTTCTTCCAGCCTAGGGCCTGCAACATCGTCTCACCCCTGCTGCCAGGTTCCTGCAGCAGTGACCCTGCCTCCTGGGACCCCACTCCACTGTGGCCGACACCCCCCCCCCCCCCCTCCCCCCCTCTCTCGGCAAACTACATTCGGATTATAAGACATACCCCCATTTAGGGGGGGACAGTATCCTTTATAATATGAAAATAGGTATGGATAAAATTTTAAAATATATAAATCGTATTTTTCTTATTATGCATATGAAGTAAATTAATAAATGAAACAATGGCAATTACAATATTCCATTCATCTTTTCACCATTCCAACTCAGAAAGGAATATTTCCTGTTTTTCAGTATATTAGTAAATTGGTGTCAAAACTGCAACTTGTCATGTTCCAAACTGTTCCAAAATATTTCTGCTCTTGGCAGATTGGGGGCAATAAAACAAAAATGAAAATACTTTAACCCCTTAGTGACCGCCGATACGCCTTTTAACGGCGGCCGCTAAGGGTACTTAAACCACAGCGCCGTTAATTAACGGCGCTGTGGAAAAAGTCCATAGCGCCCCCCAGAGGCCGATTTTCTCCGGGGTCTCGGCTGCCGAGGGTAGCCGAGACCCCAGAGAACATGATTCGGGGGGTTTTTAACCCACCCCGCATTTGCGATCGCCGGTAATTAACCGTTTACCGGCGATCGCAAAAAAAAAAAAAAAAAAGCGATCTCTTTTTAATTTCTCTGTCCTCCGATGTGATCGCACATCGGAGGACAGAGAAAAGGGGTCCCAGGTGGCCCCCCAATACTCACCTAGCTCCCCCGATGCTCCTCGTGTCTCCCGGTGGGCGCCGCCATCTTCAAAATGGCGGGCGCATGCGCAGTGCGCCCGCCGGCCGGCACCGGGAGAATCTTTGGGGTCTCGGCTGCCGGGGGTAGCCGAGACCCCAAAGAGCACGATCGGGGTCGGTATTACCGACCCCTGTTTTGCGATCGCCGGTAATTAACTGTTTACCGGCGACCGCAAAAAAAAAAAAAAAAGTAAAGTGTAATTCTCTGTCCTCTGATGTGATCGCACATCAGAGGACAGAGAAATAGGGGGATTCGGGGACCTTAGCATACTCACCTAGGTCCCTGGATCCTCTTGCTGCTCCTCCTGGCCGCCGGCAGCAGAACATGGCGGACGCATGCCCAGTGCGCCCGCCATCTGTCTCCATCTGCCGGCCGGCAGGAGAACAGCAGTTGGGGCTAAAATTAGGGGTAGGGTTAGGGGTAGGGGTAGGGGTAGGGTTAGGGGTAGGGTTAGGGTTAGGGGTAGGGTTAGGGGTAGGGTTAGGTTAGGGGTAGGGTTAGGGGTAGGGGTAGGGTTAGGGGTAGGGTTAGGTTAGGGGTAGGGTTAGGTTAGGGTTAGGGGTAGGGTTAGGTTAGGGGTAGGGCTAGGGTTAGGACTAGGGTTGGGGCTAAATTTAGGGTTAGGGTTGGGGCTAAATTTAGGGTTAGGGTTGGGGCTAAATTTAGGGTTAGGGTTGGGGCTAAACTTAGGGTTAGGCTTCTTTCACACTTACGTCGGTACGGGGCCGTCGCAATGCGTCGGCCCGACATACCGACGCACGTTGTGAAAATTGTGCACAACGTGGGCAGCAGCTGTAGTTTTTCAACACATCCGCTGCCCAATCTATGTCCTGGGGAGGAGGGGGCGGAGTTACGGCCACGCATGCGCGGTCAGAAATGGCGGATGCGACGTACAAAAAAACGTTTCATTGAACTTTTTTTGTGCCGACGCTCCGCCAAAACACAACTGATCCAGTGCACGACGGACGCGACGTGTGGCCATCCGTCATGATCCGTCGGCAATACAAGTCTATGGGCAAAAAACGCATCCTGCGGGCACATTTGCAGGATCCGTTTCTTGTCCAAAACGACGGATTGCGATGGAATGCCAAACGACGCAAGTGTGAAAGTAGCCCTAGGGCTAGGGTTAGGGTTGGGGCTAAAGTTAGGGCTAGGGTTGGGGCTAAAGTTAGGGTTAGAGCTGGGATTAGGGTTAGGGTTTGTGTTATGCTGTGCTATCAGGCAACACAGTGTGCAGTAATCAGCGCACATACAGTGATATGGCAATAACCCAAAAACAATAGAACAAGCTCTGAGACGTGGAATCTCTGCAGACTGCAATACCTGAACCTATCCTCACACAACTAAAAGCAGCAGTGGATTGCGCCTAACACTACCTATGCAACTCGGCACTGCCTGAGGAGCTGACTAGCCTGAAGATAGAAATACAAGCCTGACTTGCCTCAGAGAAATACCCAAAAGGAATAGGCAGCCCCCCACATATAATGACTGTTAGCAAGATGAAAAGACAAAACGTAGGAATGAAATAGATTCAGCAAAGTGAGGCCCGATATTCTAGACAGAGCGAGGATAGCAAAGAGAACTATGCAGTCTACAAAAAACCCTAAAGCAGAACCACGCAAAAGGGGGGCAAAAAGACCCACCGTGCCGAACTAACGGCACGGCGGTGCACCCTTTGCGTCTCAGAGCTTCCAGCAAAAGAGAATAGCACAGCTGGACAGAAAAAACGGAAACAAAAACAAAGTAACACTTATCTAGCAGAGCAGCAGGCCACAGGAAAGATGCAGTAGCTCAGATCCAACACTGGAACATAGACAAGGAGCAAGGAAGACAGACTCAGGTGGAGTTAAATAGCAAGGCAGCCAACGAGCTCACCAAAACACCTGAGGGAGGAAGCCCAGAGGCTGCAATACCACTTGTGACCACAGGAGTGAATTCAGCCACAGAATTCACAACAGTACCCCCCCCTTGAGGAGGGGTCACTGAACCCTCACCAGAACCCCCAGGCCGACCAGGATGAGCCACATGAAAGGCACGAACAAGATCTGGGGCATGGACATCAGAGGCAAAAACCCAGGAATTATCCTCCTGAGCATAACCCTTCTATTTGACCAGATACTGGAGTTTCCGTCTAGAGACACGAGAATCCAAAATTTTCTCCACAATATACTCCAATTCCCCCTCCACCAAAACAGGGGCAGGAGGCTCCACAGATGGAACCATAGGTGCCACGTATCTTCTCAACAACGACCTATGGAATACATTATGTATGGAAAAGGAGTCTGGGAGGGTCAGACGAAAAGACACCGGATTGAGAATCTCAGAAATCCTATACGGACCAATAAAACGAGGTTTAAATTTAGGAGAGGAAACCTTCATAGGAATATGACGAGAAGATAACCAAACCAGATCCCCAACACGAAGTCGGGGACCCACACGGCGTCTACGATTAGCGAAAAGCTGAGCCTTCTCCTGGGACAAGGTCAAATTGTCCACTACCTGAGTCCAGATCTGCTGCAACCTGTCCACCACAGAATCCACACCAGGACAGTCCGAAGACTCAACCTGTCCTGAAGAGAAACGAGGATGGAACCCAGAATTGCAGAAAAATGGAGAGACCAAGGTAGCCGAGCTGGCCCGATTATTAAGGGCGAACTCAGCCAACGGCAAAAATGACACCCAATCATCCTGGTCAGCAGAAACAAAACATCTCAGATATGTTTCCAAGGTCTGATTGGTTCGTTCGGTCTGGCCATTAGTCTGAGGATGGAAGGCCGAGGAAAAAGATAGGTCAATGCCCATCCTACCACAAAAGGCTCGCCAGAACCTCGAGACAAACTGGGAACCTCTGTCAGAAACAATATTCTCAGGAATGCCATGCAAACGAACCACATGCTGGAAGAACAAAGGCACCAAATCAGAGGAGGAAGGCAATTTAACCAAGGGCACCAGATGGACCATTTTAGAAAAGCGATCACAGACCACCCAAATGACCGACATCTTTTGAGAAACGGGAGGGTCAGAAATGAAATCCATCGAAATATGTGTCCAAGGCCTCTTCGGGACCGGCAAGGGCAAAAGCAACCCACTGGCACGTGAACAACAGGGCTTAGCCCTAGCACAAATCCCACAGGACTGCACAAAAGCACGCACATCCCGTGACAGAGATGGCCACCAGAAGGATCTAGCCACTAACTCTCTGGTACCAAAGATTCCGGGATGACCAGCCAGCACCGAACAATGAAGTTCAGAGATAACTTTACTAGTCCACCTATCAGGGACGAACAGTTTCTCGGCCGGACAACGATCAGGTTTATTAGCCTGAAATTTCTGCAACACTCTCCGCAAATCAGGAGAGATGGCAGACACAATGACTCCTTCCTTGAGGATACTCGCCGGCTCAGATAACCCCGGAGAGTCGGGCACAAAACTCCTAGACAGAGCATCCGCCTTCACATTTTTAGAGCCCGGAAGGTACGAAATCACAAAATCAAAACGAGCAAAAAATAACGACCAACGGGCCTGTCTAGGATTCAAGCGCTTGGCAGACTCGAGATAAGTCAAGTTCTTATGATCAGTCAATACCACCACGCGATGCTTAGCTCCCTCAAGCCAATGACGCCACTCCTCGAATGCCCACTTCATGGCCAGCAACTCTCGGTTGCCCACATCATAATTACGCTCAGCAGCAGAAAATTTCCTGGAAAAGAAAGCACATGGTTTCAACACTGAGCAACCAGAACCTCTCTGTGACAAAACCGCCCCTGCTCCAATCTCAGAAGCATCAACCTCGACCTGGAACGGAAGAGAAACATCTGGTTGACACAACACAGGGGCACAGCAAAAACGACGCTTCAACTCCTGAAAAGCTTCCACGGCAGCAGAAGACCAATTAACCAAATCAGCACCCTTCTTGGTCAAATCGGTCAATGGTCTGGCAATGCTAGAAAAATTACAGATAAAGCGGCGATAAAAATTAGCAAAGCCCAGGAATTTCTGCAGACTTTTCAGAGATGTCGGCTGAGTCCAATCCTGGATGGCCTGGACCTTAACCGGATCCATCTCGATAGTAGAAGGGGAAAAGATGAACCCCAAAAATGAAACTTTCTGCACACCGAAGAGACACTTTGATCCCTTCACGAACAAGGAATTAGCACGCAGTACCTGGAAAACCATTCTGACTTGCTTCACATGAGACTCCCAATCATCAGAGAAGATCAAAATGTCATCCAAGTAAACAATCAGGAATTTATCCAGATACTCACGGAAAATGTCATGCATAAAAGACTGAAAAACAGATGGAGCATTGGCAAGTCCGAACGGCATCACCAGATACTCAAAATGACCCTCGGGCGTATTAAATGCCGTTTTCCATTCATCTCCCTGCCTGATTCTCACCAGATTATACGCACCACGAAGATCAATCTTAGTAAACCAACTAGCCCCCTTAATCCGAGCAAACAAGTCAGATATCAATGGCAAGGGATACTGAAACTTAACAGTGATCTTATTAAGAAGGCGGTAATCAATACACGGTCTTAGCGAACCATCCTTTTTGGCTACAAAAAAGAACCCTGCTCCCAATGGTGATGACGATGGGCGAATATGTCCCTTCTCCAGGGATTCTTTCACATAACTGCGCATAGCGGTGTGTTCAGGCACGGACAAATTAAATAAACGACCCTTAGGGAATTTACTACCAGGAATCAAATTGATAGCACAATCACAATTCCTATGCGGAGGTAGGGCATCAGACTTGGGCTCTTCAAATACATCCTGAAAGTCAGACAAGAACTCTGGGATGTCAGAAGGAATGGATGACGAAATAGACAAAAATGGAACATCACCATGTACTCCCTGACAACCCCAGCTGGTTACCGACATAGAGTTCCAATCTAATACTGGATTATGGGTTTGTAGCCATGGCAACCCCAACACGACCACATCATGCAGATTATGCAGTACCAGAAAGCGAATAACTTCCTGATGTGCAGGAGCCATGCACATGGTCAGCTGGGCCCAGTACTGAGGCTTATTCTTGGCCAAAGGTGTAGCATCAATTCCTCTCAACGGAATAGGACACCGCAAAGGCTCCAAGAAAAATCCACAACGTTTAGCATAATCCAAATCCATCAGATTCAGGGCAGCGCCTGAATCCACAAACGCCATGACAGAATACGATGACAAAGAGCATATCAAGGTAATGGACAGAAGGAATTTGGACTGTACAGTACCAATGACGGCAGAGCTATCGAACCGCCTAGTGCGCTTAGGACAATTAGAAATAGCATGAGTGGAATCACCACAGTAGAAACACAGCCTGTTCAGACGTCTGTGTTCTTGCCGTTCAACTTTAGTCATAGTCCTGTCGCACTGCATAGGCTCAGGTTTACTCTCAGACAATACCGCCAGATGGTGCACAGATTTACGCTCGCGCAAGCGACGACCGATCTGAATGGCCAAGGACATAGACTCATTCAAACCAGCAGGCATAGGAAATCCCACCATGACATCCTTAAGAGCTTCAGAGAGACCCTTTCTGAACCAAGCCGCCAGTGCAGATTCATTCCACAGAGTGAGTACTGACCACTTCCTAAATTTCTGACAATATACTTCTACATCATCCTGACCCTGGCATAAAGCCAGCAAATTTTTCTCAGCCTGATCCACTGAATTAGGCTCATCGTAAAGCAATCCAAGCGCCTGGAAAAACGCATCAACATTACTCAATGCAGGGTCTCCTGGCGCAAGAGAAAACGCCGCGCAAAAAAGAAATAATAATCAAAACCTGTTGAATAGGATTACCAGAAGAATGAGGTTTCAAGGCCAGAAATAGCTTACAATTATTTTTGAAGCTCAGGAACTTAGTTCTGTCACCAAAAAACAAATCAGGAATAGGAATTCTTGGTTCTAGCATAGATTTCTGATCAATTGTATCTTGAATCTTTTGTACATTCATAACGAGATTATCCATTGAGGAGCACAGAGCCTGAATATCCATGTCCACAGCTGTGTCCTGAAGCACTCTAATGTCTAGGGAAAAAAAAAAAAAAAAAAAAAACTGAAGACAGAGCTGAGGAAAAAAAAAAAAAAAATGATGTCAGGACTTCTTTTTTCCCTCTATTGAGAATCATTGGTTTGGCTCCTTGTACTGTTATGCTGTGCTATCAGGCAACACAGTGTGCAGTAATCAGCGCACATACAGTGATATGGCAATAACCCAAAAACAATAGAACAAGCTCTGAGACGTGGAATCTCTGCAGACTGCAATACCTGAACCTATCCTCACACAACTAAAAGCAGCAGTGGATTGCGCCTAACACTACCTATGCAACTCGGCACTGCCTGAGGAGCTGACTAGCCTGAAGATAGAAATACAAGCCTGACTTGCCTCAGAGAAATACCCCAAAGGAATAGGCAGCCCCCCACATATAATGACTGTTAGCAAGATGAAAAGACAAAACGTAGGAATGAAATAGATTCAGCAAAGTGAGGCCCGATATTCTAGACAGAGCGAGGATAGCAAAGAGAACTATGCAGTCTACAAAAAACCCTAAAGCAGAACCACGCAAAAGGGGGGCAAAAAGACCCACCGTGCCGAACTAACGGCACGGCGGTGCACCCTTTGCGTCTCAGAGCTTCCAGCAAAAGAGAATAGCACAGCTGGACAGAAAAAACGGAAACAAAAACAAAGTAACACTTATCTAGCAGAGCAGCAGGCCACAGGAAAGATGCAGTAGCTCAGATCCAACACTGGAACATAGACAAGGAGCAAGGAAGACAGACTCAGGTGGAGTTAAATAGCAAGGCAGCCAACGAGCTCACCAAAACACCTGAGGGAGGAAGCCCAGAGGCTGCAATACCACTTGTGACCACAGGAGTGAATTCAGCCACAGAATTCACAACAGGTTTGGATTAGGGTTCGTATTAGGGTTGGCATTAGGGTTACGCTTGGGATTAGGGTTAGGTTTGGGATTAGGGTTAAGGTTAGGGTTGTGATTAGGGGTGTATTGGGATTAGGGTTAGGTTTGAGGTTAGGGTTGAGATTAGGATTAGGGGTGTGTTGGATTTAGGGTTTTGATTAGGGTTATGGTTAGGGTTGACATTAGGGTTGTTTTGGGGTAAGGGTTGTGATTATGTTTAGGGTTAGTGATTAGGATTATGGATGAGGTTGGGATTAGGGTTAGGGGTGTGTTGGGGTTAGGGTTGGAGCTAGAATTGGGGGGTTTCCACTGTTTAGGTACATCAGGGGGTCTCCAAATACGACAGCCAATTTTGCGCTCAAAAAGTCAAATGGTGCTCTCTCCCTTCTGAGCTCTGCCGTGCGCCCAAACAGTGGGTTACCCCCACATATGGGGCATCAGCGTACTCGGGATAAATTGGACAACAACTTCTGGGGTCCAATTTCTCTTGTTACCCTTGTGAAAATAAAAACTTGGGGGCTACAAAATCTTTTTTGTGAAAAAAATAATATTTTTTATTTTCACGACTCTGCATTCTAAACTTCTGTGAAGCACTTGGGCATTCAAAGTTCTCACCACACATCTAGATAAGTTCCTTGGGGGGTCTAGTTTCCAAAATGGGGTCACTTGTGGGGGGTTACTACAGTTTAGGTACATCAGGGGCTCTGCAATCGCAACATAATGCCCACAGACCATTCTATCAAAGTCTGCATTCCAAAAAGGCGCTCCTTCCCTTCCGAGCTCTGCCGTGCGCCCAAACAGTGGTTTACCCCCACATATGGCGCATCAGCGTACTCGGGATAAATTGGACAACAACTATTGCAGTCCAATTTCTCCTGTTACCCTTGTGAAAATAAAAACTTGGGGGCTACAATATCTTTTTTGTGGAAAAAAATAATATTTTTTATTTTCACGACTCTGCATTCTAAACTTCTGTGAAGCACTTGGGCATTCAAAGTTCTCACCACACATCTAGATAAGTTCCTTGGGGGGTCTAGTTTCCAAAATGGGGTCACTTGTGGAGGGTTTCTACTGGTTAGGTACATCAGGGGCTCTGCAAACGCAACATAATACCCGCAGACCATTCTATCAAAGTCTGCATTCCAAAACGGCGCTCCTTCCTTCCGAGCTCTGCCGTGCGCCCAAACAGTGGTTTACCCCCACATATGGGGTACCAGCATACTCAGGACAAATTGGACAACTTTTGGGGTCCAATTTCTCTTGTTACCCTTGTGAAAATAAAAATTTGGTGGCTAAAAAATCTTTTTTGTGGAAAAAAAAAATATTTTTTATTTTCACGGCTCTGCATTATAAACTTCTGTGAAGCACTTGGGCATTCAAGGTTCTCACCACACATCTAGATAAGTTCCATGGGGGGTCTAGTTTCCAAAATGGGGTCACTTGTGGGGGATTTCTACTGTTTAGGCACATCAGGGGCTCTCCAAACGCGACATGGCGTCCGATCTCAATTCCAGCCAATTCTACATTGAAAAAGTAAAACGGCACTCTTTCTCTTCCAAGCTCTGCGGTGCGCCCAAACAGTGGTTTACCCCCACATATTGGGTATCGACGTACTCAGGAGAAATTGCACAACAACTTTAGTGGTCTAATTTCTCCTGTTACCCTTGTGAAAATAAAAATTTGTGGGCAAAAAGATCATTTTTGTAGAAAAAATGCAATTTTTTTTTTCACGGCTCTACGTTATAAACTTCTGTGAAGCACATGGGGGTTCAAAGTGCTCGCCACACATCTAGATAAGTTCCTTAAGGGGTCTAGTTTCCAAAATGGTGTCACTTGTGGGGGGTTTCCACTGTTTAGGCACATCAGGGGCTCTCCAAACGCGACATGGCGTCCAATCTCAATTCCAGCCAATTCTACATTGAAAAAGTAAAACGGCGCTCCTTCTCTTCCAAGCTCTGCGGTGCGCCCTAACAGTTGTTTACCCCCACATATTGGGTATCAGTGTACTCAGGAGAAATTGCTCAACAACTTTTGTGGTCTAATTTCTCCTGTTACCCTTGTGAAAATAAGAATTTGTGGGCGAAAAGATCATTTTTGTGTAAACAAAAGCGATTTTTTATTTTCACGGCTCTACGTTATAAACTTCTGTGAAGCACTTGGGGGTTCAAAGTGCTCACCACACATCTAGATAAGTTCCTTAAGGGGTCTAGTTTCCAAAATGGTGTCACTTGTGGGGAGTTTCCACTGTTTAGGTACATCAGGGGCTCTCTAAATGTGACATGGTGTCCGATCTCAATTCCAGCCAATTCTGCATTGAAAAAGTCAAACGGCGCTCCTTCACTTCTAAGTTCTGCGGTGCGCCCTAACAGTGGTTTACCCCCACATATGGGGTATTGGCGTATTCAGGAGAAATTGCATAACAAAATTTATGGTTACATTTCTGTTTTTACACTTGTGAAAATAAAAAAAATGGTTCTGAATTAAGATGTTTGCAAAAAAAAGTTAAATGTTCATTTTTTCCTTCCACATTGTTTCAGTTCCTGTGAAGCACGTAAAGGGTTAATAAACTTCTTGAATGTGGTTTTGAGAACCTTGAGGGGTGTAGTTTTTAGAATGGTGTCACACTTCATTATTTTCTATCATATAGACCCCTCAAAATGACTTCAAATGTGATGTGGTCCCTAAAAAAATGGTGTTGTAAAAATGAGAAATTGCTGGTCAACTTTTAACCCTTATAACTCCCTAACAAAAAAAAATTTTGTTTCCAAAATTGTGCTGATGTAAAGTAGACATGTGGGAAATGTTATTTATTAACTATTTTTCATGACATATCTCTCTGATTTAAGGGCATAAAAATACAAAGTTTGAAAATTGCAAAATTTTAAACATTTTCGCCATATTTCCGTTTTTTTCATAAATAATCGCAAGTAATATCGAAGAAATGTTACCACTAACATGAAGTACAATATGTCACGAAAAAACAATCTCAGAATCAGCGGGATCCGTTGAAGCATTCCAGAGTTATAACCTCATAAAGTGACAGTGGTCAGAATTGCAAAAATTGGCCTGGTCATTAAGTACCAAATTGGCTCTGTCACTAAGGGGTTAAATGGGCATGGATGGAATGGGGTTAAGATGGTTTTGAGACAAAGCAAGACATTGATCATGAGTTCCAGGAAACAGGAACAACAGCTGCCTGCCTTATTCATCAAGTGTGTACTTTTTTTTTTAAATTTATTTACACAATATTTGTTCCATTTACATTTAAGGATTGTGTATTGCTACGCTTGGCATCGCATTGCTCATACGAATATTCTCCACTTTCCTGATGGTGTCCTGTGCCGGTTTTAATATGAAAGAAAGATTATTTATTTCTTTGGCATGGATGCCTAAAGCTACAGTTCAGGCAAGTATCTAACTATACCTCGTACAATAGCACAGTATAAGTTGTTTTTGTTTTTCTTCAAATAGACTATGTGAATACACAATGAAGGGGTTTTATCACAAACATAGTTGCAAATTCCAAAGTATATTTCAATCAATAGATCTAGTGATGAGCGAGTATACTGGTTGCTCAGGTTTTCCCCAGCACGCTCGGGTGGTCTCCCGAGTATTTGTGAATGCTAGGAGATTGTTTTCGTCTCAGCAGCTGCATGATTTGCAACTGCTAAACAGCTTGAATACATGTGAGGATTCCCTAGCAACCAGACAACCCCCACATGTACTCAGGCTGGCTAGCAGCTGTAAATCATGCAGCTGCTAAGACGGAAACATAGGCATAGGCAGCATCAATAGTAAATAGTTGGGGACACACAGGGTTAATAGCAACGGTAACGGAGTGCGTTACACCGTGGGCCGTTACCGCTGCCATTAACCCTGTGTGAGCGGTGAGTGGAGGGGATTATGGAGCGGGCGCCGGGCAGTGAGTGCAGGGGGGGGACTAATCGGACTGTGCCCGTCGCTGATTGGTCGCGGCAGCCATGACAGGCAGCTGCCGAGACCAATCAGCGAATTAATAACCGTGACAGAAGGACAGACAGACAGACGGAAGTGACCCTTAGACAATTATATAGTAGATTATAGAATGCTATAAATAAGCCCTGAAAGGCGGTGGCCGCATCTTATAGTGGCAAAATCTGCTGACAGGTTCCCTTTAAGGTCGGGATCTCACATACGCGAGATACGGCGAGTCTCGCAGGTGAAATCCCTCCTCTAGTGCCGGCACTTGGGAGCGGAGCGTGCAGCTCCATGTTTTGCTGTGCGGCTGCATGCGCTGCTCCGGAGTGCCGGCGCCAGAGGAGGGATTTCACCTGCGAGACTCGGCTGTATCTCGCGTATGTGTGATCCCGGCCTAAGGCTTCTTATTCCTCAGCGCCGCTTTTTAACGGCGCTGAGAAATAACTGGATAGCGCCCCCCAGAGTCAGAAAATCTTCCGGGTCTTGGCTATTGGGAGAGGGGGGTAGCTGAGACCCCAGAGGACATGAATTAGGTCAGGGTTTTTTTTTAATTGAATATTTTTTTATTTTTCAATAGAAATTTACAGAATGGAATCACACCAAGATATAATACATGTAAACATTCAATGCAAATTAGTTAACAAATATAATAGTAACAAATAGGATTGACAAGACAGTGAAACACGAGGGAGGAGAGGAGATGAGGTCCCTGGGAAAGATGGTACATTTTGCTGGGTAAATACTATTGTTAGGCCTTCTGAGCCCAGTAGACGTCCCACAGATTCCACGTTGCTTCAAAACTTTCCAACGCATTTATTAAAGCTGTGAGGTGCTCCATATTTCATGTGTCCTGTATCCGGAAATATAACTCATTAAGTGATGGAGAATAAGCCAGCCTCCAATTCCTTGATATTATACATCTCGCAGCTGTGGTCAGATGTAAAAGAAGCCACTGAGTCCTACTTCCAATCTTGAATTGTGGGATATTGAGCAAGTAGAATTTAGGGTCTAATGGAACATGAAGACCAGTGACTTCAAAAATTAAAGTTTTGACCTTACTTCAGAACCTTTGTATAATTGAACATGTCCAAAAATATGGGTTAGGTCTCCTTCATCAGAACCACACCTCCAACATTGGTTAGATATATTAGGATTACATTTATGTAATAATGAAGGAGTGTGGTACCAAAACATAAGCAATTTAAACTGGTTTTCCTTATACGCGTAACAAGTGGAAGTCTTAGCTGCTCACCTCCAGACCCCCTGCCACACACCCGGAGAAAGATTCCCCCAAGAAACAATCCCACCTGTCCATATAGGAGTGTCATGGAGACTCGTCTGGATATGGGCCCAATAAAATCCCATAGATATCAGAAATAAGACCCTTGGTCGATACTCCCGCCCTGCAGAGTCTCTCAAAGCGAGTTGGTATAGAAACTGTTAAGGAGGAGTAAAGAGACTGCATATAATGACTAATTTGTAAATACTGATGGAAAGAGTTTGATGGTAAATCGAAGCCCGATTGTATCTTATCAAAAGGTAACAAGGACCTAGAGTGACTATCAACTATATCAGCAAAGCAAAAAAGTCGCTTATCAAACCACAACTTAATCAAGTTCCCGCTAAAGCTATCTGGTAGTTTGGGATTAAACAAAAAAGAAGTTATGGGAGAGCATCTCGACATCAGTGGGATTTTTTTCATACAGGTATTCCAAATCCCCTTAGTGAACACTATTGGTCCCAATGTGTGCAGGTCGAGTTTATTTGAGGTAGTTGCCCATAGATACGAGTTGGGATGGACCAGAGCCATCCACAATTTCTCAATCTCCACCTAGAAATTGCTCTAGGTGCAGACCAGACTGGGATACATCTCAAATGAGTTGCCCAATAATATTTGGTGATATCTGGGACACCCAAACCTCCTCTATCTGTACTATCTCTTCCAAGCTCCGACGTGCGCCCAAACATTGGTTTACCCCCACATATGAGGTTTTAACGTAGTCAGGACAAATTGGACAACAACTTTTGCTGTTCACTTTCTCCTTTTACCCTTGGGAAAATAAAATTGTTGTTAAAAGATCATTTTTGTGACTAAAAAGTTAAATGTTCATTTTTTTTCTTCCATGTTAGTTCTGCTGCTCTGAAACCCCAGAAGGGTTAATAAACTTCTTGAATGTGGTTTTGAGCACCTTAAGGGTTGCCGTTTTGAGAATGGTGTCACTTTTATGTATTTTCAGCCATACAGACCCCTGAAACTGACTTCAAATGTGAGGAGGTCCCTAAAATAAAATGGTTTTGTAAATTTCGTTGTAAAAATGAGAAATCGATGGTCAACTTTTAACCCTTGTAACTTCCTAACAAAAAAAAATGTGCTGATATAAAGTAGACATGTGGGAAATGTTATTTATTATTATTATTATTTTGTGTCACATAACTCTCTGGTGTAACAGAATAAAAATTCAAAATAAATAATAATAATAAATCAAAATAAAATGTTATTTTCTGTCCACCTACTTTTGGACCACCCTGTATAATAATAATTTCTGCGTTCGCAAAGCCCCTAAACCTCCAATTACCCACTCCCGTTCTGCGTAATCGCCGCATCCTCGCTGTGGGAAATGTTGTTTATTAAGTATTTTGTGTGACATCTCTGATTTAAGGGCGTAAAAATTCAAAATTTGAAAATTGCTAAATTTTTTAAAATTTGTACCACATTTCCATTTTTTACATAAACGCAAGTCACATTGAAGAAATTTTACTACTATCTTGAAGTACAATATGTCACAAAAAAACATTCTCCGAATCAGCGGGATCCATTAAAGCGTTCCAGTTATAACCACATAAAGTGACAGTGGTCAGAATTGTAAAAATTGGCTCGGTCACTAAGGGGGTTAAAACTAAAGAATCCACTGCAATCCCATGTTGTAATAACAGTTTAGCAGCATATAGGGCATGATCAGACCATGTTCCTGTACGGTCAGACACGGCCATTACACAGTACATAGCAGTGGCACATTTACAAGATTATCTAGGATCCATTGATTAAAATGTACTTCGTTGGTGACACAACCCCTTTAAGGCAAATGAAAATGTGTAAAGTTAAACTAACATTTTTGAATCCTAAATCTTTTATAATATACTTTAATAACAAGACCCCCATCATTCCTTCACTATGCTATCTAACTGCTTTATTTTACTTCCTTCCTGTTTGATGCTTTGTATGAGAACCCCTTGTAAGTGGTAGGATACTCAAACGAGCTGTCATGAGGGGGTCTCACTGCCACAGCTTCTGAAGCAATGTGTCATTAGTGACATCCGCTTCAGAGGCTGGGCTAGTCCCTGCTCTACTGCGCTCGCGTTGGTTGTCAGTTTCGACGTATACTCAGTAGGATCTTATCACTGCGCACTATTCTTTTTAGTGCACAGTGACAATGCACTCCCTCGCCGGCTCTGATGAGAGTAAAGGGTCTGTAAGAGAGCGCACTGTTGGTGCACATTATAAGAATAGCTTTTGCTTTTTTATTAAGAAAAAATATATAAATGATCGTTAATATCATTTAAAAAAAAAATCTAAAAATGGCTGTTTAATACCATGATAAGATACGCAAATGATATGCTAATACAGCTATCAATAAAAAGTTGCCACCATTTTCCGACATGCCTAATGGTGCTATGTCACTCCACAGCACAGAAGTGACCTATCTTACCATCTTCAGTGATGAGGAGTAAATGTGTGCCTTTCTCCTGGGGAAATATTGCTACTGTTTTAAAAGATTATTTTTTCCTGACGCTCTTCACTATGCCTCATTGTCACACTGGTCTGTGCTCTGATTGGAGTAAACACGTTCCAATTAGAGCAAAGACCGGTGTGGTATTGATATAGTGAAGCTGCAGAATGGCAGGGTAAACTAAGACTATACAAATGGTGAAGGGCGATGGTGAGCGGGTTTCTAAGAAAGCGAAATGATGTTCTCTGGAGCTGTGCGTATGGTAGCACAAGGTGTCTCTCCTCACTAGGGTTGAGCGACCTTTACTTTTATAGGATCGGGTCGGGTTTCACGAAACCCGACTTTTTCAAAAGTCGGGTCGAGTGAAAGCGGCCGATCCTATAAAAAAGTCGGGGTCGGCCGAAACCCGAAACCCAATGCAGTGCATTGGGTTTCCATGCTTCCCAGGGTCTGAAGGAGAGGAAACTCTCCTTCAGGCCCTGCGATCCATATTTTAGTGTAAAATAAAGAATTAAAATAAAAAATATCGCAATACTCACCCTCTGACGCGCCCTGGTACTAACCGGGAACCTTCCTCCTTCGAATCAGCGCTTCCAGGACCTTGCGGTGACGTCGCAGCTTGTGATTGGTCGCGCGACCAATCAGAAGCCGTGACGTCACCGCGACGTCACCGAAGGTCCTGGAAGCGCTGATTCTTAGGAAGGAAGGCTGCCGGAAAGAAGCAGGGCGCGTCCGAGGGTGAGTATATTCCTATTAGGTATATACTCACCCTCGGACGCGCCCTGCTTCTTTCCGACAGCCTTCCTTCCTAAGAATCAGCGCTTCCAGGACCTTCGGTGACGTCACGACTTCTGATTGGTCGCGCGACCAATCACAAGCCGCGACGTCACCGCAAGGTCCTGCAAGCGCTGATTCGAAGGAGGAAGGTTCCCGGTTAGTACCAGGGCGCGTCAGAGGGTAAGTATTGCGATATTTTTTATTTTAATTCTTTATTTTACACTTAAATCTGCATTCCGATACCAATTCCCGATATCTTAAACATATTGGGAATCGGTATCGGAATTCCGATTCCAGATTCAGAAGATCGCCGACTTCATGGCCGACCCCACACTGGGGTCGGGTCGGGTTTCATGAAACCCGACCTTGCCAAAAGTCGGCGACTTCTGAATATTACCGACCCGTTTCGCTCAACCCTACTCCTCACTAAGCAGAGATCTCGCGTTAACCTGCTTCCAGAAACATCGCACCACTTTATTTGAAGACCGCTCATCGCCACACCAGCGACCTTCACCAGTGCTACGTATATTAGTAGTTTTCCCTGTAACTTCACTAGGCATTAATGCTCTGATTGCAGCGTGTTCACATCGATCAGAGCACAATCATTGTGACTGATAGATTGAGAAGCTGAGTAGCGGCCAGGAAAAATCCCCTTATAAAATAGCAGTATGTCACCAGAAGAAGCACTGTTCTGTCCTCACTAAATGAGACAGGCCCACGTAGCTATACAGTCAGCTAAACCGCTATACCGGGGTCCAATAAGGAGACTGTGGTTGAGTCTGTGCTTTATTAAACGTAGTGGTATATTGATGCGGTGAAACTGTGAACAATGATATACATAGAATCAGTGCATGGAGTAGAACAGATACATACTACACATGATGTACATTATGCATAACATTTAGAAAGCTAGTAACTGAACTAGAAGTACAACTGGTTAAGCTAGGCTAATATAGAGCAGGAATTATCTAGAGAAAACATAAAGACATACCGGCAATGCAATCGCAAGGGGGATGAAGTGCAAGCGTCTTTCCTTGGAAGCAAACTGGAGGAAGTGAAAGGGAAATGGAGGCTGAGCTACCATAATGCATTGCAAAGGGGGAGGAGAATGAGAAATGGAAAATACCAAAAACAAAAAATGGAACTGCCAACATGACTCTGACCGCTAGAGGGAGCCAAAGCACTACAAACAAATAAAGGTATGAATATATCAATACTGAGAAACCTGCAATTATGCAAACAGATAAGTGGGGTAACAAATTAGATGGCGGAGACAGAACAAGCACATTTCCAGTATCTCCGCATGTGAATTAGAAGGAAGCGTGGTGCATAGGAATAAGTGAGAAGATGCAAAATAAGTCCAGAAAACAAAGATTTTTATTTACTTTCAAAGCAGTCAGTATCCATCCAAAATAAGTAAACAAATAATTACATTTTTTAATAAAACTAGAATTCTGGTGATGGGTAATCTTAAGGATTTGATCAGTGTTTTTTATGCTTGTTTTTAAGCCAAGATGAGGAGTTATTCAGTGAAAAAAGAAATAACTTGCTGGTCACAATACAGATGTACTACAGCGCGCAGCAGGCCCCCATTATAAATATGGGGACCACACAAGCTCCTCACTTTTTTCTTTTTTTTTTTCTCCATCTACTGGGATTTCTTTCCTGGTGGAGTTCACTTATAGAGGACTAATCTAAAAAGGATCAGGAATGGATTAAAAAGATGGATTTTTGGTGCTCGCCATAAAATCTTTGTTGGAGCCTTCATTGGGGGATACAGGTAACCATGGTTGTGTGCTGCTGTCAGTAGGCAAAAAAAAGTTAGCTCCTCCTCAGTAGTATACACCCACCAACAGACACAAAGCTCGTCAGTTAGTGAAAAAGCAGTAGGAGAGGCAATCGTAACTCTAAAACTATTAACAGGCCCAACATGGCATAAACCAGGTAGGGTGCTGTGTCCCCCAATGAAGGCTCCAAGAAAGATTTTACGGTGAGTACCAAAAAAATACATCTTTCTTTATCGCTTCATTGGGGGACACAGGTAACCATGGGACATCCCAAAGTGGGTAGGTGAGGAGGAGAATCTTGAAAACTCAGGTCGGATTCAGGTAAAAAACTCAGACCACTATCTGCAAAACCTTCCTTCTTTTAACTGGCATCCACCAAAGCATAGGTATGAACTCTGTAAAACCTCACAAAAGTGTGAAGGGAAGACCAGGTAGCTGCCTTGCAGACCTAAGATGAACAGGCCTGATGGCAAACGGCCCAGGAAGCCCCCAGAGGGGGAGTTCTGCTCTTAACCCGATATGCCTCCAAGATAGCCGAGCAAATCGAGCAAACGATAGTAGATTTAGATGCTGGGAGACCCTTACGCCGACACTCCGAAATGATATACAGAGAGTCAGAGTGCCGGAAGGGAGCTGCCCTACAAAGGTAGTAACGAAGAGCTCTGACCAGATCCAGCTTGTGGAGAGACCTTTCCCTGGGATGAACTGGGGAAGGGCAAAGGGAAGGCAGAACAATATCCTCATTAATGTGGAAAGAGGAAACTACCTTTGGAAGAAACAAAGGAACCGGTCTAAGAAAGACCTTATCCTGGTGGATAACCAGAAAAGGAGAGTGACAGGAAAGCGCTGCTAATTCCGAAACTCATCTGATAGACGTGATCGCCACCACGAAGGCAACCTTCCAGGAGAGGAACAAATTTGTACCGTCTTGGATGGGCTCAAACGGAGAGTCTTGAAGAGCAGATAGGACCAAGTTAAGATCCCATGGATCTACCGGAGGCTGATAAGGTGCAGCCAAGTGGGCAACTCCATTGAGGAAGGTCCTGATCTGACGTGACGCCAGCTCCTTCTGAAAAAGAATCGAAAGAGCCATCAGATCTTCGTCGGGGTGTCCCACTTCTGACAGATCTGGATGAAAACTTCGGAGTTGAGTGACCAGTCACTTGAGGCGAGACCCTGTGGACTTAGAAAGTTGGTGGCCCAGTTTTCTACCAGCTACACCCCCCTCCAAATATGAACTACCAAGATTGCTGTCTCATGATTCTCTGCCCAGACTAGGATCCTGGATACCTCCGCCAGGACAGATCTGCTGCGTGTTCCACCACAGAGCACTGATACTCGGCTCACACTCGCAGCAGACCAGGAGCTGAGTGTCATTAGAATATTACATTCAGTGTGATACACTAGTGGGACCCCGTCCTTTAGCTGGCATTATTATTTATTATTATAGCTCCATTTATTCCATGGAGCTTTACATGTGAAATGGGGTATACATAATAAAAAACAAGTACAGTAATCTTAAACCATTCAAATCATGACTGGTATAGGAGGATAGAGGACCCTGCCCGCGAGGGCTCACAATCTACAAGGGATGTGTGAGGTGAGGATACAGTAGGCAAGAGCAGAGCAGCTCGTGCAGTGGTTTGGTGGATGAGTGGTTACTGCAGGTTGTAGGCTTGTTGGAAGAGGTAGGTCTTCAGGTTCCTTTTGAAGGTTTCCATGGTAGGTGAGAGTCTGATATGTTGGGGTAGAGAGTTCCATAGTATGGTTATGAGAGAAAGATGATGAATTCTGCTTTGTCCATGTTCATAGGAGACTGTTATTTTCACTTTACATAGCAGGGCTGAAAATTGCCCAAGCAATCAGATGTTTGCAGGCTCATATGGCTCTAATGGAACTAACATACAGTAAAAAGAAAGAAAGGTTAATATGAAAAAAATATACATTTCAAATCACCACACTTAAATTGAAGAAAAACCACAGATTTGGTATTGTTACATTTGTAAAAGTCTGATCAAAATAAAAAAAATAATCTGATCGGTTAAAGGCATAGCGAAAAAAACAGAATTGTGTTTTTTCATCCCTCGAAGTGACACAAAAATACGGAAAAACTGGCAATTATATAATTATAATTACATAATTATAATTATATCCACCTGAAAGTGATAATAAAACAAGTCCTCATACAGCTCCATATCCTGCAAACTGTAAACGTTACAACTCTGGGGAAATGGTGGCACAAGCAAAAACTTTTTTCTTTACAAAATGTACCTTTTTTCACCACTTAAAACAAAAACTATTCATCTTTGGTATTGCAGGTTTACGGTAAGATTAATGCTGTGTTAAAAAAAAAAAAAATGCTGAACTGGATGATGTAATTCAAAAGTACAATTCTTCCTGCAAAAAAACCAAGAGCCCATAAAAAAAAATAGTAAAAGTTATGGCTCAGTGAACAAGGGGAGGAAAACAACGAAAAATCATCAGATTCTTATGTTAAATTAGTGCTGTTTTGTAGACTAAATTCTGTGGTTGCCTTCTAGTTAACACAATTTTGAAAGACCTTGTATTGTGTTTCTTTCAGGCTGCCATTGGCTCTGTTGCCCTGGATATGGCGAGGAACACTGGAAACCAACAGTTTGAAGCATATGGCATGGATGTGCTTACTATAGCTTTCCTGGCTATTTTAATCACTGCACCAATAGGTGCTTTAATCATTGGTATGACAGGGCGAAAAATGCTCCAGAAATCAAACCCACGCATAGGTTCAGAAGAATCTGAGGTGACAGACAACAGGATGGAAATCTCTGGCCCAGTCTGACATACAATCCACTCTGCTAATCTATGGGAAAGTTTATTAACATTTATGGTACAGTTCCAGCAGTAGGAACAATTTTATATATTTTTTTCTGAAATGTATTAAATGGAAACGAGTAAAAAGATTCACACTGCCCTGGTGTGGCTTCCAATCCATGGTGGCTGGACCATAGTAGTGGGAATCTTATCTTCTCTAAAGTATTTATAGTGAACCGGTCAGCAGGATTGTGCACAGTAACCTACACACAGTGTCAGGTCGGTTCCGTTATACTGATTACAATGATACCTCTTCAGTTAATGAGATTCTCGTGCTCCTGGGCGGCCTGTTGTGGAGGACCTTATGTGGTGCTCTGTTTACATATTCATATGTATGGTTTATGACAGGTCACTGATACCGCACTGACCTGCCCCCTTATTTTGCATACTGAATATAAACTGGTTTGAATGTGATTTTTTTATTTTTTTTTTTCAAAACTATATTATATTCAGTATGTAAAATAGGGGTCAGTTCAGTGACCTGACATAAGCTATACAGATGTATATGTAAGCAGAACAGGGGCGGACACTGACCGCTTGGGGCCCCGTACATTTATGGAATTATGGTGACAATATATATATATATATATATACTAGATGGTGGCCCGATTCTAACGCATCGGGTATTCTAGAATATGCATGTCCACGTAGTATATTGCACAGCCCACGTAGTATGTTGCCCAGCGATGTAGTATATTGCCCAGCCACGTAGTATATTGCCCAGTGACGTAATATATTGGCCAGCCACGTAGTATATTGCCCAGTGACTTAGTATATTGCCCAGCCACGTAACATATTGCCCAGCCACGTAGTATATTGCCAAGCCACGTAGTATATTGCCCAGTGACGTAATATATTGGCCAGCCACGTAGTATATTGCCCAGTGACTTAGTATATTGCCCAGCCACGTAGCATATTGCCCAGCCACGTAGTATATTTCCCAGCTCACGTAGTATATTGCCCAGCCACGTAGTATATTGCCCAGCCACGTAGTATAATGCCCAGTTACGTAGTATATTGCGCAGCCACATAGTATATTGCCTAGTGACGTAGTATATTGCACAGCCACGTAGTATATTGCCCAGCCAGGTTTGTCACAGGTGAAAAAATAAAAAATAAACATATACTCACCTTTCCGAGGGAGCCCTTGTAGTCCACGGCAGGTTCCGGTCCCAGGGTTGGTATTAGCGCAGGACCTGTGATGACGTTGCGGTCACATGACCGTGATGTCATGCCAGGTCTTTGTAGCGCAGGGCCTGTGATGACGTCGCGGTCACATGACCATGACGTCATGGCAGGTCCTTCTGCCACCAGAACCTGTAACGGAAGATGGTGGCCGGTGCGAGCTGCAACGGAGGGTGAGTATAGCAGGTTTGTTTTTTTAATTATTATTTTTAACATTACATTTTTTACTATTGATGCCGCATAGGCAGCATCAATAGTAAATAGTTGGGGACACACAGGGTTAATAGCAGCGGTAACTGAGTGCGTTACACCGCGGCCCGTTACCGCTGCCATTAACCCTGTGTGAGCGGTGACTGGAGGGGATTATGGAGCGGGCGCCGGGCAGTGAGTGCAGGGGAGGGACTAATCGGACTGTGGCCATCGCTGATTGGTCGCGGCAGCCATGACAAGCAGCTGCCGAGACCAATCAGCAACGCAGGATTTCCGTTACGGAAGTTGAGGACAGACAGACGGAAGTACCACTTAGACAATTATATAGTAGATTATATATATATAGAGAGAGAGAGAGAGAGAGAGAGAGAGAGAGAGAGAGAGATGGATATATATAGATATATATATAATATATATATACACATATATAATTTTCCCCCTCACTCCTTTTATTTTCCCCCTCACTCCCCCCTAACACTTGTCATTTCGACCTCACATCTGTCATTTTCCGATCACTCCACTATTTTCCCTCACTCCTCTCATTTTGCACTCACACCTTTTCATTTTCACCTCACACCTCTCATTTTCCCCTCAGTATATACATGTTTGTCATCTCCCTTATATATAGTATACACCTGTATGTCATCTCCTGCATATAGTATATACCTGTATGTCATCTCCCCTGTATATAATATACTGTACCTGTATGTCATCTCCCCTGTAAATAGTATATACCTACTGTATGTCATCTCCTCCTGTATATTTTATATACCTATGTGTCATTTCCTCCTGTATATAGTACAGTATATACCTGTATGTCATCTCTTCTGTATATAGTATATACCTGTATGTCATCTCCCCCTATATGTAGGATATATTTGTATGTCATCTCCTGTATATAGTATATACCTGTATGTCATCTCCCCTGTATATAGTGTATATCTGCTGTATGTCATCTTTTTCTGTATATACCTATGTGTCATCTCCTCTTTTATATAGTATATACCTGTATGTCATCTCCTCCTGTACATAGCTGTAAGTCATCTCCTCCTGTATATAGTATATACCTGTGTGTCATCTCCTCCTGTATATAGTATATACCTGTCATCTCCTCATGTATATACCTGTGTCATCTCTCCTGTATATAGTATATATCTGTGTGTCATCTCCCCTGTATATAGTATATATCTGTATGTCATCTCCTCCTGTATTAGACCGCGTTCACACGTTATTTGGTCAGTATTTTTACCTCAGTATCTGTAAGCTAAATTGGCAGCCTGATAAATCCCCAGCCAACAGGAAGGCCTCCCCCCTGGCAGTATATATTAGCTCACACATACACATAATAGACAGGTCATGTGACTGACAGCTGCCGTATTTCCTATATGGTATATTTCTTGCTCTTGTAGTTTGTCTGCTTATTAATCAGATTTTTATTTTTGAAGGATAATACCAGACTTGTGTGTGTTTTAGGGCGAGTTTCATGTGTCAAATTATGTGTGTTGAGTTGCGTGTGGCAACATGCATGTAGCGACTTTTGTGAGATGAGTTTTGTGTGGCGACATGCGTGTACCAACTTTGTGTGTCAAGTTGCATGTGACAGGTTAGCGTAGCAAGTTGTGTGCAGCAAGTTTTGCAAGTGGCGAGTTTTATGTGTGGTGCGTTTTGAGTATGTGCAAGTTTTGTGTGAGGCAACTTTTGCATATGTTGCAATTTTTGTGCATGTGGTAATATTTCCGCGTGTGCAAGTTTTGCGTGTGGCGAGTTTTCCATGAGGTGAGTTTTGCACGTGTGGCGAGTTTTGCGTGAGCCTAGTTTTGCGCGTGGCGAGTTTTGAGCGGCGACTTTTGAGTTTCGACTTTTATGTGGCGAGGTTGGTGTGTGTGTGGTGAAATGTTTGCCGAGTGTGGTATATGTGTTCAAGCACGTGGTAGTGTGTGGCGCATTTTGTGTGTGTGTTCATATCCCCGTGTGTGGTGAGTATCCCATTTCGGGGCCCCACCTTAGCAACTGTACGGTATATACTCTTTGGCGCCATCGCTCTCACTCTTTAAGTCCCCCTTGTTCACATCTGGCAGCTGTCAATTTGCCTCCAACACTTTTCCTTTCACGTTTTCCCCATTATGTAGATAGGGGCAAACTTGTTTGGTGAATTGGAACGCGCGGGGTTAAAATTTCGCCTCACCACATAGCCTATGATGCTGTCGATGTCCAGATGGGTGACTGTGCAGATGCCAATCCCGGACACACACACACACACACACACACATTCAGCTTTATATATTAGATTTGTCACCATAAATGTACAGGGGCGCCAAGTGGTCAGTGTCCGCCCCAAGCGGTCAGTGTCCGCCCCAGCTCTGCTTACATATACATCTGTATAGCTTATGTCAGGTCACTGAACTGCCCACTATATACATGATATAGCCACACATACATGTATATGTATTACATAGTCTCCTTTATTATGTATATTGCCATCTATTAAACAGTGTCCTCTCTTCTTATGTACTTACATATCGGAATATATAGAGCCCTGTCTTTATTACATACCGTCCTGTCTTGTTAGATATATAATGCAATGATGCTGATGGAGCATGGGAAAGCTTTTTTTCTAATGGAGGAGCTGATGGACTGGTTTCCTAGTCACCGACTGCTCCATAAGCAGTCATTTTATATCGAATAAGAGAGGACTATGTAATAAGGGGGCACTGTGAATAACAAAAATACACTATGTAAGACACAGCACTGTACATAACAGCAGAGTTATGTAATAAGGGACGGAACCATATATAAAGAGAGGATGGTATGTAATAAGGGACGGTGTTGTGCATAATAAAAGAAACTGTAAATAAGGACTGTGCTTATACATAAGTGAGTATGTTATATTCTAAGAGACTGTGCTATACATAAGTGAGTACACTATATACTAAGGGACTGTTATAAATAATAAGTGAGTACACAATATACTAAGGGACTGTGTTATAAATAATAAGTGAGTACACAATATACTAAGGGACTGTGTTAGACATAATGCTACATCTCTGTATCTGTGTGCAGTGTTGGTGTGCTGCCTGCTTTTACAGACACATTGAGCATGTCCTTTTTGATCCTCAAAATCGGATCAGAATAGAACATTCTCTGACCCTCAGAGAAAGATCTGTAGTTTACATGTATGTGTGTGGACCTATAAAGCTGATAAAAAAAAAAAAACCTGGAAGCACACGGACATTTCACACAAATGTGAGAATGTAGAATAAGGGCTTTTACAAAAAAAACATTATCAATCCACATCACACAGTGCAAATACAGAATAATATCTACATCCAGACACTTACCGCTGACGTCTCGTCTGATTAGAGCCGCTTTCTCCTGTTTCTTCACCATCTGGTCAAACCTTTTTGTCGACATCTCCCAGCCACGACTCGTCTTGTCACAATGATCTTCGCAGCCCTGAAAATAACAATGTCACATATATTGTATACATACATGTCTCCCCCCGAATAGATATGTACCCCACCATTAAAAATATAACGTGATAAGCAGAACTATGACCCCCATTAACTATAATCACTGACTCCCAATAATATAAATTATTCAGTCTGTGACTTTCCCCAAATACCTGTAAGGCTATGTGCACACGTAAAGTATGCAGTGTTTTACAGTACAAGCGAAGTGAATGAGATTCCTGAAGTCTCGTGCACATGCTGCTTATTTTTTCCTTGCAGATTTGCAGTAGATTATAGATTATAATCTGCATAATGTCAATTCTAGCAGCGCATTTCATCTGTACTAAAATTACTTAACAAAAGCCTGGCAAATATGTGGAAAAAAAATGTATTTTACTCAACTTTCTTCCAGTCAACACATTAGGATGTACAGCAGAATTTTCTCCTTCAAATCCTGAACGTGTGCACATAGCCTTAGTCCTGTCCTGTGTCCCCATCATTTATTATATGTAGTTGATAGTATTATAATTAATTTGGTGTGGGAGAAGACGCTATCGGATACTGAGCATCCTTTGCCGCCTCCCAATTCATTACAAGTCCCTGACAGCGTCTTCTCCCACCTTTCAGTTCATTATAAAAGGGTCCTATGTACCTTATCGCCTCCTTTCCCAATACTAAATAAATTTTAAGTCCCTGATAACACAACAATGGATTGTGAGATGGGGAGGACGCTATCAGGGAGTAGCCTCCTCTACCAACCAATTAATTTTACATCCATATCTTAACGTCCTCCAACCCCTGTTCGAATGTCCATTATAAGCCCCCCTTCCTCCCATCCCATCATTGTCCTTTCCCCCACCTCCAATCACTGCCTTTTCTACCACCTCCAGTCATTGTTCTCCCCTCCATCCCCATCATTGTCCTCTCCCCCACCTCCAATAACTGCCTTCTCTACCACCTCCAGTCATTGTTCTCCCCTCCATCCCCATCATTGTCCTCTCCACCACCTCCATCATTGCCCTTTCCACCTCCTCCATCATTGCCTTCACCCCCATCATTGCCTCCTCCCCCACCACCCTCATTGCCTTCTAACCTACAATCCCCAGCATTGTCCTTTCCACCACCTCCATCATTGCTTTCTCCCCCACCACCCCCCTTCATTGCCCTCTCCACCACCTACCCATGCACACACACCTCTGCACCACACACCACTCACATCTCCACAGAATTTTTGTCTCCAGCAGTTTTCTATCCGACACAGATGCGCACTGAATGTTGACGTCATCCGGCCGCACTGCTGTCAAGACAGGAAGCAGGACGGATCCCTGCAGCTCGCTCCGCTGCCATTTTCTACTGTAGGTAGCGGAGCAGGAGGGATCGCTCCCTGCCCGCCGCACATGGGGGCAATCTTGTCAGGGCCCTGCCTGGTGCCTCAGGGCCAGATAAACAGGCCAGATGGTCCTCAGAGTTAGCTGCCCTGCTGGGGCCCCTCTACACCTCCGGGTCCCAATGCAGCCACACTGGCTGCACATGCCGTACGTCCGCCCCTGAAGCAGGGCACCACAAATACCCCCCACACACACACAGGCCGCTCCGAAGCACGAGAATCTCATTAGCTGTAAACTACAAATAAAGATTAAACAACAAGACTGATTTAATCAACACAGGTATTATTTTAATCGGTATAACGGCGCCGACCTGACACTGTGGGTAAGTTACTGCGCACAATCCTGCTGACAGGTTACTTTAATGAACACAATCAAGGAATAAATATTTAGGAAGATATAAACTCAGAAGAAGGGTTATTTCTACCTTTCAGGTGTTGCATATATGGAGGGTAATTTATACCAGCGCTCTCTCACTATATCTGCTGTTAACAAAGAATGATTTATATATTGTCATATTCATGGCTCACAAGAATCTATATGTATGCAAATTGCATCTTGTGGAAGAGGACTGGAACTCTATAGCGCCACCTGTTAGAAACAGCAATCCTTCAAGTTACTATCGACCCTTTAACGAGTCTCGCATCAGTATGGACATTTTTTTTTTAACTTACTGCAGATTCTATGAAAACAATTTTTTTTTTTTATTCACATGGATTTTGGTTACTTTCTTATGACAGTCACGACTTCAAAATTCACTTTTATAACGCCATTAATTCCACAGAGCTTTAGATCCCATTGGGGCTCACAATTTCCCTATCAGTATGTCTTTGGAGTGTTGGAGGAAACTGGAGAACATGGAGGAAACCCACCAAGCAAGGGAAGACGTACAGACTCATTGCAGATGTTGTCCTTTTGGGAATTGAACCTGGGACCCGAAGGCTAACCACTGAGCCACCATTTTGCCCAAATTCAGTGTTCTTTTAATAAATGTCATATGAAACACTAGTTTAGATTTTCTCTTGGTTCAAGGAATAGTTTGTGTAATCCAATTTAGACATAAATGACATATTACACAATTTGCTACCAGCTTTTTGATGGACCTCATTACTCTCAATTCTCAGTTACATAGTTATTAAGGTTGAAGGAAGACTATAAGTCCATCTAGTTCAACCCATAGCCTAACCTAACATGCCCTAACATGTTGATCCAGAGGAAGGCAAAAAAAAAACCATGTGGCAAAGAGTAAGCTCCACATTGGGGAAAAAAATTCCTTCCCAGTTAGAATTCTTTATTGTTCCAGTGGTACGGTCACAGTTGTTTAAGACACAGCAAGATTACGTACCTTAGCAGGCCACCATGACTGGCTGTCCAAAATGCACAGTGCCCAATTTACTGTCTTCATTTTCACATCAGTGTAAAATCCCTATTAACATGATAAAGAAAACAGAATTACCAGAAAAACAATGGTGTGCTTCATATTAATAGAACTTCCAGTCTGAGTATCACATCTGCCTTTTTATTTGAAGAAAAAACAAATATAAATCCAAGAAAAGTTGCATTCAAGATGGCCACTATGCTTTGTTATTGCATAACCGGTGAGGGTATGTTTCCTGTATTCTGAGCGCTTTGGACGCAGTGGACACCCACCCCGTCCAAAGCGCTGCTGGCTTTTGTATGGGCGGTGATTCAGCATTTGTTCATTGAACACATGCAGAATCACCGCATCCTATACATAGAACAGTGCTATTGATCTTGCGGAGACTGTGCGTCTGGTATAGTCGTTACACATTTAAAGGCACAGCACGTGACTGATGAAAGCTCGATAAGGGCTGAAACGTTTCCAGTGCTACCTTAGTACCAATAAAATCTATCAAGCAATAAGATTTAAGTTGAGTGCGAGACTTTTGTATTATTTATCCGCAATTTATCTATAAAGACGTGCCGCATGTGTGCATACGCAGGTTTGCCACCTGCGTCTTTGTACTCATAGTGGATATGGGATTTCATAAAATCCCCTCCACTATGCTGTAACATCTGGATGCTGTGGCTGTACGCAGCCTCCAATCCGCAGCAAATACGCGACGTGGAAACATACCCTTACCCTTCACACCTGCAGCTTGTGTCCAAGACTGGATCAAAGCCCGCTAAACAGTTTTCATTTGATATGGGTGTTTGCTCACATAAGGGGCATCCTATAAACTTCATTAATTACTGGAACCAGAGCAGTACAAAGAAAAAAAACCACCGCACCGCTGCTATCTAGTTAGATTCTAAAAATGCAACAACCCAAACTGATCAGAGAGCCAAATACCTTACGGGGTGCAGCTTCCAAAGTGCAACATAATAGTCCAACAAAAGAAAAAAAAAAAAAAAGAAGTGCACTTAGGCTACGTTCACACTAGCGTTGTGCGCCGCTGCGTTGGCGACGCAACGCACAACGCACGCAAAAACGCGGCAAAACGCACGCAAAAACGCTGCGTTTTGCGACGCATGCGTCGTTTTTTGCCGAAAATCGGACGCAAGAAAAATGCAACTTGTTGCATTTTCTTGGTCCGACGCTTGCGGCAAAAAAGACACATGCGTCGCACAACGCAACAAACAAAACCGCATGCGGGGCGCATGACGCGTGCGTCGCCACTGCGTCACCCGACGCACACTAGCATAACGCTAGTGTGAACGTTACCTTACCCGTATATGCTGGTCACAATACTTTATTCGGACATGGTACAAAAAGTGCAGGGAGGGATGTGAAAAAAGCGGACAACGATCGTTTCGTGCCTCAGCACTTCAACGGGTCCACTTTTTTGTGGACCCGTTGAAGTGCTGAGGCACGAAACGATCGTTGTCTGCTTTTTTCACATCCCTCCCTGCACTTTTTGTACCATGTCCGAATAAAGTATTGTGACCAGCATATACGGGTAAGTGCACTTCATTAATTACTGGAACAGCTTGGGAAGCCTTATACAACAATCAGACTTTTATCCTTATAATTTTTAATAAAGATCTCAAAGTTTCTTATTTTTATACTAGACCCTAAATATAGTCAACTGACGACCATGACTTCAGGATAATGACCTTACAGGTTGTACTCATGAATATTGGGTCAGTTCAAGAGCAGCCCTTCATTATGTGCATCTAAATGCTACTTCCTCTGACATTTCTTATAAAAGGTAAATATCGAATGTGCACAATGGATGATCTTCGGAGGAAACAAAGATTACTTTTATATCTATAGAGACTCTGTATATTTTTTTTTATTAACTGTCTGCCAACATAGACAACGTAAACCTGGAGCCAGGCGTTCAGTTTGTTGTTGTAGCTCCAAAACAAAAAGGAGTCATAAACTATATATACAGTTACCAAGGAATATGACGGTCCCAAAGGGGGCATTCTCTGTATCTGGAGGAGAGAAGGTTTTTCCACCAACATAGAAGAGGATTCTTTACTGTTAGGGCAGTGAGAATCTGGAATTCCTTGCCTGAGGAGGTGGTGATGGCGAACTCAGTTGAGGGGTTCAAGAGAGGCCTGGAAGTCTTCCTGGAGCAGAACAATATTGTATCTTACAGTTATTAGGTTCTTTAGAAGGATGTAGATCTGGGGATTTGTTCTGACGGAATATAGGCTAAAGTGGATGGACAAATGTCTTTTTTCGGCCTTGCTAACTATATTACTACTAGCCCAGCCACTTTATTTAACAGCCATATTTAAAGGGAAGCAGTCATATCCAAAAACAAGTGTTTAAATCATGTCTGCCCAGCTCACTGAAAGTGTAGCTACAGGGAGAAAATTAAGTTATTCTGCTAGCTTCCAAATAATCAGGACGGTACAGGGAACAGTTAGTCATCTCTCACTATACTGCGAGCACACGTTATCAATCCAGGGCACATTAACAGCCTGTTCTACAGAACGTGTGTGTGCAAAGCAGACTGAAACTGCCAGGGAGTGATTACAGCGAGGTCACAGTCACTGCTAAACCCTGAGCGAACAGCACACAGCACCACCCCAATGACTGACGGGGAACAGCTGCCGCAGTGCTAAATCTGAGCCATGTCTCTGACAGCAGAAACATAAAAGTAAAGGCATGATTCAGACTTACCATTGTGATCCCCACTTCCCAGTAGCGGCATCCTTGGATGCAGAATTAAAATGCCAATTTCAGAGGAAGAGACTGTAGAAAAATGGCTCGGACTAGGTAGGTTTACTATAAATGACTAATATATAGTGACTTTTCAAAGTTCTGTTTCTTTTTATGGCACTCTGATGAACAAAATTTATGAAAATAGGACACTGTGTGTCTTGGAGAAGAAACTAGGAGTCAGGGATGTGCGAGTGAAGCCTAACATGGACCTGTGATCCTGATTGCTGTTGCAGGACACTCAGACCACCACCTTGTTGCTACACTGGGTAGTTCCCACTATGTCAATGTAGTCAGCAGCATGTATCTGTGACATATCTGTTCATTGATAAAAAAAAAAAAACACATTTAAAAACCTATTAATCTGGAGATATGATGTAGGGAGGAAACTAACTTTATTCATTGTGGGAGCTGCCAGCTTTCAGTCATAGAGGTGTGTTGACATGGCTTCAGTTACTGCTCTGTGTACTGAATGGCGGCTGTAACCATGTCCTGGAATTGACTGACAGCCAGCTCAGTGCTGATTGACGGACAGCTTGCTCTGCTCACTGCGTACCGATTGGTGACTGAAAACCAGAGGCTACCAGTAAAAATAAAGTTAACTTCCCACTGTTAGCCGGGCTATCAGTCTGGCGGCTGCACAGTTTGGAACGCTATTAATCTGCAGATTAACACCTGTAGGGAAGCAGGAGGTAAAGTCCTGAATGGCAGGTATGAGTCACTGAGGTGGCTTGCTTCAGTGAAGTAAGTCCAGGAATAATTAAAAAAAAGAAAGTCACAGATTTTGGGTCCAGGAGTTAGGAGTGATTAAAAAGAGCCTGTGTGGGAAAGGTCGCACTCATATACTCCAGCCCAGGGTTTGCTTGTCTAATAACAGGCAGCTGAGCTAGCTTAGAGTGCCTGTGATGGTTGGACAGGGAAAATACCATTAATGGTGAACAGTCTCTGCCAGAGCCTGAGAGGTGGATTTAAAGCAGAATAGGCAAGACAGTTTTGAACTATTTTGCCTACCCACTGAAATGACTTTGGTTATTCATTTGTGCCAGGAAAATGCAGTTTCTTTGCATTTGAGCGCTGTAGAAGTTTATGAAAATGATTATTACTTACCGGTAATCGGATTTTCCAGAACCCACAACTGCACAATGGAGAGAGAGGCTCCACCCCAAGGACAGGAAACCCTATAGCTTTAAAAGGTGGAGCCCTAGAGTACGCTTCATTGGTTCATTCGCTTCATTAGTTTACATAGCATGAGGAACTCCATTTGGCCAATTTAGTAAACAGACTAACATATATTGTATATATACAAATTTGGTAATACATGCTATTCCAGTGGTATTAAGTCATACCCTGCACATGACTACATCTGAAAATAAATTAAAAAAAAAAAATCTGCAACACCCGGTGAATCAACAGTGACCATCCACCAAAGAGAGGTGAGAAGGGGGAGAATAAGGAAGGGTGCTGTCATGGATTCTGGAAAATCTGAATAACAGTTAAGTAATCATTTTTCTCATTTCCCACGACAGCACCATAGAGATTTTGGAGGAATCCCCTAGGGAGGGACCACTGCTTATAAAACTTTCCCCAGCACCTAAGTCCACCCTGTAGTGCTTGAAAAAGTGGAGGGTGAAGATCATGTGGCAGCTGTACAGATTTGTTCCAGAGATGCATTCGCTCTCTGCTCAGGATGTAGAGACAGCCCTTGTAGAGTGTGCTTTTACAGGTCCTTCTCAAAAAATTAGCATATAGTGTTAAATTTCATTATTTACCATAATGTAATGATTACAATTAAACTTTCATATATTATAGATTCATTATCCACCAACTGAAATTTGTCAGGTCTTTTATTGTTTTAATACTGATGATTTTGGCATACAACTCCTGATAACCCAAAAAACCTGTCTCAATAAATTAGCATATCAAGAAAAGGTTCTCTAAACGACCTATTACCCTAATCTTCTGAATCAACTAATTAACTCTAAACACATGCAAAAGATACCTGAGGCTTTTATAAACTCCCTGCCTGGTTCATTACTCAAAACCCCCATCATGGGTAAGACTAGCGACCTGACAGATGTCAAGAAGGCCATCATTGACACCCTCAAGCAAGAGGGTAAGACCCAGAAAGAAATTTCTCAACAAATAGGCTGTTCCCAGAGTGCTGTATCAAGGCACCTCAATGGTAAGTCTGTTGGAAGGAAACAATGTGGCAGAAAACGCTGTACAACGAGAAGAGGAGACCGGACCCTGAGGAAGATTGTGGAGAAGGACCGATTCCAGACCTTGGGGAACCTGAGGAAGCAGTGGACTGAGTCTGGTGTGGAAACATCCAGAGCCACCGTGCACAGGCGTGTGCAGGAAATGGGCTACAGGTGCCGCATTCCCCAGGTAAAGCCACTTTTGAACCATAAACAGCGGCAGAGGCGCCTGACCTGGGCTACAGAGAAGCAGCACTGGACTGTTGCTAAGTGGTCCCAAGTACTTTTTTCTGATGAAAGCAAATTTTGCATGTCATTCGGAAATCAAGGTGCCAGAATCTGGAGGAAGACTGGGGAGAAGGAAATGCCAAAATGCCTGAAGTCCAGTGTCAAGTACCCACAGTCAGTGATGGTGTGGGGTGCCATGTCAGCTGCTGGTGTTGGTCCACTGTGTTTCATCAAGGGCAGGGTCAATGCAGCTAGCTATCAGGAGATTTTGGAGCACTTCATGCTTCCATCGGCTGAAATGCTTTATGGAGATGAAGATTTCATTTTTCAGCACGACCTGGCACCTGCTCACAGTGCCAAAACCACTGGTAAATGGTTTACTGACCATGGTATTACTGTGCTCAATTGGCCTGCCAACTCTCCTGACCTGAACCCCATAGAGAATCTGTGGGATATTGTGAAGAGAAAGTTGAGAGACGCAAGACCCAACACTCTGGATGAGCTTAAGGCCGCTATTGAAGCATCCTGGGCCTCCATAACATCTCAGCAGTGTCACAGGCTGATTGCCTCCATGCCACGCCGCATTGAAGCAGTCATTTCTGCCAAAGGATTCCCAACCAAGTATTGAGTGCATAACTGAACATTATTATTTGTTGGTTTTTTTGTTTGTTATTAAAAAACACTTTTATTTGATTGGATGGGTGAAATATGGTAATTTATTGAGACAGGTTTTTTGGGTTATCAGGAGTTGTATGCCAAAATCATCAGTATTAAAACAATAAAAGACCTGACAAATTTCAGTTGGTGGATAATGAATCTATAATATATGAAAGTTTAATTGTAATCATTACATTATGGTAAATAATGAAATTTAACACTATATGCTAATTTTTTGAGAAGGACCTGTATATTATCTGGGGATGGGGGAAGCACCTCACGAAGTGTAAGCCAAGGCAATCTGTGTTCTGACCCATCTGGCTATGGACTCTTTGGACGTAGCCTGGCCTCTCCTGTGACCCTGAAAGAGAACAGATTTCCTGAATTCCCTGGTTGACTATGTATTGTATCCGGCGTCTCCTAACATCCAGGGTATGAAACCCTCTTTCCCCCTCATTTTTAGGGTTATCACAGAAAGATGGCAACATTATCTCCTGAGATCTGTGAAAGGTTGTTACCACCTTTGGGAGAAAGGGTTATACTAAGCCCTGACCTAGCCTATCTGGCAAGATCCAAGTAAAAGTTTGGTTGACCAATAGTGCCTGCAGCTCCCCAACCCTTCTAGCTAATGTAAGGGCCACACGAAGGGACGTTTTCTGGGTCAAAATCTTAATCGAGCAATCTGATAGGGGCTCAAATAGAGGTTTGACTAAAGCTTTTAAAACTAGGTTTAGATCCCAAGAGGCGGCTCAGGGCTGTGGGAATATCTCAGAGCGACTGCCTTGAAAAATGTTATTATCAGGGAGTGATCGGCAATTCTTTGGTAGAAGAGGGCTCCCAGTGCTGTAGTGTGGGCTTTAAGGGTACTCTTTTTCAACCCCAACACCCACCCTTTCTGTAAAAAATTCTATAATAGGAAACGAGGGGACCTGGCTATTAATGGGTCTACCCCTGAAAAGGTTAGGAATTGTCCCCAAATTCTAGATTAGATGTCTGATGTAATTTTTTTCCTAGACTTCATAAGGGTGGAGATTAACCCATCTGAGCATCCACTAGCCGCTAGAAGCTTCCGCTCTAGCTCCATGCAGTCAAATGGAGATCCCTGATATTGGGATGTAATATGGGTCCCCTGGGATTTCTGGTAGTACCCATGGTTCCCCCACTGCCAGACAATGTAGCCAGGTGAACCAGGTTCTTCTGGGCCAGAGGGGTGCTATTAATACCGCTTTGGCTTGGTCCAACAGAATTTTCCTGAGAACTATCGTAATAAATGAAAATTGGGGAGAAAAGCATAAACTAGCTCTTTTGGCCATTTGTGGAGAAGGGCGTCGACTACATAGGAGGGTCTTTTGGATCCAGGGAGAAGAACCTTCAAGATTTTTTTTTATTTGTTTGATTTGCTTGTGAACAAGTCTGAGGTTCCCTTCAGCGTCTGAGACTATTCTTTGAAATATAAAGTCAAGAAATAGGGCAGAACACCGGAAGTATTTTCAATCGCCTCCACTTGGGCTATAAATGAGCACGTTTGTAACGAGCCACACACCAATGCACCTGGACACTTCACTCCACCACTTGGGGACCCTGAACCTTTAAGGTAATATATATGTACACATTTTCTTTATTAAAAGCATGTCACTCTAATTTTTCTTGGGCGTACATTATTGCTTTGATTCCTTCCTTTTATTTACCTCATGTAATGCTGGCTCTATATATTATCCATGACTTTAAATATGAAACCTTCTTTCATTTTCCATGGTCTATGCATATTTTCTTTAACAGCATGCACGCATATACTTTCTCTGGTATAAAACTGACATTCATGTGGGCACAGTTAACCAGTTTCTCCTGAACTTGGTGTATATAGTGGACTTGGTGTATATAGCCTCTTCAGATCACTTAGTTAAATTGTGCAATATTATAGTTTCCATTTAGTCCATTAACTAGACAGCAGTATCCTTTCTTTTCATTTTGAGACCCTTTATCTTATATTAATATTGTTTTATTTTACACAACAGATTTAGCTTGAAAAAGGCGAAATTACACTAAAACGTTGATGAATTTAACACATCTGTATTCGTATGGGTCTACTATCCGAAATCATGGGTTTTTGTTTTGCTTCAATAAAACTTCAAACGTTCATCTTTTGAGTGTCAGAGTTTAATATTTGATTTATTCTTTGCAATATCTATGGGTTTAGGGACCACTCATCTTGATCTACCATATGATGACTGACGTAATCTGCTCAGAGTTCTACTCTTTTAGATAACTTGCCGATAGTGACCTTAAGATTTCTTCAGCTAAAGTCATTATACTGTCTGATTCTGGCATGAGACCCCATGCCCCCTTGCTTGTTTATATACACAACTGATGTTTTGGTGTTCCGACAAAACTTTTGACATGTTGGCCTTTTATCTCTGATAAGATTTTTTATAAGTGCCAGCCTGATAGCCGTTAGTTCATTCCTGTTGGAAGCTGCGTCCAGCAACTTTTGAGACCATTCTCCTTGGAGAATTCTTCCCTCTGTGTGTGCTCCCCAGCCGAAAGGGCTTAAGCCCGTGGTGATTTGGGCGTTTTTAATTTCCCAATCAACTCCGCCCAACAAGTTTGTCTTGTGATGCCACCTCCTTAAAGATTGCTGCATCCTTTCTGAAATAATTCTTTTGTCCAGATTTCCTTCTGCTTTTTTTCCCCTCTTCCAGAAGTTCCCACTGAAGGGTTCTAAAGTGGAACCTTGCCCAGGTTACAGCTGGGATGGAAGATGTTAAGATTCCCAGGATTGATATAGCCCTTCTTAGGGCAGTCACTGGGTATTTGACCAATTTGGAAGCCAATCTGCACACTTTATCTTCCGGAAGAAAATAAGTTTGCCTCTTTGCAGCCAACAAAATGTCTAAGAATTTGATTTATTCTCCCCTGATTTTTCTCAAGTTTATTATCTATCCTATGGAGTGCAGTATCTCCATTACATGTCCCACTGCCTGTTTGCATTCGGTTTCTGACTTCCATCAAACAATGAGGAAGTTGTCTAAGTATAGGATGAATAAAATGTCCTTTTCTCTTATGTGCTGACATATCTGCCACTATCTTTGTGAAGACCCTTGGGGCCATAGATAGGCCAAGGGGGAGAGCCAGGAATTGTAGGGGTGTTAACAGTCCTTGTATGTTGACTGTCACCCTGAGGGGTTTTTGATGGCTTTCAAAAATAGGCACATAATAGTAGGCGTTTTGGAGATCTGTAGTGGCAATAACACCTCCATTTTGAAGGGTCAGGGCACTAGAAATTGCTTTAGGCCTTTTAAATTTACTATTGTCCCGAATGATTTGTCTGGCTTTTTCCTTAAGAATATGGGGCTGTAGAACCCTTTCCCCTTCTCCCCTTGGCACTAGTGATGAGGGAATATACTCGTTACTCGAGATTTCCCGAGCACGCTCGGGTGTCCTCCCGAGTATTTTTTAGTGCTCGGAGATTTCGTTTTCATCTCTTCAGCTGAATGATTTACAGCTATTAGCCAGGCTAAGTACATGTGGGGGTTGCCTGGTTGCTAGGGAATACCCACATGTAATTGCAGCGCCCCAGGGTCCTGGTTGTTGCAGTAACGTCATTTTCCTCTAGGGGAGAGTGGTGTTACATTTGGAGGCAAAGAAGGACAACTGCATCCAGGTATCACAAACATGCAACACATTTCACACTCCAGGCCACCAGGGGGAGCTCTTGCTCCTATTTATTAGGTCACTCCCCACATTGGTAAAACTGGTCGCCTGTAGGGAAAGTGAGTTAGTTGCTGGCTGAGCATCGCTCAGTTAGTAGGTCCCTGACAGGGGTGGGATCGTGTCAGAGAACGAAGGAGAAAGTACACAGAACTGTGCATGCAAAGGAGTGGATACCAGAAGGGGACCAGCCCTACACAGGCTGCCTCCTTCTGAGGCGCAGAAGCCCAGTAGCCGCAACACCGAGGGAGTAACGACCTTTATGCCGTGCTCCAGAGACGGCAGGACAGCTAATTTCACGTTACCTGTCCACCATACACCCAGGAGGCACGATGGCAAACTATGGAGGCCGGGGCATGATAGAGTCCCTATACACAGCCTCTAGCCACCAATCATACGGGTTTGTCCTATCCTATATGGGGGACAGAGAGAAAGACATTACACCTGTGAGGACCTTATGTGAAGCCTTAGGCAGTAAGGAACTACAACACTGCAGCGCAAGGGAAGGCTACTGATTTCCACTTGGACTTGCCTCCAAACCGGCCGGACTCTGCCTGCCCTGTGATCTGGTGCTCTGGACTGTGGATGCTGAAGCCTTCAGTAAAGGTAGAGACTGCAACCTTGTGTCCTCGTTCTTCTCTGCACCTCTCACCATACCACCATCTACACACCGGGAAGCCCTGGGGACATACTTCACCTGTTCGAAGGTATACCATCTAGCTGCCATAACATCACCCCAGTGTACCCTTTAAAGCACCGTCAGTCACCCTGACCGAATACCACAGATGGCTTCACGAACATAAACTCTATCCCTTTAAAGACCTTTCCCTTTTACACAGACGTCCCAGGGCCCCGAGCCGGGTCAGCCACCATGACATCACCCTGTGAACTGCAGGACCAGGTACCGAGTACCCCACGGCCCCATGGGGGCGCTCCATAATCAAGCTGGCTAATCGCTGTAAATCATTCAGCTGCGGCTAAGAAAACAATCTCCGAGCACTAAAAAAATACTCTGAGGACACCCGAGTATGCTCGGGAAATCTCGAGTAACGAGTATATTGGCTCATCACTACTTGGCACGAGAGTGAGGGGCCCCCTTCTCTAAAACTGACCTTGTTTCCTCCTCTAGGGTGTTTTGATTTACCCCTAAATGCGAATCTTTTGTGACCACTTATCTTTCTGGGGGGTGAGAGGAATTCTAGCTTTACCCCCTCCCTTATGGTGCCCAATATCCAAGGGCTCAGGGAAATCCTTTCCCAGGCAGGAAGAAACTGACTCAGGCCGGGTTCACATTAGTGTTTTTGCGCGCAGCGTATGATCCGCATGGGTCATGCGTACATATCTTTTAACATGGTGTACGCAGGGATATGCTTTTGTATGCGTTCGCATGCGTCTTTTCGCTGTTTGCGGCAAACGCAACATGTTGCATTTTTTGAGGCGTCAAATATTGCGCAATCTTCTGCATTCGGATGATTACGTAAAAAGAAAACATTACTGTCTATGGGAACGCATTGGTGTGCAATACGGATGTGTACTTTAGACTGCGAATGTCCAGAAAATTATGTCGCCGCCTCCACCATGCGCATAAAAAACGCAACACATGGCAAAACACATTTAAAAGCATGCACATGCGTTTTTGTGTCATGCGCAAGATGATGCGCAGGCGTAAGCGTGCTTTTGCATGCGTTTTGGCAGCAGATGATACGCTGCGCACATCTGTGAACTTAGACTCAGCCTTCCACCTACCTGGGGCCTGGCGTCGGTCTCCTTGTTTTTTGGGTTTGTTTTTTTTTGGAAACCCAGATAAAAAATAATCCCCTTGCATGGTCTTTCCTTTATCCTTCCATCTTGCTTCCTTTTTGTTTAGGGGCCCCTTTCCTTTATGGCCAAAAGGGTCTCTTAAATTTTGGGACACTAGCCAGAGGAAACCCTTTCTTAGAGTCTGCGGCTTTATCCAGGATCTTGTCCAGTGACGACCCGAAGAGATATTCCCCTTTAAACGGAATACCGCAGAGTCTGGATTTAGAGTTGAAGTCCCCAGTCCAATTTTTCTTGCCAGAGGGCCCATCTAGCTGTATTTGGAAAAGCACAGGCCCGTGCTGTTAGACAGCATCCACTGAGGCATCAGCCAGAAAATCTGCCGCCTTCACTATGTTTGGTAAACTAGCAATTAACTAATCCCTTGGGCATTTGTTTCTTACTTGTTCTTGGAGTTAACCAAGCCACATGCTTAGGGATCTTGCTGTACATGTGGCGGCTATATTGGGCTTGATCGCAGCAGCCCTGTATTCCAAAGCTCTTTTCAGAAAGCGGACTGCTTTCTTATCATGTGGTTGCTTAAGCAGCCCTACATCGTCAAATATAAGTGCCGTATTGCGAGACACCTTACTGTCACATTAACCTTGGGCACTTTGTCCCATATTTCCGAATCCCCGGCTTCAAAAGGGTACTTCCTTTTAATCTGTTTCGGAATGAAAGCATGTGTCAGGTTTTTTTTCATTCCTTTTTGATTAATTAAGCTATACTCTTATGCAGGTCCTTCTCAAAAAATTAGCATATAGTGTTAAATTTCATTATTTACCATAATGTAATGATTACAATTAAACTTTCATATATTATAGATTCATTATCCACCAACTGAAATTTGTCAGGTCTTTTATTGTTTTAATACTGATGATTTTGGCATACAACTCCTGATAACCCAAAAAACCTGTCTCAATAAATTAGCATATTTCACCCATCCAATCAAATAAAAGTGTTTAATAACAAACAAAAAAACCATCAAATAATAATGTTCAGTTATGCACTCAATACTTGGTCGGGAATCCTTTGGCAGAAATGACTGCTTCAATGCGGCGTGGCATGGAGGCAATCAGCCTGTGACACTGCTGAGATGTTATGGAGGCCCAGGATGCTTCAATAGCGGCCTTAAGCTCATCCAGAGTGTTGGGTCTTGCGTCTCTCAACTTTCTCTTCACAATATCCCACAGTCTCTATGGGGTTCAGGTCAGGAGAGTTGGCAGGCCAATTGAGCACAGTAATACCATGGTCAGTAAACCATTTACCAGTGGTTTTGGCACTGTGAGCAGGTGCCAGGTCGTGCTGAAAAATGAAATCTTCATCTCCATAAAGCATTTCAGCCGATGGAAGCATGAAGTGCTCCAAAATCTCCTGATAGCTAGCTGCATTGACCCTGCCCTTGATGAAACACAGTGGACCAACACCAGCAGCTGACATGGCACCCCACACCATCACTGACTGTGGGTACTTGACACTGGACTTCAGGCATTTTGGCATTTCCTTCTCCCCAGTCTTCCTCCAGACTCTGGCACCTTGATTTCCGAATGACATGCAAAATTTGCTTTCATCAGAAAAAAGTACTTGGGACCACTTAGCAACAGTCCAGTGCTGCTTCTCTGTAGCTCAAAAGTGGCTTTACCTGGGGAATGCGGCACCTGTAGCCCATTTCCTGCACACGCCTGTGCACGGTGGCTCTGGATGTTTCCACACCAGACTCAGTCCTCTGCTTCCTCAGGTTCCCCAAGGTCTGGAATCGGTCCTTCTCCACAATGTTCCTCAGGGTCCGGTCTCCTCTTCTCGTTGTACAGCGTTTTCTGCCACATTGTTTCCTTCCAACAGACTTACCATTGAGGTGCCTTGATACAGCACTCTGGGAACAGCCTATTTGTTGAGAAATTTCTTTCTGGGTCTTACCCTCTTGCTTGAGGGTGTCAATGATGGCCTTCTTGACATCTGTCAGGTCGCTAGTCTTACCCATGATGGGGGTTTTGAGTAATGAACCAGGCAGGGAGTTTATAAAAGCCTCAGGTATCTTTTGCATGTGTTTAGAGTTAATTAGTTGATTCAGAAGATTAGGGTAATAGGTCGTTTAGAGAACCTTTTCTTGATATGCTAATTTATTGAGACAGGTTTTTTGGGTTATCAGGAGTTGTATGCCAAAATCATCAGTATTAAAACAATAAAAGACCTGACAAATTTCAGTTGGTGGATAATGAATCTATAATATATGAAAGTTTAATTGTAATCATTACATTATGGTAAATAATGAAATTTAACACTATATGCTAATTTTTTGAGAAGGACCTGTATACAAGAAAGCAGCTATGTTTTCTGGTATCCAGCCGTGTCTTCTGGCAGGAAGATGGCTTCCCGCTGCTGTCAGTTGAGGAGGATGTGTCTTTATAACCCCTCAATTCTCCATCTTCTGAACTGGAATTTGCTCTAGCTTCTCTAGTTGAGGTTCCGGCCTTAATCCCCTTTAGAGATTTCTTAATTTATACCCTAATCATGTCTCTTATACTATCCATGAAGGAAGGGAATTCTTCTGTCAGGGTTTTCAGGATGCACTCCTTCCACAGTTTGTGTAGGTGGCCACTAATCTATTCCTACATAGAGCACATTCCCTGTGCTTGGTTTTAGATTTTTTTTTTTTATAGTGCAGGCCTAGAAAGCGCACAGATAACAGAAAAAAATATGCAGGCATTTAGAAAGGTTTTTTTCTCCAAGAATTCAACCCTGACTCAAACCATACCCGATTCAGGACTACTGAGGTCAGAAGGGCTGCATCTGTAGGTTCTCCAGGTTGGTTGACATCCTCCATCTGGAATACCTCCCGCAGCATGGTTCAAAGGTGGTGTGTGGGGGGGTTTATTACTGTACCCCTCCTTCTAGGTCTGCCCCTGGATCGAGCCAGGTGTAGAAATTGGATCCTAGCCCTGGATCCATTGCTGCTGGGATTCTGTTGCTGGGGAGATGCACTATGCCACTTCAGGCCGTGCCCCCAAAAGACGATGAGCTCCATTCCGGGGACACACTATGCCATACCAGGCTGTGCTCCCGCAGTACATCGCTATGCCGGCTCCCAGCGATGCACCGTGCTGCCGGATGTAATGTCAGCTGCAGGATTACGGGGAAGCACCGCACCATACTAGACAATGCCCCTCGAAATGTCAGTCCACTTCCACCAGCTCCTAGGAACACACCGGGCCTGGCCATGCTCCTGGGGAGATGAATGCCAGCTGTGCACCCGCCCATGGACACCACTCTGCTGGAATCAGGTAATATTCGCTCCCCCAGAGCAATAAGGTCTCCCTCAAGGTCAGGAAACCACTGAAGCGTTCTGCCTTTTAAAGCTATAGGGTTTCCTATCTTTGAGGTGGATCCTCTCTCCATGGTGAGGAATGGGAAAGTATAATAAATCTTATACGGACACAAAAAACCCAGCGCATGTGTGCACTTCAATGGATGCCAGAGAGCTTGAATCCAGTCACACCATATCTGCAGGTTAACAAAACGGGGACAGGTTCCCTTCAAAGAATTTTCTACAGAAATGTGTTCAAGTCAAAATAGAAAATTGTAAAAACTAAAACATATTCAGATTTGGAGCTTGCTTTATTTTAACCTCTAAGGTCTATAGTATAAAAAAGATGACAATTCTATTTACACAATAGAAACAGCAAACTTCTACATATTAATCCATAATTATAGAAAACATTTAGAATAATGTAACCCCATTTATTGATGTGGTAATTGTGACAGTCATTCGAATAAACTAGGCAGTGCTGACATCTGCAACAACACAGCTAGTCTACTAAACGCCTACCAAAATATATTTATATTTCTTGCCTGAATGGTTTGGCTTTGATGTCTGGACCAATACTTACTAATGTAAAACTGCAAGTACCAAAAGCCTCTGTGTCATCAACTGTGTATAGAGGTGTTACCTGTCAATTAAATTTTGGCTCTGATTATAAAGATACTGCTGTAAACTCTTTGTAAAAGACAGGAAGAGTCCAAAAAAGCTCTAGTGGCCATCATGAAAATTGGAATTTTGTTTTATCTTGGATATGAAAAAAAAGTTCTCAAATTGGAAAAAAAAAAAAAAAAAAAAAAAGATACATGTAGCAAAAAAACGTGATATTAACTGTCAATTTCCCCCTTTAAAACAGAAAGTGTTGAACACTAACAGAACAAGCGAGCACAGCGGGCTTCAGCAACTTTGTGCTCTTTGATATAAATTTATTCCCTATTTTTCAATACATATATGCTCAATTTGAAATAAGACAATTGGAGCTTTTAGTTCACTGCTTCAAAAGTATATAAAAGTACCAGTCCATGTTTTTTTTTTTTTATTGCAGTGCTGGAATGGTGCCACTAATCTAAGTTTCCTGCACTAAGGCCGAGTTCACATTAGCATTTCAGTCCGCAGCATGGTGCTGCGGACTTCTTTCCTTAAGCTCCGCCTATTTCCGCATGCGCCCTGCGTACCTATCTTTAACATTGTATACGCAGGGACATGCGTTGTATGTGGATGTGTCTGCATGCATCTTTGACGTGCCGCTGAACACATGTTGCATTTTCTTGCGTTCGGCGGACACGTAAAACGACGCACGTGGACGTATCCGCATACAACACATGCCTGCGTACACAATGTTAAAGATAGGTACACAGGGTGCAAGCGTAGGTGGATCTTAAGGGTATGCGCACACGTTGCGGATTTGGCTGCAGATCCGCAGCGGTTTTCCATGCATTGTACAGTACCATGTAAACCTATGGAAAACCAAATCCGCAGTGCACATGCTGTGGAAAATTCTGTGCAGAATCGCAGTGGTTTATTTTCTGCAGCATGTCAATTGTTTGTGCGTCAATTCTTTCCGCAGCGTTTTACACCTATTCCATAATAGGAATCCACAGATGTAATTACAGGTAGAATCCACACGAAAACCGCAGGTAAAACGCAGGGCATTTTACCTGCAGATTCTGCAGAATCAGCACGGAAAAGTCTGCAATGGAATCCGCAACATGTGCACATACCCTTAGGAAAGAAGTCCGCAGCACCATGCTGCAGACTGAAACACTAATGTGAACTTAGCCATAGTCGCATACTCCCCAGCCACCATCATCTTCTGTTATCAGCGCCGCTCCATATGGTCTCCAGCAGTCTGGCTTGCTGGATGGTCTGGATGTCACTATTCAAAAAAGAGACTCTTATAAACTTCCATTGAGAGCTTGTCTTGTTACCATTACCTCTAATTTCCGTTTAATCAAAAGATATGGTCACAAGATGGCAGCTTGGAACAAAAGCTGCATAAGTAGCTTAAGATGGCAGCTGGGAAGCATAATACTATGGTCAGGACCCTAATGTTCATGGCACCACTCCAACACTGAAAAAATTAAAAAACAAAAACACTATAGTGGCATTTTAAAAAGAACTGTGAGCACAGAATGACTGTTCAAACTAAGCCCTAATGCTCTGTGCATTATGGCAGGGGCAAACATTTAGGCACTCCTTCCCAACCACCCCACCCCCCCTTTAACTGACAACTTTGACTTAAAAAAGCCAAACAAGGGAGGAGATATGGAAAGCCGGCATGTGGGAGGGGTATATAAATGGCTGGCCCCACCATGAAGCACCAAGTGCCTTTACTTGAATTGAACAGTCATTATGTGCTGACAAGAGTCCCTTTAAACAAGAGAATCTGGTCACTGCCTACTTTACAAACACATCACTGATTAATTTTGGGGTTGTAAGAATTTTACAAGTGCAAAGAATAGGACAAACATATCCAATAATTGGGGCTCACGGATCTTGGGCTAGGCACTACAGTTTTATATAAGGCAAACGGTTTTCTCCGTACAGTCCATCATTAATGTGCTAAGGATCCATTCCAAGATTTCAAGGTGGACAGAAAGAACTCAGTCTCGAAATTATTTTACAAAACTAGATTGGTATATTGGACCAGGTCACAAATTCCTAAACGAATGCAGACTGACATTATACGTCTTTCTTTTTGAGTATGAGTGGACCGATGTTGTCTCCCGTTAACTCATTGTGCTTGTTATGGGAACCATCACAGACTGGAAACTGGAGAAACAAAAATTAAAAAACAATATTCAGAATCAGGGCATTACTGAAGAATAACACCAACCTAAATACAACGTATGTATGTAGTAAAAAGCAGGAATGATAGACAACGTGGAACTAAACACAAACGGCAACTTAGAAGAGGTGAATCAACTAATCTGAAAGACAAAGACAACCTGTCAGCCCGGTTTTGTAATGCAGACTGCTGACAGGTCACTGATCTGCACCCTAGTTTGCATAATAATTCTCTGTACATACTGAAGAAAACAAAAAATAAAAAAAAACATGCGCTGCAGCATAAATCGCATGTTTAGTGTTCTAGGAATAAAGGCCCCGTCACACATAGCGACGCTGCAGCGATACCGACAACGATCCGGATCGCTGCAGCGTCGCTGTTTGATCGCTGGAGAGCTGTCACACAGACAGCTCTCCAGCGACCAACGATCCCGAGGTCCCCGGTAACCAGGGTAAATATCGGGTAACTAAGCGCAGGGCCGCGCTTAGTAACCCGATGTTTACCCTGGTTACCATCGTTAAAGTTAAAAAAAAAAAAAAAAACACTACATACTTACCTACCGCTGTCTGTCCCCGGCGCTCTGCTTCTCTGGTCTGGCTGTGAGCACAGCGGCCGGAAAGCAGAGCGGTGACGTCACCGCTCTGCTTTCCGGCTGCCCGGCGCTCACAGCCAGACCAGAGAAGCAGAACGCCGGGGACAGACAGCGGTAGGTAAGTATGTAGCGTTTGTTTTTTTTTACTTTAACGATGGTAACCAGGGTAAACATCGGGTTACTAAGCGCGGCCCTGCGCTTAGTTACCCGATGTTTACCCTGGTTACCAGCGAAGACATCGCTGAATCGGCGTCACACACGCCGATTCAGCGATGTCAGCGGGACCTCAACGATCAAAAAATGGCCCAGGCCATTCCGACACGACCAGCGATCTCACAGCAGGGGCCTGATCGCTGGTACGTGTCACACATAGCGAGATCGCTACTGAGATCGCTGTTGCGTCACAAAACTTGTGACTCAGCAGCGATCTCGCTAGCGATCTCGCTATGTGTGGCGGGGCCTTTACTGTTCAAGTTATTGATAATTTTATTTCTATAGCGCCAACATATTCCACAGCACTTTACATTTTAGAGGAGACTTTTACAGACAGAATACATTACAGCATAACAATAAACAGGAAAAGAGAAAAAATTGGAATCCAGCTCAACAGGACTTGGATTTTCCTTTTCTTTTTCAAAAGAAAATATGGTGCATACAAAAGAAAAATTTACATGGTTGACGAGTTTCAACTGCACTAGGCAGTCTTACACATGAGGAGGTTTTTTTTGCACATATTCCTGCTGACAGGTTCCCTTTAAGGAAGAACCACAAAGCATATTTCTTACCCAAAAGGTATCAAGTTATTAGTCTAGTACATTTAAAGCCATGTCTTTACAAAATCACGCTGACAGTTTCTTCATTAAATATCACTGTAAATACATGTTAAAAGATAATGCCCACCTAAATCAGGGAGTGCAAAATCTTTCTGCCAAGGGTCATTTGGATATTTGTATCATCCTTCGGGGGCTGTATAAATTGGGCACTAACTCGACCCAAGTACGTCCTGACGCTGGCACTGGTGTCAGTACGTAATCTTTCATCACTGCTGAATGCTGAGTAAATGAATACATGTAAACATTGAAAGCACGTGCTCACCAAGCAACAAGAGATGAATGGGATGGCAGCCGCCAAAATACAGCTGCCAGCCCAAGTACTGCGATCCCGGGGGCCAGATAATAGATAGAGGGCCATACATGGCCTGCAGTTCTCCATCTCTGACCTAAATCCATATATCACCGGTCCACAGGATATATGACAAGAAGTGTACGAGAGAGATTAAGTATAGAAAAATGTCAGGAAAATTCGACTAAAAACAGCTAAACTTTATATGGGGTTAATCAGAATGAGTGTAAATGGCGGCAGTGGTGTACAGACTACTATTTATCATGAGTAGAACTGTGACTGGCTAATTCTAAGCACAACCACATCCCCATTTATAACAGGGTGTTAGACATTATTATTATTACCGTATTTTCACCCTCATAAATGTTATGTTTGTCAGTGGATTTATACAGATTATGGGAGACTTCTTGGTATGATTTCTTTTACATGACAAAAGTGGGACTGTGTAATATTACTCCGCTCCAGCTTGGAGGAACAAAATAAAATCTTATACACTAACATGATCGTGATGAAAGTGTATACCGTGGTGTGACATTTTACAGGAATTAGTACATTATCATCACGAGTCATTAAGTGGTTAAATAGCAATGTGGTTATGACAATGCAATTTTGTGCTGGCATGGTGGGTCGCTGCTACTTTTTCGGGAAGTCTTAAAATAGAACGTTCTGCACAGAAATGCTGGTCCAATTCACCAATAGTCCTAAAACATACAGTCAAAGAAAAAACTGATTACATGAGATTTGGGCAGGGTAGTGTGGGTGATTTATGAACTAAAAGAAAAAGGTCTTGTCTATAGCAACCCATCGAACACACCTTATTTTGCTCTTGAAAAATAAAAAACATCGCTAGTTGTAAAAAAAAATAAAAATAAATAAATGTATGCCTTATGGAGCCATAATATAGCATCCGGGCTTTACGGATACATTGCAATTCTGTAATAGAAAACTGTAAATGGTCCTGTAAATTATTAATAGCTGCTATAAATAGCTGTAAAAAAAGGATTGTATGTGGACTGCACAAATGACAAGTGAGAAAATATGCTCACGTTCACCTACCTTTAGACAGGTTTCATGAATCTGAGTGTACACATTTTTGTAAAAGTTGTTAGACCATAAAATATTGTAAAGTTGGGTTTGTGGTTTTTTTTAACATTTTTAATTTACTTATTCTACTTTTTTTTTTTACAGATCTTAAAAAGGAGCTGGCCATTACTGAAACAACCCCTTCTCAATCCCAATGTTTCCACCTTGTAAAATACTATATTCACCTCTAAAGCCATTCCAGCACCACTGGAACGGTGCTGGCACCAGGGGCACATCTAAGCGTTATTTTACAAGGCAGAAATACAGGGGTTGTCTCAGTAGTGGACAACCCTTTCACTGGGGACTTAACAGTAGAACGTAGTAGCCGAGATCTATGTGCTAGTACATTTGCTTAGGCACTTGGAGTTACACAGGCAGCTAATGGGAATGATAGAAGCTTACCGTTTTAGAGCGCCAGCATCGACAGTAGGCAGCTTTGGCAATATGCAGGTCCTCGATGTTAATTTCATTCACCACTTTTGGGTTCTCCTTTTGGATTTTGAGATTGATCAAACTATCCTTCTGTTGCTTTTTTTTTGGCAGGAATGGCCGAATTGCAAGATAGCCTAAGAGAGCGAGGACACCCAGAAAAGGCAGTAACCGCAGCCATTCTGAAACTGAAGAGAAGACATAGAACGTGAACACAATGGTGATCTGGAAGTACGGTAATTAAAAGGTGAATATTTCACTGCAATGCTGAATCAATTTCTATAAACACTGCAAATATTTATAAAAACAAAAAAAAAAAAAAAAAAACGCACCAACAACAATCTAAAAGCCAGATGCAGATGATTTTCAAATATCCAGGCACAAGATTTGCTATTTTCACATTGCTGCAAAATAATTCAACACATACACAGGTATCCGACAGAAAGGCGGGCATGTTGCCCCTTCACAATCAGTACGTTCTATAGTTTGTGTTTATTACCAAGTTTGATAAAGACCACTGGTGCTTGAGCTAAGGCAGATCAACGCAAGTCAAAAAGTGAAATATCCTCCGTCAAGTCAGACTTTCCGTGCCACAGACGGAGCCCAGCTCTTTATTTATGGAGTAGACTTCACAATGGCTCATCACAATCCATGTACATGTTAAAGGGGTGGTCAAAAGGTGATTTTTTTTTTTTTTTGCAGTGAAGGAAAATGTAAGGCTGTGTGTACACGTTGCTGAGTTTTCACGTTTTTTTCGCTATGAAAACAAGCAAAAAAAAAAAATAGAATTATTCTTACCGTTAATTCGGTTTCTAGGAACCTTCCACGACGGCATACGGAGGTTGCCTCTTTGCCCTAATGGGGAACAGGAAATGGAGAGGTTAAAAGGCCCTCCCACCTCCCTCTCACCAGTGACTTATAACTGAAAACCATAGCACCGGTTTACCTTGAATCCCAGATTTTAATCCAGGAGTATATAGGGAGGGAACTAGCGCCGTCGTGGAAGGTTCCTAGAAACCGAATTAACGGTAAGAATAATTCTATTTTCTCTAGTCACCTTCCACGACGGCATACGGAGGAATACCAACTAATTTTGGCGCTAGGGAGGGACAACGGCCTGGAGTACTTTCCTGCCGAAGACTAAATCCTTGTTGGACATTACGTCTAGTCTGTAATGTCTGGAGAAAGTATGCAACGAAGACCACGTGGCTGCCCTGCAGATTTGCTCTGTTGATGCACCTGCTCTTTCTGCCCAAGAGACTGAGGTTGATCTAGTTGAATGAGCCTTGATTCCCACTGGAGGAGTTTTATCTTGAGCGAGATATGCTTCTGCCATCGCTTTCTTTATCCAGTTGGCAATAGTGCTTTTTGCTACTTTCTTTCCTTTATTTTGTCCTGATGGATGGACAAACAGATTCTGGTCAATTCTGTAAGAGCTGGTCTGCTCTAGGTAAAATAATACAATGCGTCTGACGTCCAGAGTATGAAATTTCTCTTCTTTTGGATTTGTTGGATTCTGGCAAAAAAGAAGGTAAAATGATTTCCTGAGAGCGGTGGAAATCTGATACGACCTTTGGAAGAAAGGAGGGGGTCAAGGCGCAGTATTAGAGTCATCTCAGATAGACAAGTATGGTTCTCTTATTGAGAGAGCCTGTAGTTCTCCTACCCTCCTTGCTGAGGTAATGGCCACTAGAAAAATTGTTTTATAAATCAGATTTTTCTGCGAGCAGGAGGATAATGGTTCAAAGGGTGCACCTGTAAGTCCTTGTAATACCAGATTCAGGTCCCATAAAGGTACTGTAATTTGTTTTTTAGGATTCATCCTAGAGGCTGATACCATGAACCTCTTAATCCAGCGATGATTTGCCAGATCCTGGTCAAATATTGAACTGAGTGCAGAAACATGGACTTTTAGGGTGCTCGGCCTGAGGCCTATTTCTAGGCCTTTTTGCAAAAAATCTAGAATTTGCGACAGATTCGGATTAAGGGGATCCGGTACTTCGGGAAGACAAAAGGATGAAAATTTCTTCCAGATTTTATTATATATAGCAATGGTCACCAGTTTCCTTGATTTTTGAAGTGTGGAAACCACTGCTTCTGATAGTCCTTTGGCTCTCAACACCTGGGCTTCAGTAGCCATGCCGCCAGATTCCATTTGTGGACGTCTAGGAGATGTATTGGTCCTTGAGAAAGAAGGTTTTCTTCCATCGGAAACTGGAATGGCCCATCCACCTGTAAATCCACTATCATGTTGTACCAACTCCTCTTTGGCCACAAAGGAGCTACCAATATAGTTGGTGTCTGTTCTTCCCGAACCTTCTGCAAGACTTTTGCCAATATCGGAATTGGTGGAAACGCATAGGCCAGTCGAAAATTCCATTCCTGGGCCAATGCATCCACTCCTCTGGAGCCGTCTCTGGGGTTTAGGGAGAAGAAGGCTTCGACTTTCGCATTTTGCCGGGATGCAAAGAGGTCGATTTCTGGAAGACCCCATTTGTTCACCAGCATCTCGAAACTTTGGTTGTTCAAACACCATTCTCCAGGATGTATGTCTTGACGGCTTAGATAATCCGCCTGAGTGTTGGATGAGCCTTTCAGGTGAACTGCCGTCAGGGATAACAGATGTCTTTCTGCCCAGGAACATATTCTGGCAGATATGATCTTCAGGTTGTTGTTTTTTGAACTGCCCTGATGTGAGCCACCGTGGTCACATTGTCTGAATATATTCGGACATGATATCCCTTGATAAGATGACCCCCCCATCAGAAGGGCTTCCTCTACAGCTTTTAGCTCTCTGTAGTTGGATGATTTCTTGCTCGTCGATTGGTCCCAGAGCCCTTGGAAAGGGGTGCGATTTATCATGGCCCCCCAGCCTCTTTTGCTGGCATCTGTTGTGACCGTAGTCAGAGGAACCTGAGTCCAACTGACTCCTTTTTGTACATTTTTCGGAGTCATCCACTACGCCAGAGAGGCCTTGACACGGCCCGGTGTGTACAATCTCCTGTTCAAAGAACTGGGCTGACCATTCCAATTCTGTAGGATATGTGCCTGAAGAATCCTGAAATGGGCTTGGGCGCAGGGTACCGATTGGATGCAAGCTGTCATCGATCCTAGCAGAGACATGCCTTCTCTGATTGTAGGGGGATCTGGTGTCTCTGAACATCTTGACTTTTGATAGAGTCAGACGAACTCCAAGGAATTTCCTGCATTTGGAGGGTCGTAGGTGGGATTTTTCCAAATTCGGCACCCATCCAAGAGATGTCAGAATATCGAGAGTCTTTGATACATGAGACTCCAGGGTTTGTTTGGTGGGAGCCACTAACAAAAGGTCGTCTAGGTATGGCACTATACAGACGCCTTGCCTCCGGATGAAGGAGACTACTTCCCCCATTACTTTGGAAAAAAACTCTTGGAGCAGAGGAGATCCCAAACGGAAGGACGTTGAACTGATAGTGCTCTATCAGACGTCCCTTCTGCACTGCAAACTTGAGGTACTGGCGATGTCTCTGATGAATGGGGATGTGAAAGTATGCATCTTTCAAATCGACAGTGGCCATGTAGGAGTGCGGACTTATCAAGGGAATCGCATTTTTCACTGATTCCATCTTGAATTTTTGGTATTTGACATGCCGGTTGAGGCCCTTCAGATTTATAATAATACGGGACTCGCCCGATGGTTTGGGAACCAGAAATAGACGAGAGTAGTGTCCCCGATCCCTCTCTGATTCCGGAACCTGGGATATCACATTTGACCGCTTTAGGGTCTTGAGACCTGACTCTAGAGTGGACTGGTCTTTCACGGAGGGAAGGGAGGTGATTTTTAGACCCCGTGGGGGAGAGGAAATGAGTTCTATTAGAAGACCCTCTTCGATGACTTTGAGGACCCAGGAGCAATTGGTGATTTTTTGCCACTGGAGTATAAATTCTGAGAGTCCCCCTCCCCCCACCGGGTCGAAGTCACCGCTTCTCTTGTTGAGACTGCTGCTGCTGAGGGATAAGGATGCATCTCCAGCCTCCCTTCGGGTAACCACCTCCCAGACTTGCCTTTCCCTCTCTGAGAGGTTTGGCCCTGAAAGGGACGAAAAAACTTCTTTTTGGGAGTTTTTTGCTCTGGGAGGGCTTTCTTTTTATCGGTTGCCTTCTCCAAGATGTCATCCAGGGAAGGCCCGAAGACATAGTTACCTTTAAAAGGTATGGCGCATAATTTGGCCTTGGAGGTGATATCACCAGACCACATGTTTAACCAAAGCGCCCTTCTAGCCGAATTGGTCTGTACTAATGACCTGGCAGCAATTCTGATGGTTTCCATAGAAGAGTCTGCTAGGAAACCCGTGGCTCTAAGGAGACTGGGTAGCGATTCCAACAATTCAGCTCTAGATGTACCCTGGGATATGTGCGATTCTAGTTCACCTAACCAACGAAAAAGTGCTCTAGCCACGCAGGTTGAAGCAATGTTGGCTTTGAGGGCTACCGAGGAGGTTTCCCACGATTTTTTTTAGCAGACTTTCAATTTTTCTGTCCATCGGGTCTTTCAATTGAGACGAGTCTTCGAATGGAAGAGCCGTTCTCTTAGCCACTCTTGCCACCTGTGAATCAACTTTCGGAACATCCCATTTGGTCAGATCTCCTTCTAAGGGGAATCTATGCTTCATCTCGGATGGAGTACTGAGACGTTTTTCAGGAAGTTCCTACTCTTGATCGATCATATCAGATATATTTGAGTGGATCGGGAACCCCACCCGTTTACCCTTGGATATACCGCCAAACATCTGGTCCTGTATGGACTGTGGCTCTGGCTCTTCCTCCAGCCCCATAGTACTGCGTACAGCAGCTACTAAATCCTCAACCCATTCTGAAGAGAAAAGATACTTCCGAACTTCAGAGGTTATAGGAGACGTAGGTTCCTCCCGTCTACCCGAGGATGAGGCATAGGAGAGGTCTGATTCAGATTCAGAATCCTCCTCCTGGATTTTCCTTTTTTTAGCTGGGGAGGGTGGCTGAGGGGGTGGGGGGATAAAGGCCGCTAGGGAGGATTGCACCTCTTGTTTGACCAAGGAGCGTATTTCTTCTAGTAAAGAAGGTTGCTCTGCCCTGACAATCTTGTCAGTACAGGTCTTGCAGAGTTTTTTCTCCCAAGATGGTGGCAGCTTAATGTTACAGATGGCACACTTCTTTTTTGTAGTAGTTTTGGGGGTAGACTTTTCTTCCTGCAATGAGAGGGGAGAGAGAGTCATGCTAATAGTAATACCCCCAAATACCATCTAAGGACCCCTTGTCCCTGCGGCACTTACTGTGGCAGGGGCAGCGCTGGGCTCTGCAAGTGCAGAGCAGGTACTGCTCTCCATGATAGGATAGTCTTACCTGCGACGTCTTCTGGCAGGTTTTATGCTCTGTGGCATGTCCCAGCCCCCAGCGATTGTAAAATTCCTCCTCCCCTCCATGGGCCAGGGTGAAGGACGCCGTCCTGCACAAGATACCGCCGGCGGAAGTGCCTCCAGGGCGCCCAAAAAAGACCGGAAGTGACGCGCGCGATCACTTCCGGGTCGCCAGCGGCATGTGGAGGAGAGGACACCGGAGAGCTCCAGGAGGACTCCGGATAGGAACGCTAGCCTGCTTTGCCCTCACGGGGGCGCGGGAAGGCTAGGACCAGGTCCCAAGGACACCGCGGCGCGACGGGAGCAGCATAAGCGGAAGGGGGAGGTAAGAAACGACCCCATGCTGCCCGGTTTATAATTTAGGCAGAGCCTGCGTAGCAGTAGTTACCGGCCACCACTGCATACGAAGTAAACCTCTCCTGTCCCATGGGGAACAGGAAAGACACTGGTGAGAGGGAGGTGGGAGGGCCTTTTAACCTCTCCATTTCCTGTTCCCCATTAGGGCAAAGAGGCAACCTCCGTATGCCGTCATGGAACGTGACTAGAGAAAAACAGCTTACATTATGCATCCCATCATTTGGAATGAATTCCGCAATTTTTGTGCACATGATGCGTTTTTTTCCACGAAAAAAAAAAAACGCATCGCGGTAAAAAACGCAGCATGTTCATTAATTTTGCAGATTTTTTGGCGGATTTCCCACTATATAATGCATTGGGAAATGTCTGGAAAAATGCGCAAAAAAAAAAAAAAGCACCAAAAACGCGAAAAAAACGCAAGCAGATTTCTTGCAGAAAATTTCTGCAAGAAATCCTGAACATGTGCACATAGTCTTAGGCTACGTTCACATCATGTTTTAAACCTATGTTTGGTGTATATGTGGGGAAAAGCTCCTGACAAACATGTCACATGTACTTATTATTGTTATTTATTTATATAGCGCCATTGAATCCATGGTGCTGTACATGAGAAGGGGTTACATACAAATTACAGATATCACTTACAGTAAGCAAACAAATACAGACTGATACAGAGGGGCGAGGACCCTGCCCTTGCGGGCTTACATTCTACAGATGGTGGGGAAAGAGACAGTAGGTTGAGGGTTGCAGCAGCTCCGGTGTTGGTGAGGCGGCAGCTCCAGTAGTGGTGAGGCGGCAGCGGGGGTCAGTGCAGACTGTAGGCTTTCCGGTTCTGTCTGAAGGATCCGAATGTGGTTGATATTTGGACTTGTTGGAGCAATATAAGGATCCATTCATCTAACAGAGGCCAAATAGGGTCTGTCTGGCCTCGGTCGTGCTAATATGCATTAGTGTATTTCCCACTCCAATATATAGGAACGTACATAAATTTCAGAACTACGAAAAAACTAAACTGAAAGTTCCATAAAACACAGGAGCTGCTGGCAGGTCACTTTACTAGAGACCAACGGGAGCGAAGCTGGAAAGGGACGGAGGCGGCGACAGGTGAATTACATTTAAAGCACCACTCTGGTGTTGCAATATTAACCCCTTTACCCCCAAGGGTGGTTTGCACGTTAATGACCGGGCCAATTTTTACAATTCTGACCACTGTCCCTTTATGAGGTTATAACTCTGGAACGCTTCAACGGATCCCAGTGAATCTGACATTGTTTTCTCGTGACATATTGTACTTCATGACAATGGTAAAAATTCTTTGATAGTACCTGCGTTTATTTGTGAAAAAAACGGAAATTTGGCGAAAATTATGAAAATTTCGCAATTTTCCAACTTTGAATTTTTATGCAATTAAATCACAGAGCTATGTCACACAAAATACTTAATAAGTAACATTTCCCACATGTCTACTTTACATCAGCACAATTTTGGAACCAAAATTTTTTTTTCTTAGGGAGTTATAAGGGTGAAAATTTGACCAGCAATTTCTCATTTCTACAACACCATTTTTTTTTAGGGACCACATCTCATTTGAAGTCATTTTGAGGGGTCTATATGATAGAAAATACCCAAGTGTGACACCATTCTAAAAACTACACCCCTCAAGGTGCTTAAAACCACATTCAAGAAGTTTATTAACCCTTCTGGTGCTTCACAGGAATTTTTTGAATGTTTAAATAAAAATGAACATTTAACTTTTTTTCACAAAAAATTTAATTCAGCTCCAATTTGTTTTATTTTACCAAGGGTAACAGGAGAAAATGGACCGCAATCATTGTTGTACAATTTGTCCTGAGTACGCCAATACCCCACATGTGGGGGTAAACCACTGTTTGGGCGCATGGCACAGCTCGGAAGCGAAGGAGCGCCATTTGACTTTTCAATGCAAAATTGACTGGAATTGAGATGGGACGCCATGTTTCGTTTGGAGAGCCCCTGATGTGCCTAAACATTGAAACCCCCCACAAGTGACACCATTTTGGAAAGTAGACCCCCTAAGGAACTTATCTAGAGGTGTGGTGAGCTCTTTCACCCACCAAGTGCTTCACAGAAGTTTATAATGTAGAACCGTAAAAATAAAAAATCATATTTTTTCACAATAATTATCTTTTCGCCCCCAATTTTTTATTTTTCCAAGGGTAAGAGAAGAAATTGGACCCCAATAGTTGTTGTACAATTTGTCCTGAGTAAGCTGATATCCCATATGTGGGGGTAAACCACTGTTTGGGCGGATGGGAGAGCTCGGAAGGGAAGGAGCGCCGTTTGACTTTTCAATGCAAAATTGACAGGAATTGAGATGGGATGCCATGTTGCGTTTGGAAAGCCACTGATGTGCCTAAACATTGAAACCCCCCACAAGTGACACCATTTTGGAAAGTAGACCCCCTAAGGAACTTATCTAGAGGTGTGGTGAGCACTTTGACCCACCCAGTGCTTCACAGAAGTTTATAATGCAGAACCGTAAAAATAAAAAAATCATATTTTTTCACAAAAATTATCTTTTCGCCCCCAATTTTTTATTTTTCCAAGGGTAAGAGAAGAAATTGGACCCCAAAAGTTGTTGTACAATTTGTCCTGAGTGCGCTGATACCCCATATGTGGGGGTAAACCACTGTTTGGGCGGATGGGAGAGCTCGGAAAGGAAGGAGCGCCGTTTGACTTTTCAATGCAAAATTGACAGGAATTGAGATGAGACGCCATGTTGCGTTTGCAGAGCCCCTAATGTACCTAAATAGTAGAAACCACTCACAAGTGACACCATTTTGGAAAGTAGACCCCCTAAGGAACTTATCTAGATGTGTGGTGAGCGCTTTGACCCACCAAGGGCTTCACAGAGGTTTATAATGGAGAGCCGTAAAAATAAAACAAAAATTTTTTCCCACAAAAATTATTTTTTAGCCCCCAGTTTTGTATTTTCCCGAGGGTAACAGGAGAAATTGGACCCAAAAATGTGTTGTCCAATTTGTCCTGAGTGCGCTGATACCCCATATGTGGGGGGAAACCACTGTTTGGGCGCATGGGAGGGCTCGGAAGGGAAGGAGTGCCATTTGAATGCAGACTTAGATGGAATGGTCTGCAGGCGTCACATTGCGTTTGCAGAGCCCCTAATGTACCTAAACAGTAGAAACCCCCCACAAGTGACACCATTTTGGAAAGTAGACCCCCTAAGGAACTTATCTAGATGTGTGGTGAGCGCTTTGACCCACCAAGGGCTTCACAGAGGTTTATAATGGAGAGCCGTAAAAATAAAACAAAATTTTTTTCCCACAAAAATTATTTTTTAGCCCCCAGTTTTGTATTTTCCCGAGGGTAACAGGAGAAATTGGACCCAAAAATGTGTTGTCCAATTTGTCCTGAGTGCGCTGATACCCCATATGTGGGGGGAAACCACTGTTTGGGCGCATGGGAGGGCTCGGAAGGGAAGGAGTGCCATTTGAATGCAGACTTAGATGGAATGGTCTGCAGGCGTCACATTGCGTTTGCAGAGCCCCTAATGTACCTAAACAGTAGAAACCCCCCACAAGTGACCCCATATTGGAAACTAGACCCCCCCGGGAACTTATCTAGATGTGTTGTGAGAACTTTGAACCCCAAGTGTTTCACTACAGTTTATAACGCAGAGCCGTAAAAATAAAAAATCTTTTTTTTCCCACAAAAATTATTTTTTAGCCCCCAGTTTTGTATTTTCCCAAGGGTAACAGGAGAAATTGGACCCCAACAGTTGTTGTCCTATTTGTCCTGAGTACGCTGATACCCCATATGTTGGGGTAAACCCCTGTTTGGGCACACGGGTGAGCTCGGAAGGAAAGAAGCACTGTTTTACTTTTTCAACGCAGAATTGGCTGGAATTGAGATCGGACGCCATGTCGCTTTTGGAGAGCCCCTGATGTGCCTAAACAGTGGAAACCCCCCAATTATAACTGAAACCCTAATCCAAACACTCCCCTAACCCTAATTCCAACGGTAACCCTAACCACACCTCTAACCCTGACACACCCCTAACCCTAATCCCAACCCTATTCCCAACTGTAAATGTAATCTAAACCCTAACTGTAACTTTAGCCCCAACCCTAACTGTAGCCCTAACCCTAGCCCTAACCCTAGCCCTAACCCTAGCCCCAACCCTAACCCTAGCCCTAACCCTAGCCCTAACCCTAACCCTAACCCTAGCCCTAACCCTAACCCTAGCCCTAACCCTAGCCCTAACCCTAGCCCCAACCCTAACCCTAGCCCTAACCCTAGCCCTAACCCTAGCCCTAACCCTAGCCCTAACCCTAACCCTAACCCTAGCCCTAACCCTAGCCCTAGCCCTAACCCTAGCCCTAACCCTAGCCCTAACCCTAACACTAGCCCTAACCCTAGCCCTAACCCTAGCCCTAATGGGAAAATGGAAATAAATACATTTTTTTATTTTTCCCTAACTAAGGGGGTGATGAAGGGGGGTTTGATTTACTTTTATAGCGGGTTTTTTAGCGGATTTTTATGATTGGCAGCCGTCACACACTGAAAGACGCTTTTTATTGCAAAAAATATTTTTTGCGTTACCACATTTTGAGAGCTATAATTTTTCCATATTTTGGTCCACACAGTCATGTGAGGTCTTGTTTTTTGCGCGACGAGTTGACGTTTTTATTGGTAACATTTTCGGGCACATGACATTTTTTGATCGCTTTTTATTCCGATTTTTGTGAGACAGAATGACCAAAAACCAGCTATTCATGAATTTCTTTTGGGGGAGGCGTTTATACCGTTCCGCGTTTGGTAAAATTGATAAAGCAGTTTTATTCTTCGGGTCAGTACGATTACAGCGACATCTCATTTATATCATTTTTTTATGTTTTGGCGCTTTTATACGATAAAAACTATTTTATAGAAAAAATAATTATTTTGGCATCGCTTTATTCTCAGGACTATAACTTTTTCATTTTTTTGCTGATGATGCTGTATGGTGGCTCGTTTTTTGCGGGACAAGATGACGCTTTCAGCGGTACCATGGTTAGTTATATCTGTCTTTTTGATCACGTGTTATTCCACTTTTTGTTCGGCGGTATGATAATAAAGCGTCGTTTTTTGCCTCGTTTTTTTTTTTTTTTTTCTTACGGTGTTTACTGAAGGGGTTAACTAGTGTGCCAGTTTTATAGGGCGAGTCGATACGGACGCGGCGATACTAAATATGTGTACTTTTATTGTTTTTTTGTTTTTTTATTTAGATGAAGAAATGTATTTATGGGAATATTTTTTTTTTTTTTTTTCATTATTTAGGAATATTTTTTTTTAATTTTTTTTACACATTTGGAAATTTTTTTTTTTACTTTTTTACTTTGTCCCAGGGGGGGACATCACAGATCAGTGATCTGACAGTTTGCACAGCACTCTGTCAGATCACTGATCTGACATGCAGCAGTGCAGGCTTCACAGTGCCTGCTCTGAGCAGGCTCTGTGAAGCCACCTCCCTCCCTGCAGGACCCGGATCCGCGGCCATCTTGGATCCGGGGCTAGAGCAGGGAGGGAGGGCGGCAAGACCCTCGCAGCAACGCGATTACATCGCGTTGCTGCGGGGGTCTCAGGGAAGCCCGCAGGGAGCCCCCTCCCTGCGCGGTGCTTCCCTGCACCGCCGGCACATCGCGATCATCTTTGATCGCGGTGTGCCGGGGGTTAATGTGCCGGGGGCGGTCCGTGACCGCTCCTGGCACATAGTGCCGGATGTCAGCTGCGATAGGCAGCTGACACCCGGCCGCGATCGGCGCCGCTCCCCCCGTGAGCGCTGCCGATCGCATATGACGTACTATTGCGTCCTTGGGAAGTAGGGCCCACCCCCCATGGACGCAATAGTACGTCTGATGGCAGAAAGGGGTTAAAAAAAAACAAAAAAAAAAAAAAAAAAAAAACACCACACTGGAGTGGTGCTTTAACCCCTTCATGACCCAGCCTATTTTGACCTTAATGACCTGGCCGTTTTTTGCAATTCTGACCAGTGTCCCTTTATGAGGTAATAACTCAGGAACGCTTCAACGGATCCTAGCGGTTCTGAGATTGTTTTTTCGTGACATATTGGGCTTCATGTTAGTGGTAAATTTAGGTCAATAAATTCTGCGTTTATTTGTGATAAAAACGGAAATTTGGCGAAAATTTTGAAAATTTCGCAATTTTCACATTTTGAATTTTTATTCTGTTAAACCAGAGAGTTATGTGACACAAAATAGTTAATAAATAACATTTCCCACATGTCTACTTTACACCAGCACAATTTTGGAAACAAAATTTTTTTTTGCTAGGAAGTTATAAGAGTTAAAATTTGACCAGCGATTTCTCATTTTTACAACGAAATTTACAAAACCATTTTTTTTAGGGACCACCTCACATTTGAAGTCAGTTTGAGGGGTCTATATGGCTGAAAATACCCAAAAGTGACACCATTCTAAAAAATGCACCCCTCAAGGTACTCAAAACCACATTCAAGAAGTTTATTAACCCTTCAGGTGCTTCACAGCAGCAGAAGCAACATGGAAGGAAAAAAATGAACATTTAACTTTTTAGTCACAAAAATTATCTTTTAGCAACATTTTTTTTATTTTCCCAATGGTACAAGGAGAAACTGAACCACGAAAGTTGTTGTCCAATTTGTCCTGAGTACGCTGATACCTCATATGTGGGGGTAAACCACTGTTTGGGCGCACGGCAGGGCTTGGAAGGGAAGGAGCGCCATTTGACTTTTTGAATGAAAAATTGGCTCCACTCTTTAGCGGACACCATGTCACGTTTGGAGAGCCCCCGTGTGCCTAAAAATTGGAGCTCCCCCACACGTGACCCCATTTTGGAAACTAGACGCCCCAAGGAACTTATCTAGATGCATAGTGAGAACTTTGAACCCCCGGGGGCTTCACAAATTGATCCGTAAAAATGAAAAAGTACTTTTTTTTCACAAAAAAATTCTTTTAGCCTCAATTTTTTTCATTTTCACATGGGTAACAGGATAAAATGGATCCTAAAATTTGTTGGGCAATTTCTCATGAGTACGCCGATACCTCACATGTGGGGGTAAACCACTGTTTGGGCACATGGTAAGGTTCGGAAGGGAAGGAGCGCCATTTGACTTTTTGAATGAAAAATTATCTCCATCGTTAGCGGACACCATGTCGTGTTTGGAGAGCCCCCGTGTGCCTAAACATTGGAGCTCCCCCACAAATGACCCCATTTTGGAAACTAGACCCCCCAAGGAACTTATCTAGATGCATATTGAGCACTTTAAACCCTCAGGTGCTTCACAAATTGATCTGTAAAAATGAAAAAGTACTTTTTTTTTCACAAAAAAATTCTTTTCGCCTCAGTTTTTCATTTTCACATGGGCAATAGGATAAAATGAATCCTAAAATTTGTTGGGCAATTTCTCCCGAGTACGCCGATACCTCATATGTGGGGGTAAACCACTGTTTGGGCACACGGCAGGGCTCGGAAGGGAAGGCGCGCCATTTGACTTTTTGAATGGAAAATTAGCTCCAATTGTTAGCGGACACCATGTCGCGTTTAGAGAGCCCCTGTGTGCCTATGCATTGGAGCTCCCCCACAAGTGACCCCATTTTGGAAACTAGACCCCCCAAGGAACTTATCTAGATGCATATTGAGCACTTTAAACCCCCAGGTGCTTCACAGAAGTTTATAATGCAGAGCCATGAAAATAAAAAATAATTTTTCTTTCCTCAAAAATGATTTTTAGCCTGGAATTTCCTATTTTGCCAAGGGTAATAGGAGAAATTGGACCGCAAATGTTGTTGTCCAGTTTGTCCTGAGTACGCTGATACCCCATATGTGGGGGTAAACCACTGTTTGGGCGCACGGCAGGGCTCGGAAGGGAAGGCACGCCAATTGGCTTTTTAAATGGAAAATTAGCTCCAATCATTAGCGGACACCATGTCACGTTTGGAGAGCCCCTGTGTGCCTAAACATTGGAGATCCCCCACATATGACCCCATTTTGGAAACTAGACCCCTAAAGGAACTAATCTAGATGTGTGGTGAGGACTTTGAACTTCCAAGTGCTTCACAGAAGTTTATAACGCAGAGCCATGAAAATAAAATAAAAATTTTATTTTCTCTAAAATGATTTTTTAGCCTGCAATTTATTATTTTCCCAAGGGTAAAAGGAGAAATTTGACCCCAAAAGTTGTTGTACAGTTTCTCCTGAGTACGCTGATACCCCATATGTGGGGGTAAACCACAGTTTGGGCACATGTCGGGGCTCGGAAGTCAAGTAGTGACATTTTGAAATGCAGACTTTGATGGAATGCTCTGCGGGCGTTACGTTGCGTTTGCAGAGCCCCTGATGTGGCTAAACAGTAGAAACCCCCCACAAGTGACCCCATTTTAGAAACTAGACCCCGAAAGGAACTTATCTAGATGTGAGGTGAGCACTTTGAACCCCCAAGTGCTTCACAGAAGTTTATAACACAGAGCAGTGAAAATAATAAATACGTTTTCTTTCCTCAAAAATAATTTTTTAGCCCAGAATTTTTTATTTTCCCAAGGGTTACAGGAGAAATTGGACCCCAAAAGTTGTTGTCCAGTTTCTCCTGAGTACGCTGATACCCCATATGTGGGGGTAAACCACTGTTTGGGCACACGTCGGGGCTCAGAAGGGAAGTAGTGACTTTTGAAATGCAGACTTTGATGGAATGGTCTGCGGGCGTCACGTTGCGTTTGCAGAGCCCCTGGTGTGCCTAAACAGTAGAAACCCCCCACAAGTGACCCCATTTTGGAAACTAGACCCCCCAAGGAACTTATCTAGATATGTGGTGAGCACTTTGAACCCCCAAGTGCTTCACAGACGTTTACAACGCAGAGCCGTGAAAATAAAAAATCATTTTTCTTTCCTCAAAAATGATGTTTTAGCAAGCAATTTTTTATTTTCTCAAGGGTAACAGGAGAAATTGGACCCCAGTAATTGTTGCCCAGTTTGTCCTGAGTACGCTGATACCCCATATGTGGGGGTAAACCACTGTTTGGGCACATGTCGGGGCTCGGAAGTCAAGTAGTGACGTTTTGAAATGCAGACTTTGATGGAATGGTCTGCGGGCGTCACGTTGCGTTTGCAGAGCCCCTGGTGTGCCTAAACAGTAGAAACCCCCCACAAGTGACCCCATTTTGGAAACTAGACCCCCCAAGGAACTTATCTAGATATGTGGTGAGCACTTTGAACCCCCAAGTGCTTCACAGACGTTTACAACGCAGAGCCGTGAAAATAAAAAATCATTTTAATTTCCTCAAAAATGATGTTTTAGCAAGCAATTTTTTATTTTCTCAAGGGTAACAGGAGAAATTGGACCCCAGTAATTGTTGCCCAGTTTGTCCTGAGTACACTGATACCCCATATGTGGGGGTAAACCACTGTTTGGGCACACGTCGGGGCTCGGAAGGGAAGGAGCACCATTTGACTTTTTGAATGAAAGATTGGCTGGAATCAATGGTGGCGCCATGTTGCGTTTGGAGACCCCCTGATGTGCCTAAACAGTGGAAACCCCTCAATTCTAACGCCAACACACCCCTAACCCTTATCCCAACTGTAGCCGTAACCCTAACCACAACCCTAACCGCAACACACCCCTAACCACAACCCTAACCCCAACACACCCCTAACCCTAACCACAACCCTAATTCCAACCCAACCCTAACCCTAAGGCTATGTACCCACGTTGCGGATTCGTGTGAGATTTTTCCGCACCATTTTTGAAAAATCCGCGGGTAAAAGGCACTGCGTTTTACCTGTGGATTTACTGCGGATTTCACCTGCGGATTCCTATTGAGGAATAGGTGTAAAACGCTGCGGAATCCGCACAAAGAATTGACATGCTGCGGAAAATACAACGCAGCGTTTCCGTGCGGTATTTTCCGCACCATGGGCACAGCGGATTTGGTTTTCCATAGGTTTACATGGTACTGTAAACCTGATGGAACACTGCTGCGGATCCGCAGCGGCCAATCCGCTGCGGATCCGCAGCCAAATCCGCACCGTGTGCACATAGCCTAATTCTAAAGGTATGTGCACACGCTGCGGAAAACGCTGCGGATCCGGAGCAGTTTCCCATGAGTTTACAGTTCAATGTAAACCTATGGGAAACAAAAATCGCTGTACACATGCTGCGGAAAAACTGCACGGAAACGCAGCGGTTTACATTCCGCAGCATGTCACTTCTTTCTGCGGATTCCACAGCGGTTTTACAACTGCTCCAATAGAAAATCGCAGTTGTAAAACCGCAGTGAAATGCGCAGAAAAACCGCGGTAAATCTGCCATAAATCCGCAGCGGTTTAGCACTGCGGATTTATCAAATCCGCTGCGGAAAAATCCGCAGAGGACCAGAATACGTGTGCACATACCGAAACCCTAACCCTAACCCTAACCCTACCCCTAACCCTACCCCTAACCCTAACCCTACCCCTAACCCTAGCCCTACCCCTAGCCCTAACCCTACCCCTACCCCTACCCCTAACCCTACCCCTAACCCTAACCCTAGTTCTAACTCCAACCTTAGTGAAAAAAAAAAAAAATTCTTTATTTTATTATTGTCCCTATCTATGGGGGACAAATGGGGGGGGTCATTTACTGTTTTTTTATTTTGACCACTGTGATAGATTATATCACAGTGATCAAAATTCACATTGGAACGAATCTGCCGGCCGGCAGATTCGGCGGGCGCACTGCGCATGCGCCCGCCATTTTGGAACATGGCGGCGCTCGGGGAAGAAGACGGACGGGACCCCGCCAGGATCGGTAAGTATAAGGGGGGGAGATCAGGGCACAGGGGGGGGGAGATCAGGGCACGGGGGGGCGTCGGAGCACGGGGGGGGAGGGATCGGAGCATGGGGGAGAGTGATCGGTGTGCAGGGGGGGTGGATCGGTGTGCAGGGGGGGTGGATCGGTGTGCAGGGGGGGTGGTTCGGAGCACGGGGGGGGATCGGAGTGCGGGGGGGTTTGATTGGAGCACGGGGGGGTGTGATTGGAGCACGGGGGGAGCGGGCAGGAGGACGGGGGAGCGGAGCACAGGACGGAGGGGAGCGGGCCACAGATCGGGGGGCTGGGGGGGCGATCGGTGGGGTGGGGTGGGGGCACATTAGTATTTCCAGCCATGGCCGATGATATTGCAGCATCGGCCATGGCTGGATTGTAATATTTCACCATTTTTTTAGGTGAAATATTACAAATCGCTCTGATTGGCAGTTTCACTTTCAACAGCCAATCAGAGCGATCGTAGCCACGAGGGGGTGAAGCCACCCCCCCTGGGCTAAACTACCACTCCCCCTGTCCCTGCAGATCGGGTGAAATGGGAGTTAACCCTTTCACCGGATCTGCAGGGACGCGATCTTTCTGTGACACAGCATATGCGTCACAGGTCGGATTGGCACCGACTTTCATGACGCATACGCTGTGTCACAGGTCGGGAAGGGGTTAAATTTATAAAGCAACCAAACTTTGACCATCTCTCTATAGTCATATGTAATAATATATGGATAATTCTATATTTTTAACTTAACTCCTTGTTTAGATGGAAGCTCGTCATATGCACAGATTCAATGATGGGGAAAAACAAACAAAAAAAGAAAATATTTATATTTATTATGGAAGTATAAGAAAACTTACACACTACAAGCGGTAAAAGCTGGCAGGAGGGAGGACATACTGTATATTCACATACTTGGTGGTACAATCAGTTAAAGCACCATTCCAGCTTTTTTTTCCTACTTCAGCACTGCAGTGGTGCTACCATTTGAAGGTCCCCGACTCGTCATAGTCTTCACGTTTTTATCGGTGCTGCTCTGGAACCGCGGCACCATCTTGTGAGCGCAACTTTTCACTGACCAGAAGTCAGAGGTAAGGCTGGGTTCAAATAGCGTTAATGGCGTCTGTTAGACGGACTACGTTACACCGCGGTGTAACGCAGTCCCTTAACGCCGCAATTAACTCCTATGTCGGACGCATCGCTAGCGCACGCCCACAATGGGCGTGCGCTAGCGATGTGCCGTCATTGAGTGACGGATCCCGAGACACAGGCTACAGCGTTTCCAGGTCTGTCACCACTAGCGCAGACAGAGTTAGCAGATGCTCTATCTGCGCTAGCGCGATGAAGAATGTCGGCACTTGCATCAGCAGCCCGTTCACGTATGTGTTGAACGGGCTGCTGTTTAATGCAATGTGAACCCGGCCTAACAGTCACAAGCGCTCAATATAAATCTATGAGAGCTAGAACGAGGCTCTCATTGACTTACACTGAAAAGTGACTTTTGGCTCACAACACTGTAGTCACAACCTGCTAAAGACCTACGGTGTGGTGGAGATAAAAGGTGAAGACTAGAGTTGAGCAAATTTCTTCGGGTCCCCGCTTATTCAGCAAGCTATAGCGCTTACCGAATAAGCTCAAGAAGGAACCCGGATCCATGGAGCGCGCCGGCTGATCAGCGCCGCAGCTACATGTGTCACAGCACATGCATGGAGAGCCTGTGGGTTGCGCAGTGGGAGTCAGCATCCCGTGTGCAGGACTTAAAGGGAACCTGTCATCTGAATTTGGCGGGACTGGTTTTGGGTCATATGGGCGGGGTTTTTGGGTGTTTGATTCACCCTTTCCTTACCCGCTGGCTGCAATATTGGATTGAAGTTCATTCTCTGTCCTCCATAGTACACGCCTGCACAAGGCAAGATTGCTTTGCGCAGGTGTGTACTATGGAGGACAGAGAATGAACTTCAATCCAATATTGCAGCCAGCATGCAGCCAGCGGGTAAGGAAAGGGTGAATCAAACACCCGAAAACTCCGCCCATATGACCCAAAACCAGTCCCGCCAAATTCAGGTGACAGAGTCCCTTTAACTAAAATGGCACCGGAGGTGGCACATGCGCAGATCGAGATTTCGGCTCTGAAGAAGCACAGGAGGCTGATTATAGGGAGGGAATGAGAGGAAGACCCTGCCCGCACATCCTGAACCACACGACGTAATTTTATGAAAACTTCATAATTAGGTATCGTATTGATCAGCATGACAATGGCATTATGGCCATGGCTTTAGTTTATAGGGACAAATCATGCTGAGAGGTTCTTTTCTCTTTTAGGCAATTGACTGTTGACTCGTTTCTCCAATTCAGCTAAAAATCTGGTGTAAATTGCTCGGAAAAGTCACAACATTTTATGCAACCTGTAGTGGTGCAAAACTTGAGTGACTTGGCATTTTCACACCTGTTCATACCAGACTAGATGGTGGCCCGATTCTAATGCATTGGGTATTCTAGAATATTCTGATTGACAGAACGTGTTCAGTGAACGTGACTGAACTATGTGGCACTGTGACTGACAGAATGTGTTCAGTAAACGTGAGTGAACTACGGACGGACTGCGCCTGTTGCTGATTGGTCGCACCAGCCGCCCGTGACCAATCAGTGATGCGGGATTTCCATTACAAACAGATAGAATTAGACGATTATATAGTAGGACTAGATGGTGGCCTGATTCTAACGCATTGGGTATTCTAGAATATGTATGTATATAGCAGCCACATAGCATATAGCACAGGCCACAACAGTATATAACACTGCCCACGTAGTATATAGCAGCCACGCAGTATATAACGCAGCCCACGCAGTATATAACACTGCCCACGTTGTACATAGCAGCCACGCAGTATATAACGCAGCCCACGCAGTATATAACACTGCCCACGTTGTACATAGCAGCCATGTAATATATATATAACGCAGCCCACGCAGTATATAGCAATGTGGGCACTATATGCGTGGTTAAAAAAAAGACTTAAAATAAAAAAATAAACATATACTCCCCCTCCGAAGGCCTCTTGAAGTCCTGGCGCCTATGTGCGGTGTACGCGGCAGCTTCCGGTCCCAGGGTTGGTATGAGCGCAGGACCTGTGATGACGTCGTGGTCACATGATTGTGACGTCATGGCAGGTCCTTCTCGCATACCATCTTTGCCACCGGAACCTGCAACGGAAGATGGCGGCCGGCGCGAGCGACTACGGAGGGTGAGTATAGCAGGTTTTTTTTTTATTATTATTTTTAACATTACATTTTTTACTATTGATGCCGCATAGGCATGGCGGAAGCCACCCGCCAGATGTGCCGGGCTCGGTAACGTGAACCTGCTGTATCAGGCTGCAGCATCTCAGAGATAAACAGTTAAAGCTGCCGGGGATTTTGTTTAGAGCTGGTTCACTCACAAATATGGGGGAAAATGAGCTAACACAATAATCACAGGAACCTGCCCATTCATTCCTATGGAAGACGGCTCGTTCAGGCTTCTAATGGCGCCAGGTGCTCTTCTCTTTGAACACACTCCATACCTCACACTATAACTGGGAAGACGCTCGGACATGTTGAGAGGATTGTCAGCGTCACCCGCACACAAATCCACCTCCACCCACCAGTGATTCTCCACGAGCCAGCAACACAATGAGAAGGGCAGCAGAGGCCCGGCAGTAAGGGAGCACATGAGGGCATTACCACTTCCTAGTCCGGACTCAGGCCGCCATGTTACCTGTCAGCCTGATGAAGCCGGCGATACTGTCCGGCACAGGCAGCTTCTTCAGATAGGCGGGCAGCTGCACCTTGATGACCCGAGCTAAGACCTCCAGCACCATGTCGGCACTCAGCTACTGAAGACACAAGACAGGCCTCGTCCTGGCAGCAGCTCCTCAGCCTCAGCGCTCCTCCTTCTCCTGCGTCACACAGCGCCCCCTAGTGGCCCAGGGCAGAGCTGTGAGAGGCACAATGGCGTCCTGTCCAGCTCCCGCTGAGAAGACTCATAGGGAAATAACTGTGTTTACCCCGTTCCCCCTCCAGGCTGCGGCATGTACACCTCAATTTTATAGGACTTTAAAACGAGGGCCACACGCAGACTGTTGGCTACAACTTAGCTGCTAAAAAGTTCACCTAAGGCTGCTGGGATTAGCTACGTTCACATTTGCGTTGTGCGCCACTGCGTCGGCGACGCAACGCACAACGCAAATCAAAACGCACGCAAAAACGCTGCATTTTGCGACGCATGCGTCCTTTTTTGCCGAAATTTGGACGCAAGAAAAATGCAACTTGTTGCGTTTTCTGCGCCCGACGCTTGCGGCAAAAAAAACGCATGCGTCGCACAACGCATGTCCATGCGTCCCCCATGTTAAATATAGGGGCGCATGACGCATGTGTCGCCGCTGCGTCGCCCGACGCAAACACGCAAAACGCTAATGTGAACGTAGCCTTACAAGGTGACTTTGTTGAGACATTGAAAATCACCAAAAATTGGACATTTTTGGGCTTCTTGAGTTGTGACTTGCTTGTCGTTGTGACAGTACACTCAGTGTCCCAATGTGACCCAATATGTAACAATGACGCCTCACACTTAGCAAAAATTGGTCACAGGACAGGTGTCGCACCCATAGTCGCCATTTTAGCCCCGATGTAGTAGTGAATGTGGCGGTGTTTGTACTTGTGACAACTGATGAGTCGTGGTCATTTGTGGACTGTAACACGACCACGCGCACTGGCGGTGGTTGTGATGTAGCAATAGACAAAGCCGCCATAAGGCCACATTCACACTATCAGTATTTGGTCGGTATTTTACCTCAGTATTAGTAAGCCAAAATCAGGAGAGAAACAATCTGAGGAAAAGTATAATAGAAACACGGGCGCCATTTCTTCATTTTCTCCCATTCCTAGTCTTGGCTCACAAATACTGAGGTAAAATACTGACCAAATACTGCTAGTGTGAACATGGCCTTAGTCACACAGTGCGTTATGTTCACGCAGTTTTTTGGCTCCAAAATAGTTTTAAAAATAACGTTCCAAAAAAACTTCCTAGTCATATCTATGAGAAATTCATATATATTTTTGGAACGTTTCCTTTTTTTTCTGAGGTGGTAAAAAAAAAGTTATTTCTTTAACCCCTTAACGATGGCCACCATACATATTTGGTAGCCGCAATTCACCCCAAAATAAAAATAATATTTATTCCAAAATGTTGAAAATGAAAACTTGAGCTCAACATGCAAAATACAAGCCCTCAAATAGCTGCATTGAGAGAAAAAGTGAAAGTTGTAAAAACGAAACCCCAAAACAAGTGCATTTTTTCACATTTCATTGCACATTTTTTCACATTTATCAGCACACTGTGTGGTGAAATGGATGGTGTTATTCAAAATTACAACTCATCCCGCAAAAAAAAATATATCTATGTTAAAGGGAAATAAGTTATGGCTCTTGGAGGAAGGGGAGGAAAAAAAATGGAAGCATAGAAAACAAATTGCCCAGTCGTAAGGGGTTAAAACAGATCATAATTAAATTCACTGTTCCAAAATTTTTGAAATCTGCTTAAGTTGAGGTTCCTGAAGCAGCTTCTGCTTGAAAACGCTTCAGATTGTCTGACTCGATAAACCCTGTGTGAACATTGCTTTAAAGTACAGGGCATAATCGCTGCAGACTTACCACAGCAGAATTGGCGCAACAAAATCTGCAGTGTAAGCTATGCTGCAGAATTGCAAAAATGTTGCCATTTTGAGGCACATTTCTCTCTGCATAAAATGACATAATAGCTGCAAATTTCAACTATTCTCCACACCATGTGCATGCAAATCCTTAAAATCCCATACCAGTGCTTTTACTGTACTACGCCTCACAAGCACATACTCTAAGGCACGTACACGCTCAGTATTTGGTCAGTGTTTTACCTCAGTATTTGTAGGCCAAAACCAGGAGTGGAGCAATCAGAGGAAAAGTATAATAGAAAAATGTCACCATTTCAGCATTATTCACCCACTCCTGGTTTTATAATGCAGAGTCCTCATAGAATATAATGTAGCCCCCTCATAGAATATAATGCAGCCCCCATTGAATATAATGTACCCCCCTCATAAGGTATAATGCAGCCAGCCTCATATAATATAATGCTGCCCTCCCCACAGAATATAATGTAGCCCCCTCAGAGTATAATGCAGCCCCCCTTATAGAGTATAATGCAGCTCCCCTTATAGTGTATAATGCAGCCCCCTCATAGGGTATATTGCAGCCCCCTCATAGGGTATAATGCAGCCCCCCTTGTAGGGTATAATGTAGCCCCCCTCATAGGGTATAATGAAGCCCTTCCATAAGGTGTATTGCTGCCCCATCATAGGGTATAATACAACCATGACTCACTGTGAGATATATATATATATATATATATATATATATATATATATATATATATAAAACAAATCACAACACTCACCTCTCCTCCTCGTTCCCACGCTGATTCCAGCTCTGCTCCAGTCTCACCAGCTGCATTGCCGTCTGCCCGGCACACAGCGGGTACGCGGTGAAGTAACGTCATCGCACACCTGCTATGCCAGAGGGGAATGATGAGAGAGGGAACGTCATCTGACGCTCTCTCCTCCATTATTGCTTTCAATTGTATCAGCATCTATAGACAACTGCTGGTCCTGTATGCCAGCAGGTGTCAGTGCCTGGGCCCACCAAAGAGGTCAACCAGCAGCATCAATAGTAAAAAAATATAATGTTAAAAATAATTTAAAAAAATTAAAAATCGTGATATTCTCACCTTCCGACGGCCCCCACAGCCTTCCCGTTCCTCGCGATGCTCCCGGCAGCTCCCGTTCCCAGTAATGCCTCGCGGCATTGACCCCAGATGACTTAACATAAACGAGACCCCTACATCATCACAGGTCATTGTCGCAAGGCATTACTGGGAACGGGAGCATCGCGAGGAGCTGGAAGGCTGCAGGTTCCATCAGAAGGTGAGCATATCACGATTTTTTATTTTAATTCTTTTTTTTTTACAGGTATATGGTTCCCAGGGCCTGGAGGAGAGTCTCCTCTCCTCCACCCTGGATACCAACCGCACATGATCCGCTTAGGCTACTTTCACATTTCCGTTGTTTTGGAACCCTCACAATGCGTCGTTTTGGTGGAAAAACGTATCCTGCAAAGTTGCCCGCAGGATGCGTTTTTGCACCATAGACTTGCATTAGTGACGCATTGCGACGTATGGCCATACGTTGCATGCGTCCTCCACTAAATGCGTCGGGTTTTGGCTGCCCGTCGTTTTGAAAAAACGTTCAAGGGAACATTTTTTCGTACATTGCATCCTGTAGTTTGAACTGCGCATGCTCGGGCGGAGATATCTCTCTCCTCCCGGGGACTTTAAAATGGGCAGCGGACGCATTGAAATACTGCGTCCGCTGCTCACGTTATGCACAAACTCAGAAACGTACGTCGGTACGTCGCGCCGACGCTTTGTGACGGCCCCGTACCGACGTAAATGTGAAAGAAGCCTTACTTCCCGCATGGTGAGCATAGCCACATGCGGGAAGTAAGCGGATCAATGCATTCCTATGTGTGCGCAATCGCTGCGATTCCGCACAAAGAATGAACATGCGTTTTTTACCGGAATGTGATTCCACCGCGGAAAAAAATGCAGCATGTGCACAAAAAATGCGGAATGCATTAAAAATGATGGGATGCTTATGTAAGCTTTTTTAGCTTTTTTTTAGGAAAACGGCCGAAAAAACGCTAAAAATCCTGAACGTGTGCACAAAGCCTTATAATTATCTCACTGATAATTTTATTACTATGGACAGGCTGGTGAATATTCTAATCAGCCTCGCCTGCTCTCATTGCTATCAACGAGGCGTAGGCTGATGAAAGAAGTACTCTCGTGAGCCGACGCATTTCACCCCTGGTCAGAGCTGCTGGTTCACACGCTGTCATCTGAGTGACAGAGTGGGAACCGCAGCGCTCTGACCGGCGCTAACGTGAAAGGTTGCAGATCAGATCAGAGCCAGTGTTCTGTTCTGAACAGCTAACATGTGCCCCTAACAGCCACGGGTGAAATCGCGATCCACCCATGGCTGTTAACCCGTTAAATGCTGCTGTCAATCAGTTACAGGGGCATTTAATGTTATCACGCTGGAAGCTCGTCACTAATCCCGCCCATCGGTGACCCCGTCACATGATCGCGGGTCACTGATGGGTCGGCATGATAACCAGAGGTCTACAGCATACCTCTATGGTTGTTATTGACGGATTGCTATGAGCGCAGCCCAGTGGTCGGCGCTCATAGCAAGTGAGCATTTCTGCTGCATACAGGCGATCTGATCATGGCCTGTGTGTAGCAGAGGCGATCGGGTTATCACAGCTTCTAGTCTCCCATGGAGACTATTGAAGCATGCAAAAAGTAAAAAAAAACTATGAATTAACACATGTGGAATTATATACTTAACAAAAAAGTGTGAAACAACTGAATTTATGACTTATTGTAACAACCCTGTCGGCATCACTGCAGACCTTCCATTCCCCACCTGCCTGTTACATCAACTCACTCACCCAGTGCCATGCTGTGAGATCTGTCAGCTGCCGGCTCCATGCCATGTTCCCTGGGCGCTTACTCTGTGTACACTTCCTGGCTGTGTGCATAGGGGGGCGGCTGTTATGACCTGGTGGTCAGGACAATAATGGACCTGGTGGTTAAGAGCACACGGAATGACCTGATAGTTACTGATAATAAGGACGAGCTCTGGGACGTGGGAACTCTGCTGACCGCAATCCCTAAACCTATCAAACACAGTAGAAATAGCCGTGGATTGCGCCTAACGCTCCCTATGCAACTCGGCACAGCCTAAGAAACTAGCTAGCCCTGAAGATAGAAAAATAAAGCCTACCTTGCCTCAGAGAAATTCCCCAAAGGAAAAGGCAGCCCCCCACATATAATGACTGTGAGTAAAGATGAAAATACAAACACAGAGATGAAATAGATTAAGCAAAGTGAGGCCCGACTTACTGAACAGACCGAGGATAGGAAAGGTTACTTTGCGGTCAGCACAAAAACCTACAAAAAGACCACGCAGAGGGCGCAAAAAGACCCTCCGCACCGACCGTGCGGAGGCGCTCCCTCTGCGTCCCAGAGCTTCCAGCAAGCAAGACAACAAATTAAATAGCAAGCTGGACAGAAAAATAGCAAACCAAAGAAATACAAGCTGGAACTTAGCTTCTGATGGGAAGACAGGTCACAAGAACGATCCAGGAGTGAACTAGACCAATACTGGAACATTGACAGGTGGCATGGAGCAAAGATCTAAGTGGAGTTAAATAGAGCAGCAGCTAACGAATTAACCTCGTCACCTGTGGAAGGAAACTCAGAAACACCCACCAGAGGAAGTCCATGGACAGAACCAGCCGAAGTACCATTCATGACCACAGGAGGGAGCCCGACAACAGAATTCACAACAGGCGGCGCCAGCAACTCCGGATTCTTACTGAGACTGTGTGCACCTCCCTAAGGTGTCCCTGGCCAATAGCTTAGAGGTCTCTGATACTTAAGGCATCCTCACCCATTGGAGGATGCCTGTGCAAACTATTTCCCTCAGTTAGCACTTGCTACTGAGCTGCCAGGTTGTGTCTGTCAGGCCTTCATCTGTGTTCTGTTTGTGTATCCATGTCCGTTCCTGTCTGAACATTGGTCTATGTCCGTTCCTGTTCCTTCTTTGTCATTTGTCATTTCCCACTCTGCTGTGTGTACCTCCGCCTTATCTTTCTGCTCTGTTCGCCACTGTCTGTGGCTCTGCTTCTCTCTGCTCTGTTCGCCACTGTCTTTGGCTCTGCTTCTCTCTGCTCTGTTCACCACTACATTGTGGTTCTGTGCTTCTCTGTTTTGCTCACCACTACCTGTGGTCCCCTGACTTTTGACTCTTGGCATTGCCTTCTGCGGTTCTGGCTCTTGGCTCTGCCTCCAGCGTCTCCGCTCTGCCTCCAGCGTCTCCGCTCTTGGCTCCGCCCCAGCGTCTCCGCTCTTGGCTCCGCCCCCAGCATCTCCGCTCTTGGCTCCGCCTCCAGCGCCTCTGCTCTTGGCTCCGCCTCCATCCTTGGCTCCGCCTCCTCTGCTTTCTCCTTCTCTGCTCCTCCTCTGCCTTCTCCTTCTCTACTCTTGTCTCTGCCTTCTCCTTCTCTGCTCTTAGCTCCACTTCCTGCTCTTATTCCGCCTCCTGTGATTCTGCTTTGCATCCGCTCTTGCTCTACCTCTGTTCAGCAACTTGCCGTACAGGTCTCTACCTGTTTCTTTATGCTCTCAAGTCTGAACAGGTTTTTACCTGTTTCCATACACCCACCTGTGTACCAGTTCCTACCAGAGTATCAGCCCTGTCTGCCAGAGTGCCAGCCGTGCCCATCTGCCTGCCTGTGTCTCCATCAAGCCAGTCTGCCTGTCAGGGCCTCTGCCGCACCCGTCCATCAGTCAGTATCACAGCCATGCCTGCCTGCCTGTGTCTTGTTCCCGGTGGGATCAGCATCCACAGTCAGACTCCACCCTGGAGTGGTACCTGGTAGCTTCCGATTGCGCAAGTCTAACCTCACCATCAGAGGCTCCAACGAACACCTAGGAAGCTACTTAGTTACGCCCCTTACAGGGAAGTTTGGTCTGTGGTCCAGTGGGGCCACACCCCCAGACGCCCGCGCCAACCAGTCTCAGCGCGAGCGTTACACTTATATTCTAGGTTCAACAAAGTAGCCAACTTTTGCTTTGATGACTGCTTTGCACAATCTTGGCATCCTCTTTATGAGATTCAAGAGGTAGTCACCGGGAATGGTTTTCACTTCACAGGTGTGCCCTGTCAGGTTTAATAAGTGGGATTTCTTGCTTTATAAATGGGGTTGGGACCCTCAGTAGTGTTGTGCAGAAGTCTGGTGGATACACAGCTGATAGTCCTACTGAATAGACTGTTAGCTGCTTTCTTCTTGCCAGAATACAAATTCTAAGTAAAGAAAAACGAGTGGCCATCATTACTTTAAGAAATGAAGGTGTCAGTCTGAAAAATGGCGAAAACTTTGAAAGTGTCCCCAAGTGCAGTTGCAAAAACCATCAAGCGCTACAAAGAAACTGGCTCACATGTGGACCGTCCCAGGAAGGAAGACCAAGAGTCACCTCTGCTTCTAAGGATAAGTTTATCTGAGTCACCAGCCTCAGAAATCGCAGGTTAACAGCAGCTCAGATTAGAGACCAGGTCAATACCACACAGAGTTCTAGCAGCAGACACATCTTTACAACAACTGTTAAGAGGAGACTTTGTGCAGCAGGCCTTCATGGTAAAATAGCTGCTAGGAAACCACTGCTAAGGACAGGCAACAAGCAGAAGAGACTTGTTTGGGCTAAAGAACACAAGGAATGGACATTAGACCAGTGGAAATCTGTGCTTTGCTCTGATGAGTCCAAATTTGAGATCTTTGGTTCCAACCACCGTGTCTTTGTGCGGCGCAGAAAAGGTGAACGGATGGACTCTACATGCCTGGTTAAGCTAAGCATGCTGGGAAGTGCTAAGCATCTCTGGGAACTCCTTCAAGATTGTTGGAAGACCATTTCCGGTGACTACCTCTTGAAGCTCATCAAGAGAATGCCAAGAGTGTGCAAAGCAGTCATCAAAGCAAAAGGTGGCTACTTTGAAGAACCTAGAATATAAAGCATATTTTCAGTTGTTTCACACTTTTTTGTTAAGTATATAATTCCACATGTGTTAATTCATAGTTTTTGTATAAATCAGGTTTATTGGTCACGGCAAAAAAGAATAAAGGTAAACAGTACAAACAAGTAAATCAGTGCGATGTTAAGCAGTAGTTACAAATTAGTCAAGTGAAGCATTGTGACAGCATATAAGTCTTGCAATTTAACATTTTTGGTAAATAATATTGCTGGTTATCCCGATATTATAAAGTGTTAACAATAAAGAACAACAAGAATAGTTGATAGCCATTATTAAATCTCTTTGTGATTATTTGAAAACAGAATATACATTCAAACTGGATAAGAGGAAGACAAACAAAGAAAGTAAGATAAAGAAAAGGAAGGGGGATGGAGAGAAGAGGAAAGGAATGGATGGGGGTGTGGGGTATGCTGGAAAGAAGTGTGGCTGTCGTCCCATTCCAGCGGCCAGAGCGCGGGCCGAGAAACGGCCCAGAAATAAACGATAATGAGCTACATAATACGTCAGGTTCTGGAAATCCAGATATCTAATTCAGGGGTTTCCCTAAAAGCAATCTAGGGAACCCATGTATTGTAAGTTTTTTCTACATTACCTGGAGACTGATTTATCAGCTGCTCCATTCTATAGATATCATTAAGTTCTGCCACAAATTCCGCACGTGAAGGAAATTTTTCTTGTTTCCAAAAACGTGGAATTAGATTCCTAACTGCGGTAAGAAAGTGTCTGAGGATGCCCTTCTTAAACCTAGAGATCGACAAGTCACATAAGGACAATAACGCTAAACTTGCTGAGGGTTGAATCCGTGTGATAGACATCCTATTATGAAGTTCAAAGACGGCCAACCACAAATCATTTATGGGGGGGCAATCCCGTCAAATATGCATGTAAGAGCCTATTTCTTTTAAGCATCTCCAACAGGTGTCAGGAGTCGTGGGGAACACCGCATGCACCATGGAGGGGCATCTATACCATCTTGTTAGAATCTTATAGCTCCTCTCCTGTGATACCACGCATAATGACGATCTGAACGTGAAGAGAAGAATTTTTTCCCTGTCTTCAGATGACAAGGGCCTTCCCAGGTCGCCCTCCCATTTCGAGAAGAACCAATCAACAAAGTGTGTTTCCTCCTCTGGAAATAATTCCCGAAGGGACTTCATCCCGGTTTCTTTTAAATAGTCATGGATGATGGGTTTGGAATCTTTTCTCTTATTTAGATACATCTCTCTATTTAGCCCCGCCGGAAAAGCAGGATTATCATAGATTGGAATCAAAGGACGCGGGAGAGTTGTAATCTGAAGGCCTTTGTTTCTGTTTTTAATAAGAAGCAATATGTTTCGTGTGAGGAAGGGTATGTAGACACCTGGCCCCATCCCCTTACCTCCGGACCAAAGAACAACTTGAGAGTCGCAGCCATTAAGATCGTTTTCTAGATTTACCCATTTTTTACTATTTTTACTGTGGTAGAGGTCCAGGATACATGTTCCTATTGATGCATAACTATAGAAGGCAAGATCCGGGAGGCCCAAACCACCTGTCAGTTTAGATCTACTTAATAATGTATATGAAATACGCGCCCGACTATGAGACCAAATAAAACGAGTGATTATTTGTTTGAGGTGAGAAAAGAAGGAGGCTGGTAGGTATAAAGGTATTGTTTGAAAGAAATATAAGAGGCGTGGTAGGAGGGCCATTTTGACTGCATTGATCCTGCCCAACCAAGACAATTGAAGCCTATGCCATTTCTCTAAATTTAAGTTTGTTTTTTTGTAGGGCTGATGTAAAGTTAGCCTCAAACAGTTTAGAAATTTTGCTTGTAATTTTAATGCCCAGATAGGTGATGGAGTCAAAACGCCATTTGAATGGAAAGGTCGTCCTTAACCCCTTTACCCCCAAGGGTGGTTTGCACGTCAATGACCAGGCCAATTTTTACAATTCTGACCACTGTCCCTTTATGAGGTTATAACTCCGAAACGCTTCAACGGATCCTGGTGATTCTGACATTGTTTTCTCGTGACATATTGTACTTCATGATAGTGGTAAAATTTCTTTGATAGTACCTGCGTTTATTTGTGAAAAAAAACGGAAATTTGGCAAAAATTTTGAAAATTTCGCAATTTTCAAACTTTGAATTTTTATGCAATTAAATCACAGAGATATGTCACACAAAATACTTAATAAGTAACATTTCCCACATGTCTCCTTTACATCAGCATAATTTTGGAACCAATTTTTTTTTTGTTAGGGAGTTATAAGGGTTAAAAGTTGACCAGCAATTTCTCATTTTTACAACACCATTTTTTTTTAGGGACCACGTCTCATTTGAAGTCATTTTGAGGGGTCTATATGATAGAAAATGCCCAAGTGTGACACCATTCTAAAAACTGCACCCCTCAAGGTGCTCAAAACCACATTCAAGAAGTTTATTAACCCTTCAGGTGTTTAATAGGAATTTTTGGAATGTTTAAATAAAAATGAACATTTAACTTTTTTACACAAAAAATTTACTTCAGCTCCAATTTGTTTTATTTTACCAAGGGTAACAGGAGAAATTGGACCCAAAAAGTTGTTGTCCAATTTGTCCTGAGTACGCTGATACCCCATATGTGGCAGTAAACCACTGTTTGGGCGCATGGGAGAGCTCGGAAGGGAAGGAGCGCTATTTGACTTTTCAATGCAAAATTGACAGGAATTGAGATGGGACGCCATGTTGCGTTTGGAGAGCCACTGATGTGCCTAAACATTGAAACCCCCCACAAGTGACACCATTTTGGAAAGTAGACCCCCTAAGGAACTTATCTGGATGTGTGGTGAGCACTTTGACCCACCAAGTGCTTCACAGAAGTTTATAATGCAGAACCGTAAAAATAAAAAATCATATTTTTTCACAAAAATTATATTTTTGCCCCCAATTTTTTATTTTTCCAAGGGTAAGAGAAGAAATTGGACCTCAAAAGTTGTTGTCCAATTTGTCCTGAGTACGCTGATACCCCATATGTGGCAGTAAACCACTGTTTGGGCGCATGGGAGAGCTCGGAAGGGAAGGAGCGCCGTTTGACTTTTCAATGCAAAATTGACAGGAATTGAGATGGGACGCCATGTTGCGTTTGGAGAGCCACTGATGTGCCTAAACATTGAAACCCCCCACAAGTGACACCATTTTGGAAAGTAGACCCCCTAAGGAACTTATCTGGATGTGTGGTGACTGGTGAGCACTTTGACCCACCAAGGGCTTCACAGAAGTTTATAATGCAGAGCCATAAAAATAAAACAAAATTTTTTTCCCACAAAAAATATTTTTTAGCCCCCAGTTTTGTATTTTCCCTAGGGTAACAGGAGAAATTGGACCCCAAAAGTTGTTGTCCAATTTGTCCTGAGTACGCTGATACCCCATATGTGGGGGGGAACCACCGTTTGGGCGCATGGGAGGGCTCGGAAGGGAAGGAGCGCCATTTGGAATGCAGACTTAGATGGAATGGTCTGCAGGCGTCACATTGCGTTTGCAGAGCCCCTAATGTACCTAAACAGTAGAAACCCCCCACAAGTGACACCATTTTGGAAAGTAGACCCCCTAAGGAACTCATCTTGATGTGTTGTGAGAGCTTTGAACCCCCAAGTATTTCACTACAGTTTATAACGCAGAGCCATGCAAATAAAAAATATTTTTTTTTCCACAAAAATTATATTTTAGCCCCCAGTTTTGTATTTTTCCAAGGTTAGCAGGAGAAATTGGACCCTAAATGTTGTTGTCCAATTTGTCCTGAGTACGCTGATACCCGATATGTGGGGGGGAACCACCGTTTGGGCGCATGGGAGGGCTCGGAAGGGAAGGAGCATCATTTGGAATGCAGACTTACATGGATTGGTCTGCAGGCGTCACATTGCGTTTGCAGAGCCCCTAATGTACCTAAACAGTAGAAACCCCACACAAGTGACCCCATATTGGAAACTAGACCCCTCAATGAACTTATCTAGATGTGTTGTGAGAACTTTGAACCCCCAAGTGTTTCACTACAGTTTATAACGCAGAGCCGTGAAAATAAAAAATCTTTTTGTTTTCCCACAAAAATTATTTTTTAGCCCCCAGTTTTGTATTTTCCCAAGGGTAACAGGAGAAATTGGTCCACAAAAGTTGTTGTCCAATTTGTCCTGAGTACGCTGATACCCCATATGTTGGGGTAAACCCCTGTTTGGGCACACAGGAGAGCTCGGAAGGGAAGGAGCACTGTTTTACTTTTTCAACGCAGAATTGGCTGGAATTGAGATTGGACGCCATGTCGTGTTTGGAGAGCCCCTGATGTGCCGAAACAGTGGAAACCCCCCAATTATAACGGAAACCCTAATCTAAACACACCCCTAACCCTAATTCCAACGGTAACCCTAACCACACCTCTAACCCTGACACACCCCTAACCCTAATCCCAACCCTATTCCCAACTGTAAATGTAATCTAAACCCTAACCCTAACTTTAGCCCCAACCCTAACTGTAGCCCCAACCCTAACCCTAGCCCTAACCCTAGCCCTAACCCTAGCCCTAACCCTAACCCTAGCCCTAACCCTAGCCCTAACCCTAACCCTAGCCCTAACCCTAGCCCTAACCCTAGCCCTAACCCTAGCCCTAACCCTAACCCTAGCCCTAACCCTAACCCTAGCCCTAACCCTAGCCCTAGCCCTAACCCTAGCCCTAACCCTAGCCCTAGCCCTATCCCTAGCCCTAATGGGAAAATGGAAATAAATACATTTTTTTTTATTTTTCCCTAACTAAGGGGGTGATGAAGGGGGGTTTGATTTACTTTTATAGCGAGTTTTTTAGCGGATTTTTGTGATTGGCAGCCGTCACACACTGAAAGACCCTTTTTATTGCAAAAAATATTTTTTGCAATACCACATTTTGAGAGCTATAATTTTTCCATATTTTGGTCCACAGAGTCATGTGAGGTCTTGTTTTTTGCGGGACGAGTTGACGTTTTTATTGAGAACATTTTTGGGCACGTGACATTTTTTGATCGCTTTTTATTCCGATTTTTGTGAGGAAGAATGACCAAAAGCCAGCTATTCATGAATTTCTATTGGGGGAGGCGTTTATACCGTTCCGCGTTTGGTAAATTTGATAAATCAGTTTTATTCTTCGGGTCAGTACGATTACAGCGATACCTCATTTATATCATTTTTTTATGGTTTGGCGCTTTTATACGATAAAAACTATTTTACAGAAAAAATAATTATTTTTGCATCGCTTTATTCTCAGGACTATAACTTTTTTATTTTTTTGGTGATGATGCTGTATGGCGGCTCTTTTTTTGCGGGACAATATGACGCTTTCAGCGGTACCATGGTTATTTATATCTGTCCTTTTGATCGCGTGTTATTCCACTTTTTGTTCGGCGGTATGATAAAGCGTTGTTTTTTGCCTCGTTTTTTTTTTTTTTTCTTACGGTGTTTACTGAAGGGGTTAACTAGTGGGACAGTTTTATAGGTCGGGTCGTTACGGACGCGGCGATACTAAATATGTGTACTTTTATTGGGTTTTTTTTTTTATTTAGATGAAGAAATGTATTTATGGGAATAATATTTTTTTTTTTTTCATTATTTTGGAATATTTTTTTTTATTTTTTTTACACATTTGGAAATTTTTTTTTTTACTTTTTTACTTTGTCCCAGGGGGGGACATCACAGATCAGTGATCTGACAGTTTGCACAGCACTCTGTCAGATCACTGATCTGACATGCAGCGCTGCAGGCTTCACAGTGCCTGCTCTGAGCAGGCTCTGTGAAGCCACCTCCCTCCCTGCAGGACCCGGATCCGCGGCCATCTTGGATCCGGGGCTGGAGGGAGCAGGGAGGGAGGTGAGACCCTCGCAGCAACGCGATCACATCGCGTTGCTCCGGGGGTCTCAGGGAAGCCCGCAGGGAGCCCCCTCCCTGCGCGGTGCTTCCCTGCACCGCCGGCACATCGCGATCATCTTTGATCGCGGTGTGCCAGGGGTTAATGTGCCGGGGGCGGTCCGTGACCGCTCCTGGCACATAGTGCCGGATGTCAGCTGCGATAAGCAGCTGACACCCGGCCGCGATCGGCCGCGCTCCCCCCGTGAGCGCGGCCGATCGGCTATGACGTACTATCCCGTCCAGGGTCAGATAAGCCCAGGGCACCTCGACGGGATAGTACGTCTAAGGTCACAGAGGGGTTAATTGGTCAACCAAGGGGAGTTGTAGTGAAATGTTTAGGATTTCGAATTTATGAGAGTTTATTTTAAAGTTACTTAGGAGACCGAATTTATGTAGTTCCGAAATAATGTTTGGTAGGCTCGTAGAGGGAGACGTGATATATAGAAGAATGTCATCTGCAAAAAGTGCTAACTTATGTTCTTCAGAACATAATTTTATACCATTAATTGAGGGGTTATTTCTCAGTGCCACAGCTAAATGCTCCATTGTTAGTATATATAAGAGGGGAGAAAGTGGACACCCCTGCCTTGTACGATTTCTAACCGGGAACACATTTGAAAGTGCGCCGTTGACCTTGACCTGGGCATTAGGAGAGTTATACAAAGCGGAGATCCTGCACAGCATATTTTCCTTTAAGCCAATTTCCTCTAGGGTCTGGAAAATAAATTCACAATGAACACGGTCAAAAGCCTTTTCGATTGACATGATACACAGGGGATCCCCCTTCCTGCCCACCCTGTCAAGTAGAGAGATAGTTCGGATTGTGTTGTCTCTCGTCTCCCGTCCTGGAACAAAGCCTACCTGGTCCTGATTTATTAATTTTGGTAAAAGGGGGCATAATCTGTTTGCTAACACTTTTGCATATATTTTAATATCTAAGTTTATCAAAGAGATCGGGCGGTAATTGTTACACATAGAAAGGTCTTTACCAGGCTTGGGGAGTACCGTAATGTGGGCGGTGAGTGCCTGTGTAGGGCAAGAACCCCCAAGAGAGACAAAGTTACAAGCTTTCAGGAATATTGGACTAAGCAGTGTGTTGAACGACTTATAGAAGCCTGCTGAGAACCCATCAGGGCCCGGGTTCTTTCCCTGTTTCAAGGCGCTAATGGTATCAGATACCTCCTCCACTGAAAATTCCCTTTCAAGATCAAGTAGGTCGCCTTCAGACAGTATGGGTAATTTGTTTTCCTGTAGGTATGATTTAATTTTATTACGGAGAGATTGTAGTGGTGCATCTTTATAGTGTCCTGCTATGTTGTATGGAGATTTGTAATATTCGCTGAAGTTGGAAAGAATATCTCTAGTATTGAACACTTTTTTCCCCTCTTTGTTTTTAATAAAAGGAATGTAGGTATTAAGATTGTGTTGATTAAGGGCTCTGGCCAAGAGTCTACCACTTTTATTGCCGAGATGGTAGAAGTGGCTCTTGAGTCTCTCCCTGAGGCATTTGGATTTTTGGTCTATAATAGTTAGCAGTTTCTGCCTGGCTGATGAGAGCCGAGCAAACGTACTGGCCTCAAGTCTCGTTTATGTTGGTTTTCTAGTTGGTGGATTTGCTCTGTTAAGCTAAATATTTCCGCCGCTCTTTCTTTTTTCAACCGAGCACCATGGGAGATGAGAACACCTCTCAGTACGCTTTTCAAAGCTTCCCATTTCACAGTGGGAGACGTGGTGTCTTCCTCGTGGTCAGTCAGGAAATCTGTGATTGTCTGTTCAATCCTGGATTTACATATGAGATCCTGGAGCAGATTTTCATTCAGACGCCAGGAAAAACCTGGTCTCGAGGCAGAATGAAGTGAGATTGTTAAATAAATAGGTGCGTGATCTGACCACAATATCGACCCCACGTCTGCCTTTACCTGTAAATCAAGCAGCCTATGTGAAATGAAAAAATAGTCTATTCTTCTGTAAGTATTATGTATTTTTGAGAAGAAGCTATAGTCCTTAGTTGTAGGATTAAGAACCCTCCGAACATCTACCAGTCTCAGGCTGCGCAGCTGGGATCTTATTTTATTAATAGAAGATGAAGAATATGAAGACTTACCCGAAGAGACATCCACCGCAGGGATATTAAAGTCGCCCCCAAGTATCACAGGAGAGGAACCGGCAAACTCCTCGAGACGGCTTTTGCAATCAGCTCCAAACTTCTATTGCCCTTGGTTTGGGAAATATACGTTAGCTATTACAAGTTTATGAGCTGCCCATGTGATAAGTAGGAAGATATAGCTACCATTTTTGTCAATTAGTGAGTCCAGGATCTCAGGCATAAAGGATTTGTGGAAGGCTATTGAGACACCTTTTGACTTTGAATATGGATTTGGGCTATGATACCATTTGGGGTAGTTTTTCGTGATACAGTGAGTGTGGCTCTACTCCAGTTTTGAAATGTGTCTCTTGGAGCAGTAACACAGAGACCTGTTGTTTGTGACTATAAAACAGAACCCGCCTTCTTTTTTCTGGGATATTTAGCCCCTTTATGTTAAAGGAGCAAAATTTAATTTAATCCATAATCAAATACCTTTAAATCATCTTGTAACATCATGCGCCCGGCCGCTGAAAAACAAGACAGCCAAGTGTGATAGGAAGAGAACAACGGGAGGGAAGGGAGAGAGACAGGGTAAAGAGAAAGTGATAGAACATGAAGAACATATAAAGAGGCGCGTTAGGGTTGACGCACCAGGTTTGACTTTGCATCTGTGTAGTTAGGGCAAAAGAAAGGAGAAGAGAAGATTTCCTCCCCTCCCTTCGCCCGTGCATCTTAAGTGGAGAAAGGAAGCTGAGGGGAGCACTGGCCCCCCCACCTCCCCGTGGACTTGATAGGTCCTATGAACAAGAACTTGCAAACATGTAATGCCTAATTAAAACAGAATAATAACCCTTGCAAAAGCAAGATGTCCCGCATATCATCAGAGAACCAAAAAAAAAAAAAAAACACCGATGACAAGCAAGACTTCATGTGCACAAATGTTCAGAAATTAAGACCAAACCTCCAAGGCAAACCCACAGTGAGTCCATCTGCCCCACTAGGAGATTCGCCGATTAACAATAAGTATTCATAGGACCACTTAACTGCAGCAGAGTGTCTAAATATATTGCAGCAATAAACAGAAACTAATTAAAACTAGAAAGAAATAGAAATAAAAGGAAAAGACTTCATGGATGGTCAGAAGAGCCTTCGTTGGTGTGTCGTTTCTTAGAGTGAGGGACCTTAAGCCACCTTGGAGGAGCATCTGGGAGTGTTGGGGTTAGAGGCCATTCTGGAAGATCTATTAGTGGGAGTTCAAATGTTCCTAGGAAGTTAGCAAAGTCCCCGATCCGGCGAAAGTATGCGCTTTTGCCGCCTTTGAATGCTGTTAGTTGAAATGGGAACCCCCACTGTAAGGGATATCTCTTTCCTTGAGAACCGCCAACAAAGGCTTCAAGACTTTGCGCAAGAATAGGGTGCGTCTGGATAGGTCTGACAGGAGTAGAATTGGTTGGCCTTCAAACTGGAGAGGTCCCTTTTTCCTAGAGGCTATCATGATGGCCTCCTTAATTCTGAAATAATGCACCCTGCAGATGACATCTCTAGGGTGTGACTCAGACGTGGGTTTAGGACCAAGAGATCTATGAATCCTGTCGAACTCAATGGTGTTGTCCTCACAGCCGCCAAGAATGTCCAGAAATATTCTCTGAACTGTGCGGTCTAAATCCTGAGGACTGACGGATTCCGGGAGGCCACGTATACGGATATTGTTACGCCTGTTGCGGTTTTCCAGGTCCTCAATACCAGATGACATTTCCTCCAGTTTCATGGTATGATCCATTAAGATTTCTCTGTGTGCCTGAAGTTCTTGTGAGATATCTTCTTGTGTCTTTTCCACGTCCTCTATACGCGATGTGAATTCCATCTGCAGATTATGTATCTCCTTTTTGTGCGAGTTCTCAAGCCTGCATGCAAAGCTCTCTAGGTCTGTTTTGGTTGGGAGAGCTTTAATATATTTACTTAGTTCAGCTATATTCATGTCTTCAGACAGATCTTTGTCTCCTTTACTGTTGTCTGTTGATTTTATAGGAGACATATGTGAAGTCTGTGGCTCTTTTGAGGAGGAACTGTTTTTATGCGAGGCTTGCGACATTGTTGATCTTGTGTTCCTTGTTTGGAGTGGCTGGTTTAGAAACCGTTCCATGTCCTCTAGGAGAGGCTCCTTATGTAAGCTTGTGGGTTGTCCAGAAGTCCTTTTAGTTTTACCCATATATGTCTGCTGCTATTAATTGTCCATGATGATGTTTAGGGGAACATGGGGGCGCAGTGATCACCACATTAGACGCAGCCCCCCATCAGCAAGCCCCCTCCGAGGTGCATATGTTTATGTTCTTAGAGTTAGTGGGGCATGTACAGTGCCTTGGGCAAAGAAGCTCTGGATGTTATAATCAGTCCCAACACTAGGTGTCGCCAGAGGTCTAGATTTGTAGAATGCAAGCTTGTTAAATAATATGCTGGTAATTTGTTTTCCAATATTAATATAGGAAAGGCACAATGACAGCCTGGTAAAAGACAATGGCAGGGTGACTGCACCGCTTCTTCAGCAAAAATGAAGGGCAGATCAATATGCAGGCGTGCCAAGTGCCTCAGGTATGCCCACGCTATGATGGTTCTTCTCTATGAAGGGATCTGTCCCCAAGATAGCATCCACCTCCCACTGGCGGGAAAACAATCGGCGTGAGGGGCATGATGGCGGGTGCTTCAGGGGGTCCCCTGTCCCACCTGCACCAGTCCTACCTCGATCACCCTCCTCGTTGGGGCACGAACCGTGCACTCCCCGTGGCCTTCTCTGCAGGAGCTCCGGCTGTGCGCACCCGCGGTACCCACTGCGCGGGTGTCGCGAGAGATCCAAGGGCGGGAAGGCCTCTCTCTCCTCTCCCCCACCACCCCTTTAGCTCGGCGGGGGGTCCGCTGTCTTCTTTCTGCCGCAGCGCTCCTTACTGTGTGCCGCCTGCCGGGCCGCTCTGTGCCTTCTGCAGGGCCTGAGGAGTCCTCGCTGTGCCGGCCTGTTTCTGGTGCGGCTGTGCTGCAGGGCCACTTCGCGCCTGAGGGTCCGGTGTGCTGACTCCTCGCCGCAAGGGGTCACAAGCCGAGGGACCCCCTTGATCCAGGTGCGTTGTCGAATGATATCTGGTGGTCTGCTTTTTGATTAAGGTCGGGGAAAGACCTATATCTCCTCTTTGCTGGAGGAGATCTCCACCATGCGTCCTTCTTCTCCAGCCGCTGGACACGCCCCCACGCCCCCCCCCGTTAATTCATAGTTTTGATGCCTTCAGTGTGAATTTACAATTTTCATAGTAATGAAAATACAGAAAAATCTTTAAATGAGAAGGTGTGTCCAAACTTTTGGTCTGTACTGTATATATATATATATATATATACATATATATCACACACATATTTGGTATAGCCGCATTCAGAATCGCCTGATCTATCAAGCTATAAAAAGAATACATTTGATCGGTAAACGACGTAGTGAAAAAAAGTCAAAACGCCAGAATTAGGTTGTTTTGGTAGCCGCAACATTGCATTAAAATGCAATAATGGGCGATCAGCATGGCACCCAAAAAATAAGCCTTCAACCAGCCCCAGATCACAAAAAATGCTACAGGTACCGAAAGTGACGCAATTTTTATTTAGCTTTTTTTTTTTTAACAAACTTTGGATTTTTTTCACCATTTAAATAAAAAACAACCTGTACATGTTTGTTATCTACAAACTCGTAATGACCAGGAAAATCATAATGGCAGTTTTAGCATTTGGTGAATATGGTAAAAATAATAATCCCCAAAAAAGTTGTGGAATTGCACGGTTTTGCAATTTCACTGCACTTGGAATTTTTTTCCCATATTCGAGTTCACGACAAGGTAAAACCAATGGTGTCGTTCAAAAGTACAACTCGTCCTGCAAAAAACAAGCCCTCACATGGCCATATTGACCGAAAAAAAAAGTTATGGCTCTGGGAAGTAGGGGAGCAAAAAACAGAAACCCAAAAATGAAAAAGGGCTGTGGTGTGAAGGCGTTAATATGTTTTGTGAAAAGCCAGCTCTTTAGCAATGACCTTTTGTGGCTTACCCTCCTTGTGGAGTGTGTCAATAACTGCCTTCTAGACATCTGTCAAGTCAGAAGTCTTCCCCATGATTGTGGAGGTTTCTGGAACAGACTAAGGGACCTTTTTAAACGCTTAGGAAGCCTTTGCAGGTGTTTTTTGTTAATTATTCTAATTTACTGAGATAATGACTTTGGGTTTTCATTGGCTGTAAGCCATAATCATCAACATTAACAGAAATTAACGCTTGAAATAGGTCACTCTGTTTGTAATGACTCTATATAATATATGAGTTTCACTTTTTGTATTGAAGAACTGAAATAAATTAACTTTTTGATGATATTCTAATTTAGTGAGAAGCACTGGTATATAGATAGGATCCTGCTGTGATTAAAACCACCAGAGGCGAGGCCCGCCTACCGGAAGCTGAAGGAGCAGGACGTGTCTACCAGAGCTCCTGCTTGCTATAGGGCCAATGGGCTTTTGGACTTTAGAAATCGGGTTCCTACCCCCAGGCTGCCCCCTTTGATTGCTGCCCATCTGGAGAACGTCTGAGGGTCAGTCTCCCTGGACCCCTTGCTATGGAGGACCAGAGTCTCGGGCTGAGGATGGGGCTGTGTAAGGTGGCGGCCGCCATTTTGTTTGCGCAGGAGCACTCCCCTGGCTCCCAAATCTGCTCCTGGCGGGCCCCCGGAACACAGGCATTGGTCGGCTAAGGGTGAGTCCTCTGAAGCGGATCCCTCTCTGATGCTCCAACGGAGGTACTCGCCTCTCTTTCTGCAGTGGACCATAGGCAGTGAGACGTGGAGTGTGCGCCGCTCTCCCTGTGAGGTCCTGCAGTGTGGAGCGACGGGGCCTCCCCCCCCCCTCCCCCTGCTGTTCCCAGTGGAGTGGTGTGTGTGGAAGCCCTGTTGGCCCAGGTCTGTGTCCCTGCCTGGCGGGAGCGAAAAGGAGTCCTGCTGGAAGCCAGCCCAAAACCCCCCCGCCCCACCTTCTTGCGTTTTTATTGGGAAGGTACTGGGAATGGGGCTGTGTACAGGCAAGTTGTGGATCTGGCAGTACCTGCCAGATGATAGAGCCTAGAGGTGCCTTCTCTAGTCAGATTAATATCTTCCTCACTTAACCAGTGGAACAGTCTGTTGTTTATATACACATTGGTGCACCTGGAAAATATCTCTTCATTACATGTTTTAAAGCATATTCCAATCCCTGCTTTCACTATCTTGGTGCTTTTAGCCTGAGACTCTACTGCCATCTGGTGCCTAAGCGTATTATCATTTCAGGCAGAAGTCTTAGGCTAGTTTCACATTTGCGTTCGAATCCGCAGCGTTTAATCCGCATCCGCAAGTGCAGGGAAAAACGCATTGAAACACGTACAAACGCAGCGTTTTATAGACGAATGCGGGAACGCATACAGCTAATAAAACGCCGCGTTTTGTCATGCGTTTGCGGTTTTTGTGCACATGGTGGAAAATTTTACAGGAGAAAAATCTAGATAACCAGACATCGCCAATGGGACTACACAGGGCGTGTATTATGGGATATCTATATATAGACCCTAGGACTGCTGAAATTTTAACAGTGTGCTACTGTGTCATGATGGATCTTCGCATGGAGAGCTTTTATTTCAACCTGGATTTAAGCATCAAGGTGTTTCTTGCCTGTGCGTTTGCTTGGGAGCAACACAGAAATCACGAAAGATGGAGAAGCACACGGCGTCGGTGTTTTTGGCGACACCCCATTATCGAACTACGTGAGAGCCGTGGAGCCTATCACACGCTATATGGCGAGCTTAATGCCAACCCGGACAAATTTCCGGAATATACCAGGATGTCGCAAGACTATTTTCGGGATTTGCTTGGTCGTGTCCAAGGAGCCATCCAGAGACAGGACACCCAGCTCCGTAGAGCGATTCCACCGGAGGAACGTCTGCTGGTTACATTAAGGTACGTAACAATTCTAAACAAATGCCAGTCCTTATTTTGGTTGCTCTGACATGTATTCTTTGTATTTTCCTTTATGTCTTTAGCAGAACAACACCATAAATAGAATTGATTGTAAATTATTTTTTATTTATTTTATTACAGATTTCTGGAAATCGGAGAGAAGGAGAGAGTTTATCATCCCTCCACTTCCAATACCGGCTTGGAATTTCCACCCTGTCCGGAATAGTTGCAGACACCTGCCGGGCTTTGTGGAATGTTCTCCGGGATGAGTTTATACCCCTACCCACCGCGGACATGTGGATTGAAATTGCTGAAAAATTCTGGAGTGTGTGTGATTTCCCCAACTGTTTGGGAGCGGTGGATGGAAAGCACATCCGCATTATCTAACCAGCCAGAACAGGATCGGAGTACTTCAACTATAAAAATATTTTTCTGTTGTGCTCATGGCAATAGCAGATGCGCACTGTCGCTTCATCGCTGTGGACATTGGAGCTTTTGGCCGTGGCAATGATTCCCAGACTTTCAAGAACTCGGATATGGGTCACCGTGTGTATGGCAAAAATTTTAATTTTCCACGGTCACAACCTCTCCCTAACACTCAAGGTCCACTGATGCCATTTGTTATGGTTGGGGATGAGGCCTTTCAGATGTGTGAAAACCTACTGAAGCCATATTCTAGTCGGGACTTGAACCACACTAAAAGGATCTTTAACTAAAGACTGACCAGGGCCCGAAGAACAGTAGAGTGTACCTTTGGAATTCTAGTCTCAAAATGGCGCATTCTTGCAACATCCATTAATCTAAAAATGGAGACAGTCGAAGAGGTGGTCAAAGCCTGTGTGGTTCTCCACAATTACATAATGGAAAAGGAGCGACCGAACATTGAACTGGATGAACCAGTTGTAAACCCATTGCCAGATTACCAGCATCACCCGCTGCGGTCAACTGCTGAAGTTGGCCACATGCGGAACCAATTTGCTGCCGTTTTTGATTCTGATATTGGACGTGTGGCATGCCAGGACAGTATAGTGTAAAATGTCCTGTTGGGTTTGGGTCTGTACCAGTTATGTTTTAAACCCTTCATGACCCAGCCTATTTTGACCTTAATGACCTGGCCGTTTTTTGCAATTCTGATCAGTGTTCCTTTATGAGGTAATAACTCGGGAATGCTTCAACGTATCCTAACGGTTCTGAGATTGTTTTTTCATGACATATTGGGCTTCATGTTAGTGGTAAATTTAGATCAATAATTTTTGCGCTTATTTGTGAAAAAATGGAAATTTGGCAAAAATTTTGAAAATTTCGCAATTTTCATATTTTGAATTTTTATTCTGTTAAACCAGAGAGTTATGTGACAAAAAATAGTTAACAAATAACATTTCCCACATGTCTACTTTACATCAGCACAATTTTGGAAACACATTTTTTTTGCTAGGAAGTTATAAGGGTTAAAATTTGACCAGCGATTTCTCATTTTTACAACAAAATTTACAAAACCATTTTTTTAGGGACCACCTCACATTTGAAGTCAGTTTGAGGGGTCTGTATAGCTAAAAATACCCAAAAGTGACACCATTCTAAAAACTGCACCCTTCAAGGTACTCAAAACCACATTCATGAAGTTTATTAACGCTTCAGGTACTTCACAGCAGCAGAAGCAACATGGAAGGAAAAAATGAACATTTAACTTTTTTTAGCAACATTTTTTTTATTTTCCCAAGGGTAAAAAGAGAAACTGGACCCCAAACGTTATTGTACAATTTGTCCTGATACCTCATATGTGGGGGAAAACCACTCTCTGGGCACACGACAGGGCTCTGAAGGGAAGGAGCGCCTTTTGACTTTTTCAATGAAAAATTGGCTCCAATCTTTAGCGGACACCATGTTGCGTTTGGAGAGCCCCTGTGTGCCTAAAAATTGGAGCTTCCCCACAAGTGACCCCATTTTGGAAACTAGACCCCCCCAAGGAGCTTATCTAGATGCATAGTGAGCACTTTGAACCCCCACGTGCTTCACAAATTGATCCATAAAAGTGAAAAAGTACTTTTTTTTAACAAAAAATTTATTTTAGCCTCAATTTTTTCATTTTCACATGGGCAACAGGATGTGTTGGGCAATTTCTCCTGAGTACACTGATACCTCACATGTGGGGGTAAACCACTGCTTGGGCACGCGGCAGAGCTCAGAAGAGAAGGAGTGCCATTTGACTTTTTGAATGAAAAATTAGCTCCAATCGTTAGCGGACACCATGTCGCGTTTGGAGAGCGCCTGTGTGCCTAAACATTGGAGCTCCCCCACATGTGACCCCATTTTGGAAACTAGACCTCCCATGGAACTAATCTAGATGTGCGGTGACCACTTTAAACCCCCAAGTGCTTCATAGAAGTTTATAACGCAGAGCCGTGAAAATAAAAAATAATTTTTCTTTACTCAAAAATTATGTTTTAGCAAGCAATTTTTTATTTTCGCAAGGGTAACAGGAGAAATTGGACCCCAATAGTTGCTGCCCAGTTTGTCCTGAGTACGCTGGTACCCCATATGTGGGGGTAAACCACTGTTTGGGCGCACGTTGGGGCTCAGAAGGGAGGGAGCACCATTTTACTTTTTGAACGCAAGATTGGCTGGAATCAATGGTGGCACCATGTTGCGTTTGGAGACCCCTGATGTGCCTAATCAGTGGAAACCCCTCAATTCTAACTTCAACACTAACCCCAACACACCCCTAACCCTGATCCCAACTGTAGCCATAACCCTAATCACAACTCTAACCCCAACACACCCCTAGCCACAACCCTAACCCCAACACACCCGTAACCCTAATCCCAACCCTAATCCTAACCCCAATCCCAACCCTAACCCTAATCCCAACCCTAACCACAACTTTAATCCCAACACACCCCTAACCCTATCCATAACACTAACCACAAGCCTAATCTTAAACCTATTTCCAACCCTAGCCCTAATTCCAACCCTAACTCTAATTCCAACCCTAACCCTAAGGCTATGTGCCCACGTTGCGGATTCGTGTGAGATTTTTCTGCACGATTTTTGAAAAATCCGCAGGTAAAAGGCACTGCGTTTTACCTGCGGATTTACCGTGGATTTCCAGTGTTTTTTGTGCTGATTTCACCTGCGGATTCCTATTGAGGAACAGGTGTAAAACGCTGAGGAATCCGCACAAAATTGACATGCTGCGGAAAATACAATGCAGCGTTTCCGCACGGTATTTTCCGCACCATGAGCACAGCAGATTTGGTTTTCCATAGGTTTACATGGTACTGTAAACCTGATGGAAAACTGCTACGAATTCACAGCGGCCAACCCGCTGCAGATCCACGGCCAATCCGTTACGGATCCGCAGCCAAATACGCACAGTGTGCACATACCCTAACCCTAACCCTAGTTCTAACCCTAGTGGAAAAAAATATATATATATTTTCTTAATTTTATTATTGTCCCTACCTATGGGGGTGATAAAGGGGGGGGGGTCATTTACTTTTTTTTTATTTTGATGACTGTGATAGGTTATATCACAGTGATCAAAATATACCTGGAACGAATCTGCCAAGCGGCAGATTCGCCGGGCGCACTGCGCATGCGCCCGCCATTTTGGAAGATGGCGGCTCCCATGGAGAAGACGGACACCGAGAGGCTCGGTAAGTATGAGGGGGGAGATCGGAGCATCAGACATCAGAGCACAGGGGGAGCGGGCAGGAGGACGGGGGAGCAGACAGGACGACAGAGGGGAGCGGAGCACAGGTCAGAGGACTGGGGAGGAGATCGGTGGGGGGAGGGGCACATCAGGGTTTCCAGCCATGGCCGATGATATTGCAGCATCGGCCATGGCTGGATTGTAATATTTCATCAGTTTTCATAGGTGAAACATTACAAATCGCTCTGATTTGCAGTTTCACTTTCAAGCCACCCCTGGGCTGAAGTACCACTCCTCCTGTCCCTGCAGATCGGGTGAAATTGGAGTTAACCCTTTCACCCGATCTGCAGGGACGCGATCCCTCCATGACGCCACATAGGCGTCACAGGTCGGATTGGCACCGACTTTCATGACGCCTACGTGGCGTCAAAGGTCGGGAAGGGGTTAAATGTTACTAATATTTGTTGTTAATAAACTTATTTTTTTGGTATCTTGACCGTGTCTCCTATGTATTTCTTTTACAAACCACTTAGGTTGTTAGTGGTAAGGTTGTTGACGTCATTGCGTCCTGATTCTGTTCTGCAGTATCTATTGGACGCAGACTGAAGAGACGATGGTTGTTTAATACAAAACAGATCTATACTCATCAAGTCAGGTGTCAGAAATAATGAATTCATGATGCACATATAACAGCCTCATGAATTCACTATTTCTGACACATGTCCAGGTGAGCATAGATATGCCTTGTGTGACCGCCAGCGTCCCTTCACTTTGTGTGAAATAGATTACGTACACATACGAGAAAATGGAGGTTATACAAGGCAGTTCTCTACTCACCAGGTCAGGTGTCCTAACTAATGAGTTTTTGGACACATGACCTGTTGAGTATAGTTCTGCATTGTATTGCCGCCATTTTCTCTTCAGTCTGCAACACTAGTCACAGACTAAGCAGAAGGAAGAGATTATGGATAAAATACAAGTATACATTTTTTGGCCCACCTCATATCTCTATACTAAAAACACACAGAACTGCAGTGTTGTACTTGCTAACTACTGGAGCTATGATGTGGGCAAAAAATAAAGTGTGCGGCGCAGTTTTTTATTTGGCGCTCAGTGTGTGTTGCTGCACAAGTAACCAAACATTTTTGGGGGCAAAAATCATTATTATTTATTTTTATGACAAAAAAAAAAATTAACTGTGTCTGCTTGGGGTAGAGTGCTAGAAACGGGGGGTATGTAGCTGTGAAGCTTGACTCACTGTGGACGACGCAGGGGTGGCAGGAGAAGGGGCAATTAAATTACTGAGGTCTGGCAGATCGGGGATGGGGCTCGACGCATGAGAGGACTGAGACACACTGGAAGGGTGAGACAAACCTGACATTACAGACACATTGGGAGGTGAGGGGGGAGGAATAGAAATAGTCCGCTTTTTTTTTTCTTTCCCTTTTTGGGTCGGCGCTGCGGTCTGGGGAGCCTCGGCGGGCTCATTTCTTGCGGCCTGGTCATAGTGGCCAAACTGTCACTGTCTTTGTCCCGCTGTTGCTGCTGCATGGTTGCGGTAGGAGTTTGGAAGGCCATGTCAGGGTCCTGCTGCATCGTGGTGGCGGAGCGGAAGGGAATGCCAGGGTCCTGCTGCATCGTGGTGGCGGAGCGGAAGGGAATGCCAGGGTCCTGCTGCATCGTGGTGGCAGAGCGGAAGGGAATGCCAGGCTCCTGCTGCATCGTCGTGGCGGAGCAGAAGGGAATGCCAAGGTCCTGCTGCATTGTGGTGGTGGAGCGGAAGGGAATGCCAGGGTCCTGCTGCATCGTGGTGGCGGAGCGGAAGGGAATGCCAGGGTCCTGCTGCTGCATTGTGGTGTCAGTGGAGGAGGTCCAAGCAGGAGCTTCAGTTGTCATGGTGGTGGTGGTGGGCTGTCCTACAGCACTCGGCATGGTGGTGGTGTCTGGCAGTGCTTGGAATGGAGGTGACCGTGCAGTGGTATGCAGCAGAGGTCGGCATTGAGGTCAGGCATGACAATGTAGTCACAGGTGGATATGCCGCCACTGTCTGCTGAAAATACAGACTCTGCTGCATAGCCTGCACGTAAGCAGCATTGCAGGCCTGCATGACACTAAGCTGGAGATCAGGAGTAAGGTGTTCCGACCTGTTCAATTTGATTAAAAAAAGATGTGCTGGCCTCTGGAGGTCGGCTTTTACTTGGTCAAGGCTTTTGGTGACCTCCTGGATAGATATATTCATATGGCTAATGGCAGTATCCAGGCGTTCACCCAAAGCCTTGAGTCCATCGTGAAAAACCGAGCTCAAGCGCAAAAAACTCGGGCATGAGTGACCTGTCCGATGCCATCTGCCGCTGCCGGGAGGAGCCCCCCAAAAAAGGGGCAGACGACTGGGAAAGGGGATCACCTGATGGACCGGCTTCCTGGTCTCCAGTTAGTGTGGCAGGCCCACTTGTTGCAGCGCTGCTGGATGGCTGGGACGGGTCCGTGGCTGTCTGATGAAGGACCACTCCAGAACCAGGGTCAAGAGTGCTGCTCCATGTGCTGTGAAAAAATTAAAAAAAGTTAATACCAAACATTTACAAAACGCCAACTCCTGTGGAATAGAAACATACAGATTATGGCAATACAACACAACCTAATACATCGAAAAAATACTTACGTTCTCTGGGCAAGGACCGGTCTTAAAAATGCCAGAATGCGGTGATATTTATATTTTCGGATCCTTGCTCCAGAACCACTGGGAACATGGCTCTCTTGGTGCAGGTCCTTGTTGAAGCGGTCCTTCATCGAACGCCAATGTGTTTTGACTTTGAGCACTGTTGAGAAAACAAAAAATAATAGTTAGACAATGGACTTTTGGCCATGCTCACACAACTGTGTGTGATGAGAGAAACTCCTGAGAGTTTCTGTCATCACACACAGTTTTGTGATCATGGCCAAGGTCTCTGCTACATCACACTGCATTGCAATACTTACAAAATGCATTTCGGACCCGAGTTGGGGGCGTTGTCCCAGCCATCGCACATCACTTTGGCCACCTCATTCCATAGCCGCCGGATTGTCACGCTGTCCGAGTGCTGGGGAACCCGGGTGTCCCACAACGGGACTCGTTCATGGACCAGGGAGATGAGGATATCGTTGTCAATGAGGTCCTCATCCCGTTCTGGAACCTAAAAAATAAATTAAGACATTAAGGTTGGAGACATTAACATAAGTAAAAGAAAGAAAACAGGCAGAGAAATGACATGAATAATGAAAGTCAAGATAAAAAAGGATTCCAGAAGAAAAATGTAAAGAAAGAGGAAAGTAAAGAAAGGAAGATTCAAGAATACTAAAGTGAGGATACAATAAACAATCAGCCAGGTATACTTACACACTGCCACCTTGCCACCCGACCGTGAACCCGCTGCTCCTGCTCAGCCTCTGCCGCAGTGGAGGAAGTGCTCTAAAAAAAGGAAAAAAAAATTGTCACATGTGTAGATGTGACAGTGAATACTTACCAATCTGAGGAGTTGAGTACTCACTTCACTGACATGTTCGGCTTGTGAAGGCCCAGGACGTTGCTCCTCATCAGAAGAAGATGACATTCTGATGCATGCAGAAAGAAAGAATTGGCAGAAATTAGGACATGTAGAGACAGAAAATAGAAAATAAAGGCATTGGCTAGGATATACTCACATTGCTCAGAGTTTAGATTCCTTCCTGTGTCTTGTCTGCTGTGTCTGCTCGTTCCCAGTCTGCTGAGTAGTGACCTGCAAATGTCCACTCCCTCCCTTTATCACTTTGTATGTGGGGAGTGGCTAATCAGTGTCTAGACATGTTTTCCTGTGGTGCAACGCATGCGTTCACAAACGCAAGCAAGCGCATGTGCTTGCGGCCGCATGCGTTCACATAGACAGCAATGCATTTTTTGGCCGAATTCCATCCGCTAACAATCGCATACGGTTCTAGGTGGCAAATTGATGCCTCTAAAATTACTACATGTAGCGTTTACCGCGCCAAACCGCAGACGAAACGACGCATGCATCGTCAAACACGGCAAAATGCAACCAATCGCAGACACATGCGTCTATAATGTTAAATATAGGAATACACAACGCATGCGGATAATTGCGGAAGAAACGCTGCGGACACACTGCAAATGTAAAACCAGCCTTAACTGGATGCTGAGTGGGCTACCTTTGCGATATTCTACTTTATGAGCATGGGGCGGTCATTGCTGCGAAATATGGGACTGTAGGTCTTCCGGCTCAGGCGCCGACCACATGAATCCTGATTACCGCTTATGCTCTCCCCCCGATTATATCGTTTTGACATTTGACTTTCGCCTCCTCATGGTCTTTCAAGCTGCTACCAAGCAAAAAGTGACCTTTAATCAATAATATCTGCTTGTATGGACCGCTATCTCCTTTGTAGTGGACAAAAACAGCCTGTTTCTTCTTGTCTTTTTGACATCTCCAGCCTTCCCAAAATGGTTTCTATACTTGACAAGATGAACATCATCCTCAAACGGAGAATGGGGAGAAGTCGAATCATTCCCTCAAATTGCCCCACACCTCTATTCCAAAAAAGGGGAAGCTCAAATGGACCCTTCTGATCTGGTATTGAGTTCATGGCCAAATTATTACCTGAAACTAAAACCATAATTGAATCTACTCTTTATTCTGTCCTGAAGGGCCTACAGGATAGTCTCGATGAGCAGGCTGAACAACTGGCTGAACTGGAAACGCGGCACGACACACAGAGGGATGGTAAAGGGATGAGGAATGGTCATCTCCTGTTCAAACCTGAGCCTGACCCTGCACTCCCCTAATGCCCTAAGTGGGTCCTTCCCCCCACCACTGTCAGGAACTTCGTCCCTTGCTGTCACCTCACACTTCCCTGACTAGTGCACTTGCCGGCAAGGGGCGCTAGCCTCACCACTGCAGATAGTGCAACTCAGGAGACAGTGACAAACACGAGACAGACGGGGTAATAACACAATTTAGCTTTACAACTTCCTCTGCTGCAAAGCACTGCATAGCAGAATAAAGGCACCAGGATCATGAACTCACGAAACCAGCTGATGATGATGATGATGAGTAGTCACCACCCACATCAGCTGACCTAACAACTCTGCAGTTACTACAGATTTCCATCGAGGGAAACTGATATTAACCCCCGCTGGTCCTGAAAGTTAGAAATCTTCCACCTGATGTTTTTGGTGGACACCCACACGTACTCATTCACATACAGGTCCGGACCTGAATGTTTATTTCCACGCAAGCATTTGCCAAAGGAGGGTGAACTCTTTGAGGAACCGACAGTCGAGGCATCCCCCTGTGTCACCAAACTCATACCCTCGCTACATACAGAGGGAACCACCTCCCTCCCCTGATCTCTCCTCCTGAGAGGACATTGAGACTCAGGATTTACCTGTGGTGAGGGTTGAATCCTGCTCCTACTCTCTGGTAGTTCCTTAGCTGCCACCAACAGTGAAGAAGGGGTAGGTTTAATGAGGACAGCAGAGACAGTAGCTCTCAGGAAGCAGTCCTTGCAGGACTGGTCCCAGCTGACTACTTTCCTGGACCGCCAATCTATGACCAGGTTGTGTTTTTTCAACCAAGGGAGGCCTAAAACGATGGGAGTTGGCATACCCTCCAAGACTTAGCATGACAGGGACTCTTCATGAGGAGTCTCTATACGCAGGTTAATATTATCTATGACTTGGGTCACCCTCCCCTGGCTGAGAGGAACAGAGTCAATTGCCTGAACACTAATCGGTCTCGCTAGCGTCCTACCCATCAGACCATGGGTCTGAACAAAGCGAGAATCCACCAAATTGACTCCAGCTCCACTATCCACAAGGGGGTGGGTTGAAGTCAGCGTGGTTCCCTGCATATACTGGTATGTTCACATTGTGGTTCCATACGGCATGTGCTTAACTTGTACTTACTGCTATTTCATCACTATCGGTATGGATCCGTATATACCTTTAACTTGAGGCGTTCTATTTGATATTACATATTCAGATTGTATGCAGCGTTTTCCACCTGGCTCCTTGCTTCCGTGTTAATTCTGTCGCGCACCCCCTATTTTTATGCCCACATTCTTTGTTGTTCTTTGTATTTAATAAACTTTCCATGATTTGCATATATTTTGGACAATGGCACTAGTTTTATTTAGTGGTTTTTCTTGTGGTAAGCAATAGTGTGTCCTGCACATTTCCATTTACGGGCCTTATACATGGGATGTTTCCGTATAATAGTATGACTCTATATTTGTATCTTTGCCTGTTGTGTTTGCCTTATTTTCAAGCACCGGTATAGTCTCAGTAACCCCGCCAACCACCACTTTAGCTGAAATGGTACACTGAGACGAAAAATGGAGAAAATATACACATCCTGGTCACCTCCCTCTTTACGACCAAGAGGACGCAGCTTTTGAGATGGCGAACATACTTTGGCGCAAGCTGGGCAGACATTGATGTAGTGACCCATAAGTCCACAGTAGAAACATGCCCCCATACCACGGCAAACCGCAGGCAACCCTGTTTGGGAAGATACTACACCCACCTGCATGGATTCGTCCATCTGCACCAGTGTGTCCTCCTCCCTAGTAAGAACAACAGGGGGTAGATTTGGTGTATGTCTCTCCATGAGGCATCTATCCACCAGGATAGCAAGGGGCATGGTGGCTTCCAATAACCCAGAAGTAGCATACTGCACCAGAGTATCCTGTAGCCTAGGTGACAGACCCTGACAAAAATGGCTCCTAAGAGCAGGGTCTTTCCACTGTGTGTCAGTGGCCCATCTCCTAAACTCTGAGCAGTATTCCTCAGCTGGCTGTCCCCTCTGTTTGATTTTACGGAGCCTAGACTCAGCCAGGGAGACGCCATCAGGATCCCCATACACCAGCGCCAATGCCCAAAAAAACTTGTCCCCCTACCTCAAAGATGGTGAATCAGTCGGCAGGCCCAGAAGAAGGAGGTCCAGGACTGGGGATCACCCTTGAGAATGGAGACTATAATCGCCACACGCTGTTCCTCCCTGAAGAACGAGGGTGGGGCCTGAAATATAGCTTTCAGGTCTCCTGAGAACCCAAAAATGTATCTCTTCGTCCAGAAAACCTGTCAGTGAGAGATATCTTGGGCTCTGGTTGAGCCTGCACATGACCTGAGACCCAGAACCCCGACACCTGCTGAAGCTGCTGCACCACCTGACACCCCAGTTCCTCAACCTTGTTAGTGAGGGTCTGGACCAGCTGAGCAAAAGCCTGTGCTTGGGCCATCGGTTCACCGGAAAAAAGTATCGGTCGGGTGAGGAAGGCCCTACCAATAGGGAAATGAGGAATGGTCACCTCCTGCTCAAACCTGAGCCTAACCCTGCACTCCCCTAATGCCCTAAGTGGGTCCTTCCCTCCACCACCATCAGGGACCTCATCCCTCATTGTCACCTTACACTGCCCTGGCTGGTGCACTGGCCTGCAAGGGGCGCTAGCTTCACCACTGCAGATAGTACAACACAGGGGACAGTGACAAACACGAGACAGATGGGGTAATAACAAAACTTAGCTTTACAACTTCCTCTGCTCAAAAAACACTGCACAGCAGAATAAAGGTACCAGGATCACAAACTCACGAAACCAGCTGATAAACCACAACAGCCAGCTAGCTCGTTACTCCAGGCTTGGTCACTGTAGATTGCTGTAGACAGTCAGCTGATGCATCAGGTGACCATTGAAAGGATGGTGGGAGTGGTCACCACCCATATCAGCAGACCTAACAACTCTGCAGTTACAACAGATTTCCAGAGAGGATATTCCAGATTTCCAGCTGATATGATTTCCAGATTTCCTCTGGTCTTGAAAGGAGAAAAACTTCATTTAAAGGGAACCTGTCACCTGAATTTGGCGGGACTGGTTTTGGGTCATATGGGCGGAGTTTTCAGGTGTTTGATTCACCCTTTCCTTACCCGCTGGCTGCATGCTGGCTGCAATATTGGATTGAAGTTCATTCTCTGTCCTCCATAGTACACGTCTGCACAGTGCAATCTTGCCTTGCGCAGGCATGTACTATGGAGGACAGAGAATGAACTTCAATCCAATATTGCAGCCAGCATGCAGCCAGCGGGTAAGGAAAGGGTGAATCAAACACCTGAAAACTCCGCCCATATGACCCAAAACCAGTCCCGCCAAATTCAGGTGACAGAGTCCCTTTAAGTCATAGCGGAATCAGAGCTGCCACAAATCCAAAAATGGATTGTGACACATATTCACGGGATGCCCTGAAACCTTTATGTGAAAATGTTGTTCCAAAAGCTCTAAAACTATCTGAGGGCAGAAAGGTAGAGTAAGTTCGTAGGATTGGTCCTCCACCATCTTCCTCCAATAACAGGGAGGCTTTAAGACCGCGACAAGTCATCATGAAGTTTCTGGATTTCAATGATAAAGCATACATTATTCGAGCTTACAGACAGCTAAATCAACCACTTACGATTCAAAGACATAATATCTTGCTTTTTGAAGACTATTCTATGGAGGTAACCAGAAAACGCAGGGCTTTCAGTTCGATATTCACCAGGCTTCATAAGCAAATAATTTCCTTCCAACTCCTCTACCTGGCTAATTTACGCATTAAGGATCCTGAGGATCGTGGCGGGGACTTTTGTTAACAGACTTCTAGATTCAACGGGCAGTTCTGATCAGGTTCCTCAAGCTGCAGAAGAATCCCACCACTCTCGGACCCCGGGAGCCAGTAGCGTAGCTACCGGGGGGACAGAGGGGTCCATCACCCCAGGTCCTGCGCTCAGAGGGGGCCCACCCAGAGCTATGCTACTGTAACTGCATCGGCGTGCGCAGCACACACATACAGTTACATTGTGCGGCAGAGCAGGGAGAATCGATCTCCCTGCTCTGTCGCCCGGCTGCTATCGCAGGGTCATCTGTATTGGCTAGATGCCTCTGGGGGCTGCCTTATATTACAGAGTCTGCTTATGGGGGGCTTCCTTATGGTATAGAGTCTGCCTATGGGGGGATTTCTTATACTACCGAGTCTGCCTATGGGGCTTCCTTATACTACAGAGTCTGCCTATGGGGGGGCTTCCTTATACTACAGAGTCTGCCTATGTGGGGCTTCCTTAAACTACAGAGTCTGCCTATGGGGGGTGGATACCTTATACTGCAGAGTCTGCCTATGGGGCGATTCCTTATACTACAGAGTCTGCCAATGGGAGGAGCTTCCTTATACTACAGATTATGCCTATGGGGGTTCCTTATACTACAGAGTATGCCTATGGGGCTGCCTTATACTACAGAGTCTGCCTATGGGGGGCTTTCTTATACTACAGAGTCTGCCTATGGGGGCTGCCTTATGCTATAGAGTCTGTCTATGGCAGCTGCCTTATGCTATAGAAGCCTATGGGGAGTGCATTATAATATATGGAGACCTATGAGGAGTGCATTATACTATATTGAGGACTATCTGGTGCATTATACTATATGGAGGCTATCTAGGGGGCCATCATACAGTGTGGAGATTACAGTGAGGGGCCATCATACAGTGTTGGAGCCATCAAACAGTTTGGGGGATATTAAGGGGTCAATATATATACAATGAGGGGGCATTATACTGTGTATGGGAGAGCTGTACAGGGGGAGATTCGGGACATTATTAACTGTAAAGTGGGCACTTATTGTTATAGGGGAATTCAGGTTACTGTGACTGTCAAAGGGGTACACAGAGGGCATTATTACTTTCTAGGGGGGCAAAATATGGGTGCTGTTTTCTAGTGCACTTGCATCCGGCATTACTATATTATAGAAAGTTGCTTTAGAATTTAGAGGGCACAAACCACACAGCAGGTGCAGTAATAGGGACTGTGACAAAACACTCTGGGATCGCCTTTGCTGGGGTCAAAGGACACGTGGTTTGTGCATTGAATCTGAGGCGTACAGCAGGTTTCTGAGCAGGCTGACCTCAGGTCAGATTTATTAACGTGAAAGCAACACAAAAAACAAAACATAAAAATAAACCCTAGCCTGTCCGGCACTAACTAAACAAATACGTTGCTATCTCAACAACTGGGGGGGCTTCTCCCACCCAGCTAACATCATACAGATCTTGAGCAGAGCTCTTCACTCACGTTTGTCTCACACAGGCAGGCAATCTGTGTGCCCCAGGCAGACACTGGAAACACCCAGCTGGTCATCTTTTATTCCTGCAATCATTAACCCATTAGCACCCTGAAGATACTGAGTGGCCTAATTCACATAGGACAAACACCTGGGTGAGATATACCTGCCTCCATCTACCACACCAGCATGAGTCTTACAGGACACATACGGCAGCAGCGGCTCAGTATTGGGTTATCAGCAGGATGAGGAGTTTGTGCAGGTTGGAAATAAATGGTGATGGGGCTGGAATATGAGAAGTGAAATGCGTCTTTGTTGTATTCTCTGCAGCCAAATCATGGCTGGAAGAAGTTGTTGTGTCGGTCTGGGCCAGATGGAAAAGACGGGAAAAGTGAACGATTCCATCAGAAAGAACGTCAGCGGTAAGTCATTATCTGTAACTGTGCTGTGATCACATATATGTTCTGTAGGACTGGTATCTACCACTGACCATATAGCGGTAATATCCATGTTGGTTTTTATATAGAGATTATTTTCAGTAGCAGCATGGTCATCTCCTGTGGTCCTCCTCCAATATTAGGGTGCATCACCGAGTTGTAATCAAGGTTACCTGGTTAGGGGCCCACTGAGAAGTTTTGCACCTTCTGAACCGAAACCTTAGCTACGCCTCTGACGGGAGCCTGACAGATACGAGTCAAAAAATGCTGAACAGTCATAGTTTGTGTTGTTTGCCTTTGCCTCTTTCTCTTAGGCCTCTTTCACACTTCCGTTTTTTACAATCAGTCACAATCCGTCAAAATGTTGTAAAGACGGATCCTGTGCAGATTGTAAAAAACTGAAGCAATGGATCCATTTTTTGAAGGATCCGTCGAAGCAGTTGTTGCCAGAATTTAAGGCTATGTGCACACGTTTTGTATGCGTCTTCGCTGCATTTCTCGCTGCAAAATACACAACACAACACAACCCATATTAAAAATATTAAAAATTTAAAAAAATCTTGATATTCTCACCTTCCGGCATCCCCCGCAGCCTTCCCGATGCTCCCGTTCTCAGTGATGCCTTGCGAGACAATGACCTGTGATGTTGTAGTGGTCTCACGAGACCGCTACATCATCAGATTATTGTCGCAAGGCATCACTGGGAACGGGAGCATCGCGAGCATCGGGAAGGCTGCGGGGAACGCCGGAAGGTAAGAATATCTTTTTATTTTTTTAATTATTTTTTTACCTTCCAGCGTCCCCCGCAGCCTTCCCAATGCTCACGATGCTCCCGTTCCCAGTGATGCCTTGCGAGACAATGACCTATGATGACGTAGCGGTCTCGCGAGACCGCTACGTCATCAGGTTATCAGTGTGATCAGTGTGGATCATCCATTTTGGTCCCAAGTATGATTATTGTGTCATGGAATGTTAAGGGTTTGAGATCTCCTCAGAAGCGTACGAAAATCCTCAGACATTTAAAACGCCTAAAACCTGACATAGCCCTCCTACAGGAAACACATATTCCAGAGGCAGATTTCTTAAAAATGAGGAAGTTATGGGTGGGCGATGTTTAAGGCTCTTCTTCGGTGGACAGAAAAGCTAGGGTCTTAATCCTAATTAATAAACATTTCACACATCAGATCATTAACCCCTTCATGACCCAGCCTATTTTGACCTTAAAGACCTTGCCGTTTTTTTGCAATTCTGACCAGTGTCCCTTTATGAGGTAATAACTCAGGAACGCTTCAACGGATCCTAGCGGTTCTGAGATTGTTTTTTCGTGACATATTGGGCTTCATGTTAGTGGTAAATTTAGGTAAATAAATTATGCGTTTATTTGTGATAAAAACGGAAATTTGGCGAAAATTTTGAAAATTTCGCAATTTTCACATTTTGAATTTTTATTCTGTTAAACTAGAGAGATATGTGACACAAAATAGTTAATAAATAACATTTCCCACATGTTTACTTTACATCAGCACAATTTTGGAAACAAAATTTTTTTTTGTTAGGAAGTTATAAGGGTTAAAATTTGACCAGCGATTTCTCATTTTTACAACGAAATTTACAAAACCATTTTTTTTAGGGACCACCTCACATTTGAAGTCAGTTTGAGGGGTCTATATGGCTGAAAATACCCAAAAGTGACACCATTCTAAAAACTGCACCCCTCAAGGTACTCAAAACCCCATTCAAGAAGTTTATTAACCCTTCAGGTGCTTCACAGCAGCAGAAGCAACATGGAAGGAAAAAATGAACATTTAACTTTTTAGTCACAAAAATTATCTTTTAGCAACAATTTTTTTATTTTCCCAATGGTAAAAGGAGAAACTGAACCACGAAAGTTGTTGTCCAATTTGTCCTGAGTACGCTGATACCTCATATGTGGGGGTAAACCACTGTTTGGGCACACGGCAGGGCTTGGAAGGGAAGGAGCGCCATTTGACTTTTTGAATCAAAAATTGGCTCCACTCTTTAGCGGACACCATGTCACGTTTGGAGAGCCCCCGTGTGCCTAAAAATTGGAGCTCCCCCACAAGTGACCCCATTTTGGAAACAAGACGCCCCAAGGAACTTATCTATATGCATAGTGAGCACTTTGAACCCCCAGGTGCTTCACAAATTGATCCGTAAAAATGAAAAAGTACTTTTTTTTCACAAAAAAATTCTTTTAGCCTCAATTTTTTCATTTTCACATGGGCAACAGGATAAAATGGATCCTAAAATGTGTTGGGCAATTTCTCCTGAGTACACCAATACCTCACATGTCGGGGTAAACCACTGTTTGGGCACATGGTAAGGCTCGGAAGGGAGGGAGCGCCATTTGACTTTTTGAATGAAAAATTATTTCCATCGTTAGCGGACACCATGTCGCGTTTGGATAGCTCCTGTGTGCCTAAACATTGGCGCTCCCCCACAAGTGACCCCATTTTGGAAACTAGACCCCCCAAGGAACTTATTTAGATGCCTAGTGAGCACTTTAAACCCTCAGGTGCTTCACAAATTGATCTGTAAAAATGAAAAAGTACTTTTTTTTCACAAAAAAATTCTTTTCGCCTCAATTTTTTCATTTTCACATGGGCAGTAGGATAAAATGGATCATAAAATTTGTTGGGCAATTTCTCCCGAGTACGCCGATACCTCATATGTGGGGGTAAACCACTGTTTGGGCACTCGGCAGGGCTCGGAAGGGAAGGCGCGCCATTTGACTTTTTGAATGGAAAATTAGGTCCAATTGTTAGCGGACACCATGTCGCGTTTGGAGAGCCCCTGTGTGCCTAAACATTGGAGCTCCCCCACAAGTGACCCCATTTTGGAAACTAGACCCCCCAAGGAACTTATCTAAATGCATATTGAGCACTTTAAACCCCCAGGTGCTTCACAGAAGTTTATAATGCAGAGCCATGAAAATAAAAAACAATTTTTCTTTCCTCAAAAATGATTTTTTAGCCTGGAATTTCCTATTTTGCCAAGGATAATAGGAGAAATTGGACCCCAAATATTGTTGTCCAGTTTGTCCTGAGTAGGCTGATACCCCATATGTGGGGGTAAACCACTGTTTGGGCGCACGGCAGGGCTCGGAAGGGATGGCACGCCATTTGGCTTTTTAAATGGAAAATTAGCTCCAATCATTAGCGGACACCATGTCACGTTTGGAGAGCCCCTGTGTGCCTAAACATTGGAGATCCCCCAGAAATGACCCCATTTTGGAAACTAGACCCCCAAAGGAACTAATCTAGATGTGTGGTGAGGACTTTGAACCCCCAAGTGCTTCACAGAAGTTTATAACGCAGAGCCATGAAAATAAAAAAAAAAATTATTTTCTCAAAAATGATCTTTTAGCCTGCAATTTTTTATTTTCCCAAGGGTAACAGGAGAAATTTGACCCCAAAAGTTGTTGTCCAGTTTCTCCTGAGTACGCTGATACCCCATATGTGGGGGTAAACCACTGTTTGGGCACACGTCGGGGCTCAGAAGGGAAGTAGTGACGTTTGCAGAGCCCCTGATGTGGCTTAACAGTAGAAACCCCCCACAAGTGACCCCATTTTGGAAACTAGACCCCCAAAGGAACTTATCTAGATGTGTGGTGAGCACTTTGAACCCCCAAGTGCTTCATAGAAGTTTATAATGCAGAGCCGTGAAAATAATAAATACGTTTTCTTTCCTCAAAAATAATTATTTAGCCCAGAATTTTTTATTTTCCCAAGGGTTACAGGAGAAATTGGACCCCAAAAGTTGTTGTGCAGTTTCTCCTGAGTACGCTGATACCCCATGTGTGGGGGTAAACCACTGTTTGGGCACACGTCGGGGCTCAGAAGGGAAGTAGTGACTTTTGAAATGCAGACTTTGATGGAATGGTCTGCGGGCGTCACATTGCGTTTGCAGAGCCCCTGGTGTGCCTAAACAGTAGAAACCCCCCGCAAGTGACCCCATTTTAGAAACTAGACCCCCCAAGGAACTTATCTAGATATGTGGTGAGCACTTTGAACCCCCAAGTGCTTCACAGACGTTTACAACGCAGAGCCGTGAAAATAAAAAATCATTTTTCTTTCCTCAAAAATTTTGTTTTAGCAAGCATTTTTTTAGATTCACAAGGGTAACAGGAGAAATTGGACCCCAGTAATTGTTGCGCAGTTTATCCTGAGTATGCTGGTACCCCATATGTGGGGGTAAACCACTGTTTGGGCACACGTCAGGGCTCGGAAGTGAGGGAGCACCATTTGACTTTTTGAATACGAGATTGGCTGGAATCAATGGTGGCGCCATGTTGCGTTTGGAGACCCCTGATGTGCCTAAACAGTGGTAACCCCTCAATTCTACCTCCAACACTAACCCCCCCACACCCCTAACCCTAATCCCAACTGTAGCCATAACCCTAATCACAACCCTAATCACAACCCTAATTCCAACCCAACCCTAAGGCTATGTGCCCACGTTGCGGATTCGTGTGAGATATTTCCGCACCATTTTTGAAAAATTCGCGGGTAAAAGGCACTGCGTTTTACCTGCGGATTTTCCGCGGATTTCCAGTGTTTTTTGTGCGGATTTCACCTGCGGATTCCTATTGAGGAACAGGTGTAAAACGCTGCGGAATCCGCACAAAGAATTGACATGCTGCGGAAAATACAACGCAGCGTTTCCGCGCGGTATTTTCCGCACCATGGGCACAGCGGATTTGGTTTTTCATATGTTTACATGGTACTGTACACCTGATGGAACACTGCTGCGAATCCGCAGCGGCCAATCCGCAGCCAAATCCGCACCGTGTGCACATGGCCTAATTCTAAAGGTATGTGCACATGCTGCGGAAAAGCAGCAGTTTCCCATGAGCTTACAGTTCAATGTAAACCTACGGGAAACAAAAATCGCTGCACACATGCTGCGGAAAAACTGCACGGAAACGCAGCGGTTTACATTCCGCAGCATGTCACTTCTTTGTGCGGATTCCGCAGCGGTTTTACAACTGCTCCAATAGAAAATCGCAATTGTAAAACCGCAGTGAAATGTGCAGAAAAAACGCGGTAAATCCGCCATAAATCCGCAGCGGTTTAGCACTGCGGATTTATCAAATTCGCAGCGGAAAAATCCGCAGAGGACCAGAATACGTGTGCACATACCGAAACCCTAACCCTAGCCCTAACCCTAACCCTAGCCCTAACCCTACCCCTAACCCTAGCCCTAACCCTACCCCTAACCCTAACCCTACCCCTAACCCTACCCTTAACCCTAACCCTACCCCTAACCCTAACCCTATTCTAACATTAGTGGAAAAAAAAAAATTTTCTTTATTTTTTTATTGTCCCTACCTATGGGGGTGACAAAGGGGGGGGGTCATTTATTATTTTTTTTATTTTGATCACTGAGATATAATCTATCTCAGTGATCAAAATGCACTTTGGAACGAATCTGCCAGCCGGCAGATTCGGCGGGCGTACTGCGCATGCGCCCGCCATTTTGGAAGATGGCGGCGCCCAGGGAGAAGACGGACGGGACCCCGGCAGGATCGGTAAGTATGATGGGGTGGGAGGGGACCACGGGGGGGGGGATCGGAGCACGGGGGGGAATCGGAGCGCGGCAGGCGTGGAACGGAGCACGGGGGGGCTGGAACGGAGCACGGGGGGGCTGGAACGGAGCACGGGGGGGTGGAACGGAGCACGGGGGTGGATCGGAGTGCAGGGGGGGTGATTGGAGCACGGGGGGGTGATTGGAGCACGGGGGGAGCGGACAAGAGCACGGGGGGGAGCGGAGCACTGGACGGAGGGGAGCCGGAGCAGTGTACCGGCCAGATCGGGGGGCTGGGGGGGCGATTGGTGGGGTGGGGTGGGGGCACACTAGTATTTCCAGCCATGGCCGATGATATTGCAGCATCGGCCATGGCTGGATTGTAATATTTCACCCGTTATAATGGGTGAAATATTACAAATCGCTCTGATTGGCAGTTTCACTTTCAACAGCCAATCAGAGCGATCGTAGCCACGAGGGGGTGAAGCCACCCCCCCTGGGCTAAACTACCACTCCCCCTGTCCCTGCAGATCGGGTGAAATGGGAGTTAACCCTTTCACCCGGCCTGCAGGGACGCGATCTTTCCATGACGCCACATAGGCGTCATGGGTCGGATTGGCACCGACTTTCATGACGCCTACGTGGCGTCATGGGTCGGGAAGGGGTTAACCAGCAATCGGATTGATCCACCTAAGAATATCCACGCCACGCCTAGTGGGGTCTTATCTATTTATAATATCTATGCCCCTAATGTGGGGAACAAATCCTTCTTTAAACAGTTGGGGACTAGTGTTATGACCTGGTGGTTAGGACAATAATGGACCTGGTGGTTAAGAGCACACGGAATGACCTGATAGTTACTAATAATACAGGACGAGCTCTGGGACGTGGGAACTCTGCTGACCGCAATCCCTAATCCTATCACACACACTAGAAATAGTCGTGGATTGCTCCTAACGCTCCCTATGCAACTCGTCACAGCCTAAGAAACTAGCTAGCCCTAAAGATAGAAAAATAAAGCCTACCTTGCCTCAGAGAAATTCCCCAAAGGAAAAGGCAGCCCCCCACATATAATGACTGTGAGTTAAGATGAAAATTACAAACACAGAGATGAAATAGATATAGTAAAGAGAGGCCCGACTTACTGAACAGACAGAGGATAGGAAAGATAACTTTGCGGTCAGCACAAAAACTACAAAAAGACCATACAGAGGGCGCAAAAAGACCCTCCTGACCGACTCACGGTGCGGAGGCGCTCCCTCTGCGTCCCAGAGCTTCCAGCAAGCAAGACAAAAATCAAAATAGCAAGCTGGACAGAAGAATAGCAAACAAGAGAAAAACAAGCAGGAACTTAGCTTCTGCTGGGAAGACAGGTCACAAGAACGATCCAGGAGCGAACTAGACCAATACTGGAACATTGACAGGTGGCATGGAGCAATGATCTAAGTGGAGTTAAATAGAGCAGCCAGCTAACGAATCAACCTCGTCACCTGTGGAAGGAAACTCAGAAGCCGCAGCCCCACTCACAACCACCAGAGGAAGCCCATGGACAGAACCAGCCAAATTACCATTCATGACCACAGGAGGGAGCTTGACAACAGAATTCACAACAGATTAGACTTCTGCTTGATTCCAACTCTAATAAAATAGTGGGTGGTGATTTTAATTCAGTAGTTTCGGTTCATGAAGACAGGAAAAACGTCACAGTACGTTCAACAAAGCACACACAATAGGGTGCTTCAGCCATTGTTGTCTACTTGTCAGTTATTTGATTCATGGAGATTTCTTAACCCTAGTGATAGAGAATATACCCATTTTTCACACTCAATTGACTCTTGGTCCTGAATAGATTATCTCTTAGTCTCCCCCTCCCTGTTGGCCAAACTAATTAAGGTAAATATCGATAACATTGCCATTTCAGATCGCGTCACAGTAATTACGAAATTGTCGGAGGTTTTCCCTCGGGGTTCGGACTTTTTGTGGAGATTTCCAAGTTATTTCTGTAGACTTGACCTAGGATGGGTCATCGTGGGAGACGTCTGTTTGGGTGGAGCACACAGGCCGATATCAGTCAACAGCATGCTCACCAATACTCTTGAAAATGGACATCCATCTCTCTTCCAGCCATGCGAGAGCAGTTTCCTGATTAAGGAATTGCCACACAACGCCCCTCCACCTTGTCCGTTAGCTGATCCTTCTTGTGAAGACCATGCATGTGACAGTGAGCAAGATCATATAGGGTGCACAGTTTTCCACAGGACAAGAGAAGACAACCAGGTAGCAACGTCCATAGAGGACAGACTGTTCTTGGACATCATGGAGCGAGAGATAGTAAGAGATGAATCAAAGAGTTGGGTCGCACCGTTACCATTCAAACCACAGAGGCAACGCTTACCCAACAACAAAGAACTTGTCTACAGTCGATTTGTCTCCCTTACACCAAACTGCAGAAGACACCAGAAACAAGAGAACACTTCTTTACCTTCATGGAGAGAATATTTCAGAGTGGCCACACGGAAATTGCACCTGTACTTCAAGATTTCGAGGAATGTTGGTACTTACCTATTTTCGGCGTGTATCATCCGAAGAAACCAGGTCAGATAAGAGTGGTATTTGACTCAAGTGCCAGATACGACGGTGTTTCTTTAAATGACATCTTCCTGTCTTGTCCAGACCTCAACAACAGACTTCTGGGAGTAGGTCCTTGTTTCCGCAAAGATGCAGTAGCATTTATGGACGACATACAACAGATGTTCTACTGCTTCCTTGTTAAAGAAGAACACAGAAACTACTTGAGGTTCTTCTGGTACCGCGAGAATGACCCCTACAAGGACATCGTGGAATATTGTATGAAGGTACACATCTTCGGGAACAGCCCCTCCACTGCTGTCGCTATCTATGGCCTTAGACATTCAGCCAGAGAGGGTGAAACAAAGTATGGATCGGATGTAAGATCGTTTGTGGAAAAGGATTTCTACGTAGATGACTGCCTAAAATCCACACCAACAGATGAGTCGGCAGTCAGCCTCCTAAAAAGGGCACAAGAAATGCTCGCTTCGTCCAATTTGAGGTTGCTTCCAACAGCCAAAAACTAATGGCAGTCTTTCCCTCTCAAGATTACTCAACCGACTTAAAAGACTTGGATTTAAGCATGGACACCCTTCCCATGCAGCGGAGCCTTGGTTTACTCTGGGATTTGAAAAAGGATGCATTCACCTTCCAGATCAGCGAAGAAGAGAAACCCTTTACGCGGAGAGACGTCTTGTCCGTTGTAAACAGCTTGTACGATCCTCTGGGATTTGTAACTCCTGTAGCTATCCAAGGTAAAATGATGTTGAGAGACTTCACCCAAGAGACGTACAATTGGGACGATCCGCTTCTCAGCGAGAAAAGAGACTTGTGTGTAAGATGGAAGAACTCTTTAGAAGCCCTGTCAAGTCTCTACGTGACACGACCATATGCTTCTGTGCCATCAACAGAAGTCAAGATGCAAAGGCTTTGTATCTTCTGCGATGCCTCAACCAAAGCAATTGCAGCAGTGGCGGATTTGAAAGCTACCGACATCGACGAACAATGCCGTGTAAGGCTTATTATGAGCCGGACTAAACTGGCCCCATTCCGTGAATACACAGTACCCAGACTGGAACTCTGTGCAGCTGTGCTAGCGGTAGAGTTAGCTGAACTTATCTTGACAGAAATGGACCTGGAAGTCAAAGAAGTCGAGTTCTACACTGACAGCAAGGTAGTGCTGGGGTACATTTGCAATGAAACTCGCTGCTTTTACATCTATGTCAGCAGTTGGGTGCTAAGGATCAGGAGATCCACCGACCCTAAACAGTGGCATTATGTGTCCACACACCACAATCCTGCGGACCACGCAACCAGATCCGTTGAAGCAAGACACCTTAAGGACACAACCTGGTTTGCTGGCACTACATTCTTAAACTGTTCGACGCCATACATTGACGGTTCAAACACCTTTGAACTGGTAGATCCAGAGGCAGATGAGGAAATCCGTCCTCAGGTATCCATTCTATGTATGGTGATTAAAGACAATCACCTCAAATCCAAAAGAGTTGTAGGTGGCATCGGTTGATGCCAAGCGGGGAGTGTTCTGTCCATTCTAATAAGGACAGTGTGGTTCCAATTATGCATTAAAGTTCTACTATTAGTGTTTTGGGTTTTGCTGTGTTATAGCACCACCCAGTGGTGGTTAAATTTATAACCTGTGTTTTAGTAATAATTAGGGTGTTGCATTGTGGGATTGTACCAAGGTATGCTGGGAGAGAGAGACTCCATTACATTCCTGTGTACTTCCTGGGACAAACGTGTTCATTTGCTGTGCTGAATTATCTCACTTACTTGCCATCCTGGTTAAGTTTATCCGGTAAGATTGTTACTTCTGTTTGTAATTTAGTGTTCTACAGAATGTGATTTATTGTATAGCAACTAGTACTTGGGAAATCTATTATCTGTGACTTACTGTGTAGTTATATATAGAAGTTGCATCATCCTGTATACTTTTTTATTAGTTGTAAAGTATCAGCTGTGCTATTATTTGCCCCAATACTTATCCATATAATTTGTATTCTTATGGTTTTACCGCGCTCATGTTTACCAATAAACAAGTTAGACTACAGAGAACAGTCTGCTTATTTGGGAGACAGAAGTGGTTTATGCCAGATGTCGGATCACACACCGTATCAACGTGTATGAAGACAGAACAGTCCGAACTAATGAGAGATATAAGCCTATATGAGCTAGGGGACAGAGGGTCTTTGTCCGGCTTCAATAATAATTTAATATAAGCCATATTCGCTGAAGGAAAAATAGGATCACTGTGAGCTACTTTATTAAAAAAAAGATTCCAACGAAGGGGAAACTTCGGCATTTAAAGATTTGTAGAATTCATTTGTATAGCCATCTGGGCCAGTGGCTTTTTTAGGACTCATTTTCTTGATTGTATTAGTGACCTCTTGTAAGGAGATGGGTGTCATGATCCGCTCCGGAGTTTAGTCCTGTCTGCTCTTTCTCTGGGTGGATCATGTCAAGGGTTAACTTTGATCTGCCTCATTCTGGGCTCGGGTTTGCTATTTAGCTCCCAGGTATCCTGAGGGTGGTGTCAGCTATAGCTCTGTCTTTGGCGTGTGAACCTGACTCTGGAAGCCCTTGGTTTGTCCTACTGTGAACCCTGACTTGTCCTGTGTCTGTTATCTCCCCTTGCCTGCCCTTTCCCAGTGTCTCTTTGTTTGTTTGTATATCTGCTTGACTCCCTGGTTATGATATTGGCTTGGCTCTTTGACTCTGTTTCAGTTTGTCACTATTGTGCCGTATTTTGCCCGTTCTGGTTTACTTATCCTTTGCTATGTCCTGACTATTCATTCTGTCTAACTCAGTTTGTACTATTGTGCTGTCTTGTAATCTGACTCGGCTTTGCTGACCTCGCTCTCGCCACTAGGTGACGTCTGTTCAGTTGCTCTGTGTGTGCAGTCTGGCTTCCCTACCAAGCTCTCCCTGGTGGAGGTTGCTCTGTACTGCACTGCAGCTGCATGACAATGGGCTTATTTAAGAGAATTTTTTGTTCATCTTCGAGAGAGGGCAACTTTACCTTATTTAATAGCGTATCCGTAAGGGGTTTGCTGTGGATTTTTATATATGTCTTTTTAGTATGAACCCAAAATATCATTAATTGTTTTAGGATTGGTATGAATTTCTCCATTATTATTTTTTAACCGGAAAATTCCCTGGGGTTTTCTCATCCCTTTAGCCACGTTTGCCAGCATTCGCCCTGATTTATTTCCAAATCTATAAAAATATACTTCTGATTTGGATAAATACAATTTCTCCCTTAGGTCAGCATACTTGTTAAATTCTGTTTTTGTTTACAGTGGTTTTTATTTATAAGAGATGGGTCGAGTCAAAATTTGGTATAGGCTTGCTTTAATTCATTAGAGAGATCAACGTATTTCTTAAAGACTTTTCTTTTATGAATGAAGGTATATGCCAAAATTTTCCCTTGAAGCACAGCCTTAGCACACTCCCATAACGATATAGGATAATTTTGGGGTGCCGAATTATCCAACATAAACTCTTGCCACCATAATTTGAGGGAGAAGACAAAGGAGTCATCCCTCTGAGCATATGGGGCGTTTTGTGGCCCGTTAATCTGTCCACTAGCCTTGTGGACCCGTAGTATGTCTCTTCTGAGGAGTAAGACGATTAGAGCTCCTTGGTCCAGGTCCGGTATCAGGTGAGCTATACGTTTCAAGTGGGTAAGATGAGCTGCTACCTCTGGTGTAGGTATCTCAGACCTGTTGTCGGGAATCTGGTTGCACTCCAGTATTGATGGCAAGGATAAGCAGGTTTGACCGTCCATGGACTCTACTTTGAATCTGGTCGTTTTTCTCCCCGACTCTACTTTGAATCTGGTTGTTTTTCTCCCCGCCGTCTCGACAGTACCTGCACATGTCTTCAAGGAGTACGGAGAGCCGGGACCGACTTAGCTAGAGACCTGTTGCTCTGATCATCCAAGATTGCATATACCTTGATTGCCTTATCCCGTTGGCTCGCTGGGAATACTCTGACAAGACATATCTTTGAGCAGGATCTTCCTGCTATAAGTTCCTTGCAGATCTCTGTACATTGAGAAGTGACCACTGGGGTGTCTATGTCAGTGTCCATCTGTTTTTTGGCAGACTCTTCTACTCGCGACGATACCCCTCAGGGTGGTCCAAGGTGTAAGGCCGTGTTGTGCTCCACACTACTACATTCTGCACATTTCACACTGGTTTCACAGTTCTTGGTGAAGTGTGAGGTCATCGTGCAGCATCTGAAGCATATCTTGTTTTCCTTTAGGAAACTCTTACGGTCTTCTAGAGACTTCTCCCTGAAGGCTCTACATTTTAGTAGAGGATGAGGTTTCTTGTGTAGGGGGCAGTGTTTGCTGAGATCCTGAGGTTTGTCTTCTTCTGGAGAGGACTTACTTGCCCTGCAAGGAAACCCTGTGGAGGTAACATTAGTTTTGTGGACTGCCACTGTTTTACTGGGTTTTACACCAGAGGCAGTGGTACATGACATAGTGAAATAGAAACTGGGGTCATTTCTAACTTAAGCCTGCTGAGCAACAAAGTCTACGAACATCATTCAACATTATTCTTGGATATCAGGATCTTGGTACAGGATGACGGTTTCATATATACTGACCTGTTTCGGAAGGAAACATCTGTTAATGCCCTGCTGCATGCCTCCTCTGCACATCCGCGTTCCACAGTCAGGTCCATCCCTGTTGGGCAATTTCTCCGGGCCAAGCTAATTTATACTACCCCGACCCTGTTTGAGAGACAGGCTGTGGATCTTGGGGAGCGTTTCGCTGATAGAGGTTATAGTAGGAGGTGTGTTAAACAAGGTTATTTACGTGCCAAAAATACTCCTAGGTATAATCTGCTGGTGAATAGGGGGAGGTCTGCTGTGTCTAATATCGTAAAAAAGGATAGTGAGCTGAGATTTATATCTACTTTCAACCACAGGTGGGATTGGATGAGATCGATCCTTAATCGCCACTGGTCTGTTCTTCAAACAGACCCTATTCTCCAGAAGTGCCTTCCATCTCACCCCCTCATGACAGCGAGAAGAAGTCATAACTTACGTGACATATTGGTCAAAAGCCACTATGTCACGAAGCCATCTAAGCCTTTTCAGGTTGGTGCTCCAAGAGTTGGTTTTTACCCTTGCGGTGAATGCCTAGCATGTAGGAATCTCAGACATGCCACATCCTTCACTTCATCCGACAGCCGGAAGGAATTTAAAATCAATGATCATATCACATACAAATCTACATTTGTAGTCTATTATGCAGTATGCCCATGTGGTCTCATCTACATTGGGCTCACATCACGCAAATAACGGCTACGTATTCGCGAGCATGTGAGGGATATTGAGGCCGCTCAGGGAGTGGAGGATGTGAGCACCCTGAAACCGATTCCGAGGCATTTTCGCCTGAAGCATGACTGTAATTCAGGAGGTCTGAGTGCATGGGGTATTGACAAAATTTGCGCTGGCATAAGAGGGGGTGATTTGGGGTGCTTGCTTGCCCAAAGAGAATGCCACGGTGTCACCGGCAGGACTTAACGAACAGTTGAGCTTTAGTTCATATTTGTGATATTGGTGTCCCTTTATCTCTGCACTCTTTTTGTATTATTATGGTGTTTTGTGTGTATTGATATTAATTTGTTTTGTTTTATCCTTTTTGTATTTAGTTTACAGCATAATTTTGTGAATTAATGTATGGATGCATAGTTACGTATTTGAATACCACTGGACCGATATTGAGCCCGATATCAGGAGGAAGAGATCATCACTGGCGGCACATTCATCGCACTTCATGATGCTGTTCTTTTTTATATACAGATAGATGTACTGTGTATATTGTTTACTATGTATACCTGTACAGCATATCTTTTGCGCATCCGCAGTATTTATTATTAATGTGTATTATATTCTAAATCTTGGTATACGAGTCTGTATGCACCTTGCACTTTATTAGGTTTCCTGATTTATTATTATTTTTTTATTATTTTTTCTTTGTTAGTATATATATCTTTGTTTATGGATCATGTATGGTCATTCTGATTTATGGCTCTCGGCTAGTATGGTCATTTGCGATCTGTATTTTGGAATACCTGTATATTTTTTTATATAATAGGTTCAGTAGCACTATGTACCTTTGCATTTCTATCTTCCCCCTTGCTATGATACCTCTCTGTGCTCATGTGCGCATGTCTCGGATCGATGCACTCTGGGGCATTGCTGAAGGCGCTGGGCGCTGACATGTGTGATCCAGCGGCGTTCCATTACGTCTCCTGGCTCACGTGTCTCGCGCCTGCCGGATGTGATGCACTGATCCACACACATGCGCCGTACAGGTGAGCACTGAACGGTGGGGGTATTTAAGGGTGGCTGGGCACACGGCACACTACCGCACCTTGAAAAAGAGGCGAAACGCGCGTCGGTGGCGGCGTGGGCACGGGTCCTGACACATCATGGCACATCACATCATGGGTAAGCACACTTTGTGGGTATCGAAAATGGTCTTAGTTAGATGGTAGCGCGCTATATACTTTATCTAATTCAATACTTGTCTTATGACTTAATACTGTTTTACGACCTTGGTTTATCTCCTTGCGGCACTTTGCCTTTTTTACCCATGATTGTCTCTTTCCATCTTCCTTGTCAGGACATCTGCCCCATATTTTTCCCGATCTTAGTCTTTGTATTTGTTATTTATACCTAATAAATTTATATTTTTTGCTACATTTGGACTTATCTCCATATTTCTGATGTTATATCAATCTGCTAGGGAGGGTCCCGTTGGTGTACCGATGTGAGACATGTGCACTGGTGTTGGTCTCAACGGCACCACTACATTCATGGTACCTTATATGGTTTATGTTTATTTAAAGTCTACGAACACCCTGAAAGGAGGAAATGGTACCTTATGAGCCTGTTTGTAACGGGACCTGTGACTGACCCACTTTTCTTGTAAGTTGTAAGGGAGCTTTTGGACAATGTGTCCAGCTTTTGGCGGTGTCCAGGAATGCCAACCCTGGTAGGTCACCTTCTGCCTGAGCAGCATGTACCTCCATTAACAAGTCGCTCAGTTCCCTGAGCTTTTGATAACCCTTATTTGCAATCTTGGGAAAATCATCAATTCTTTTATACAAAGCGTTTTTTATAGCTTCTATTGACCCATAACATTCTTCGAGTCTCTCCCACACTATACGAAGTCCTGTGTGTGGGTACATTATGTTAATGTTCCTGATTCTTTTGGTGTGTTCAGCTGACTCGTTCCCAAGCCACTTTACCAGTAGATCTAACTCTTCACTACTGGAAAGATCCAAGTCTCTGATGGCGTTCTGGAAGGAGGCTCGCCATGCTCTATAGCTCTCAGCTCGATCAGTGAACTTTACAAGTCCCTTGGTCACCAGCTCCCGGCGGGTAAAGAACCTTGCAAAGTTCATAGTGGTTGAGTCAGTGCCGACATGAGCTGGTGTGCTGTTGTCATGCAGTGTGTGTGGTGCATCCTCATACCTGGTAGGAGCTTCTGGCTTAGGAAAGTCTAAGTTCGAATCTCGGCTTCAGGAAAATGGCCGCCACGATGTCCATCTGCGCACGCGCGGCATCCCGTGGCCATTTTCCTGAAGCCCCGGGAAGCAGGAGACTCCATCTGCGCACGCGCGGCCTCAGGAAGATGGCCGCGCCCACCGAGAAACCGCTGAATAGCGGCGAGCGCGCTCTTTTTCTACAGCTGCGCAGTGCATTCGGCACTTGCGCATGCAAGAAGCACTACGCCACCAACGGGAACATAAGCAAGATGTGGGGGAGAAACAGCGCTGTGACCACGCCCATCCGACCTGACCAGCCTGATTGACAGGCGAAAAAGGCCACTTTTGTAAGGTATTTCAGCAGCATAGGTAGGGAATCAGGGGACAAAAAATACCCTATTGTAAAGCACAGCTCAGGCCCTATTTAAAGGGAACCTGTCACCCCGAAAATCGCGGGTGAGGTAAGCCCACCGGCATCAGGGGCTTATCTACAGCATTCTGTAATGCTGTAGATAAGCCCCCGATGTTACCTGAAAAAGGAGAAAAAGACGTTATATTATACTCACCCAGGGGCGGTCCCGCTGCTGGTCAGGTCGGATGGGCGTCTCCGGTCCGCTGCGGCGCCTCCTATCTTCTTTCCATGACGTCCTCTTCTGATCTTCAGCCACGGCTCTGGCGCAGGCGTACTTTGCTCTGCCCTCTTGAGGGCAGAGGATAGTACTGCAGTGCGCAGGCGCCGGAAAGGTCAGAGGCCCGGCGCCTGCGCACTGCAGCACTTTGTCTGCCCTCAACAGGGCAGAGCAAAGTACGCCTGCGCCGGAGCCGTGGCTGAAGATCAGAAGAGGACGTCATGGAAAGAAGATATGAGGCGCCGCAGCGGACCGGAGACGCCCATCCGACCTGACCAGCAGCGGGACCGCCCCTGGGTGAGTATAAGGAAGTGTACACAGAGCAAGCGGCCATGAAGCACACGGCATGGAGCCGGCAGCAGACAGATCTCACAGCATGGCACAAGGTGAGTGAGTTGATGTATCAGGCAGGTGGGGGATGGAAGGCCATGCAGTGATGCCAGCAGCGTTGTTACATATGAATGAAGTAGGAGTATTTAAGGTCCCAAAAACATATCAGAAGAGAGCCCTGGATGGACACAGCTGATAAATGTGATTACTATGAATGGTTTGCGCATGCGCCTTCTCCGGCCCGGGAGATGAATCTCCATGGAGCGCGGCATCCCTGGCGGAAGTGAAGCATGCGTGCACTCCAGGCTGGAATGCAAATGGGTTACCAACACGGATACCTGGGAAGTGACCTGGATAAAGTGACATGTGCTCGCGCTCCAAGTTGGAACACAGGAAATTACCAACCCTGCAACTACCTAAGTAAACTAGAAGGATACAACAGTGTGAAGCGTAGGATCAGAAGTGGGCAAAACAATGCATGGGAAAACCAATGTGTGTGAGTAAAATATGAAAATAAGGTGTACTAGTAAAAGAAATAAAGTGAAAAGTGACGAGGCTGTGTAATAAATGTGTAAAAATCTGAATGGAAATAATAATTGAATAAACAACAGAAAACATAATAAAAACAGGATGGTGTATTAAATAAAATAAACATAGCCAATAAGACATAAAAAAGGGAAAGCGGCCCTGCGCTTAGTAACCCGATGTTTACCCTGGTTACCAGTGAAGACATCGCTCAATCGGCGTCACACACGCCGATTCAGCGATGTCAGCGGGAGATCCAGCGACGAAATAAAGTTTCAAACGATCTGCTACGACGTACGATTCTCAGCGGGGTCCCTGATCACAGTAGCGTGTCAGACACAGCGAGATCGTAACGATATCGCTGGAACGTCACGGATCGTGCCGTCCTAGCGATCAAAGTGCCACTGTGTGACGGTACCCTTAGGATAATAGAGTTCTAGTTCTTTTCCTCTCTGAAGAGACAATTTGCATATTTCCCAGAGAAGCATTGCGGCTTTAAGTCTCCTTACCTCGACATGCTTATCATGTCACTCTCCGCAAGGAGAAACGATACTTCTTGGATCCCGGACAGACGCCTCTCAATCAGCCAAACCAGATCTCCACTTTGCACTGACGAGGGGCAGTACCCCGAAACACAGTGCCTGCAAATTGAGATTCTGGTTTGGCTATTATCTAGAGTTCTAGTTCTCTTCCTCTCTGAAGAGACAATTTGCATGAATTATTGTTCAAATCCTGTATAAACACAGCTCCTTTGTTCCCTGCCACAAGAAAAAGATATCATCAATGAATCGACACCAAAGTGAGTGAAAGATGAGAAAAAGAGGTTAGATTATACTCACCAAGGGGCGGTCCCGGTCCAGTTCTGGTTCGATGGGCGTCGCGGTCCAGGGCCTCCCATCTTCTTAGGCTACGTTCACATTAGCGTTGTGCGGTGCAGCGTCGGGCGCAGCCGCGGCGACGCATGCGTCATGCGCCCCTATATTTAACATGGGGGGCACATGGACATGCGTTGTCTTGCGTTTTGTAAACATAAGGATGAATGACCTCGGGGAGATCAAAACATCCAACACCGCGGAGACACCATCACGTGTTTCTCAACGCAGTGATCCAGAACACTGCCCCCATCCCTTATGGGAAATATGCAAATGCATGTAGAAAAGCCGCGGAGACACCATCACGTGTTTCTCAACGCAAGCAATAAATAGCCAGGTCTTTCACCGGGAAGGAACAACCACGGGAAGGGCAGCATCCAAAAAGGAAAACCACCTATGCCAAAACATGGTATCCATCCACAGACAGCTGTTTCGGGGTACTTGCCCCTCATCAGTGTGGAGTAGGAAACTGGCTATTAGGAGCAGTGCCTAGTAAAAGGACTCTAAACATAAGGATGAATGACCTCGGGGAGATCAAAACATCCAACACCGCGGAGACACCATCATGTGTTTCTCAATGCAGTGATCCAGAACACTGCCCCCATCCCTTATGGGAAATATGCAAATGCATGTAGAAAAGCCGCGGAGACACCATCACGAGCACCATCAGAGCTGGCAGCCATGAGGCACACAGCATGGAGCCGGCGCAGACAGAACTCACAGCATGGCCCGGAGTGAGTAAGATGATGTAAGAGGCATGTGGGGCATTGGAGGCCATGCAGTGATGCCGGCAGGGTTGTTACAAAGTGTCCTTTTTATTGGCTTATTTTATTGGCTTATTTAGATTGTCATTACCCGACACTATTGGTCTCCCGGGTAGAGTTGTTGGCTTGTTGTGGACATTAGTGTCACGTTCCAGGTTTGGATCTGTGGCAGATCTGGTTTCCCTCAGATTAAAACCTTTTTTCCTTTCAGGTCATCGGGGGGTTAATGCAGTTTCCCTCCCCCGGTCGCCGCTGGTGTTATTGCATTGCTGCTGGGTCAGCTGATGTTGGTGACCACTCCCACTATCCTTCATAAGGTCACCTGATTCACCAGCTGACTGTTGGTTATACATGTTCTTTGGATACCAACCTTGTTGGAAAAGGAGCTTGCTGAGTGCTGTTGTTCTTCAGCAGAATTCTTATCTGGTGCCTTACTCTGCTGTTCGGCGCATTGCAGCAGAAAAAGCTAAGTATGGTGTTGTTTCTTTGTCCCTTTGTTGTGTAACTTCCCCTGTGTTGTATTAGTGCAGCGGTGGGATGAGTGCTCTCACCTGCCAATTCCCTACTTAGGGATAGGTGCAGGGCGTGTGAGGGCTAAGGTATCCAGCTCGGCGACAGGTTGAAAGAACCTGTATAGGGACGTCAGGAAGATTAGGGCACATTGTTAGAAGAGTTCAGGACGTGTCCATTTCCCCGTTCCCTATCGCAGGGCGCACCATTGTTAAAGTGTCCCCGTTGTACCCTTGTGTGTTTCACCATTTTGTGAGTGACCACCCGTTGGGTCGTGTCACGCCAGGACAGTCACTTCGTGACACTTTGGGAGTATCTAAAAAGTGGTAATCCTGGGGTTTTTATTAACAGATAGTCCATCTCTTGTTGACTGATGATACCTCTTGCAACTTCTTTAGCCAGATTAGATTGAAGTTGGGCTTGCTAGCTGGATAAGGGGTTGAAAGTCTTTTGTATGAAATTAGATCAACTAGATCGCGTTTAACTTCAGTTATATACATGGTTGTAGGCCAGAGTACGACATTTCCACCCTTGTCTGAGGCTTTGCTTACAATATCCTTCATCTGTTTTAGTTCATCAAATGCCTTCCTCTCTTCCTTTGTACAGTTATCAAAAGGGAGTGTTTTGGGTATTTTTTTAAATTCTTCACTCACCAATTTCACAAATAACTCAATGGTTGGATAGAGAGATAAAGAAGGAAAACGTTGTGATGGAGATTTAAGGAATCTAGGTAACTTACCTGTTCTGGGTCCCCTTGTTCATCCAATAAGCTCTTTAAAACAGTCAGTGCTTAACGTCCATCTGCTGTTAGGAATAAATTGTCATTTGCTTACAGAATATTTTTTGGGAAATTAACTTACGAACAAATAAATGAAGATCCTTTAAATCAGTAAAATAGTGAAAACCTGTTGTTGGAGAATAGAATAGGCCCTTGCTCAATACCCTTATTTGGGATGGTGTTAAAATCTTGTCAGATAGATTAATTACCTCCAGGTTGGAATGGGATTGAGTATCCACGTCCATTTTATTTCTGTTTTTGGAATGATTAGGTTTGATATTCAATCTCCTCTGTCCAAAACGGGTTGTATATGAAAAACAGGAACTTGAAGATTCATTCGATTCACTGTCCATAGATATTGCAGAGGAAGTAGAATTTTTTCTATTCCCCATCTGATGATTGGAAAATTTCCATTTAAATACTTTGTTATGGGCAAAATCTTGTTGATCCCGTAAATACTTGTTAGTTTTCGTTGTCTTAATTTGTTTTTTTCCCATAGGGAGAAGCAATCCTCCATCTCTGCATTAAATTTCTCCAATTCACTAGAAAATAAGTTTTTTTAAGTTGTTCCTGAAGACTATTAGTCTCTGCATCAGTTATTATTATTATTATTTATTATTATAGCGCCATTTATTCCATGGCGCTTTACATCAGTTTCACATAATGTCATCCCATTCTCTTTGACGATCAGTTGTAAGAATTTAGTTGAACAATCATTACTCATTAATTCCCATTGGGAAGTAAACTCAGTATCAACCTTGCCATATGATGGAAATACCTGAATTTCAGTGGGTACGGAAAGTATTCAGACCCCTTTTTTATTTTTTCACTCTTTGTTGCATTGCAGCCATTTTGTAAATTCAAAAAAGTTAATTTTTTCTCATTAATGTACACTCTGCGCCCCATCCTGACTGAAAAAAACAGAACTGTAGTAATTTTTGCAAATTTATTAAAAAAGAAAAACTGAAATATCACATGGTCATAAGTATTCAGACCCTTTGCTCAGTATTAAGTAGAAGCACCCTTTTGAGCTAGTACAGCCATGAGTCTTCTTGGGAATGATGCAACAAGTTTATCACACCTGGATTTGGGGATCCTCTGCCATTCTTCCTTGCAGATCCTCTCCAGTTCCGTCAGGCTGGATGGTGAACATTGGTGGGCAGCCATTTTCAGGTCTCTCCAGAGATGCTCAATTGGGTTTAGGTCAGGGCTTTGGCTGGGGCAGTAAAGAATGGTCACAGAGTTGTTCTGAAGCCACTCCTTTGTTATTTTAGCTGTGTGCTTAGGGTCATTGTCCTGTTGGAAGGTGAACCTTCAGCCAAGTCTGAGGTCCAGAGCACTCTGGAAGAGGTTTTCATCCAGGATATCTCTGTACTTGGCCGCATTCATGTTTCCTTCAATGACAACCAGTCATCCTGTCCCTGCAGCTGGAAAACACCCCCATAGCATGATGCTGCCACCACCATGTTTCACTGATGAGCAGAGGCGTAGCTAGAGCTTTTGCTGCCCGGGGCTGCTCCCGAGTTTGGCGCCCCCCCCTCTCCCCCAAATACCACAACACCATTTCCAGACGACATATTACCACCACATAGTGACTGAATACTACAATACTGATCAGTAATAAAGAAAAAAAAACACAATACTATCACCATAAGTGCCAGTATTCACAGGAGATCTGTACTTAGTATGCAGTGTCTGTGTAGAGGTAATACAAAGATCACTGGTGGTATTATACACAGGAGCTCTGTATATAATGTATAGGTAATACAGTGATCACTGGTGACATGGTACACAGGACCGCTGTATATAGTATATAGTGTCAGTGTATAGGTAACACTGACTCACCAGTGACGTCTCTAGATGAAGTCCTTCATTCATCTTTCATCCAGCACAGACCGCCATCATTTCTCCCAGCCAGCACTCGTTTCTGCAGGAAATAACACAGTTATCTCGAGCTCCGCTTGCAGAACACATTACTTAATTTTTAACAACTTCTACATTACACCACATAAAGAAAAAAAGGTGATATAGTGTCACTCTGCACACTAACAGGACCGCCCCCCCCCCCATTTAAAACAGTATACTAAAAAAATAAAATAAATACATCACTGCAGTAGTAACATCCCTTAATTAGCCCCTATGGTAATACAATTCCCCACCCTGGCCCCGTTTATCTCATTCCTGGCTCCAGCCATATGTTCTCGCATCCTGCCCTCATGAGTATCCATCCTACACCATATGATCTCCCCATCCTGCCCCATCAGTCTCCATCGTATCCATCCTGCCCTATGATCCAATCCTGCCCCATGTCTTTCATTCTGCCCCGTATCTACATTCTGCCCATGCCTCAAGTCCTGCCCCCAGTGTGTCCAGCAATCTGCCCCAGTGTGTCCAGCAATCTGCCCCAGTGTGTCCAGCAATCTGCCCCAGTGTGTCCAGCATATTACCCCCAGTGTGTCCAGCATATTACCCCCAGGTTGTCCAGCAATCTGCCCCAGTGTGTCCAGCATATTACCCCCAGTGTGTCCAGCATATTACCCCCAGGTTGTCCAGCAATCTGCCCCAGTGTGTCCAGCATATTACCCCCAGTGTGTCCAGCAATCTGCCCCAGTATGTCCAGCAATCTGCCCCAGTGTGTCCAGCATTGCCCCAGTGTGTCCAGCATTGCCCCCAGTGTGTCCAGAAATCTGCCCCAGGGTCTCCAGCACTGCCCCAGTGTGTCCAGCATTGCCCCCAGTGTGTCCAGCGATCTGCCCCAGTGTCCAGCATTGCCCCAGTGTGTTCAGCAATCTGCCCCAGGGTCTACAGCATTGCCCCAGTGTGTCCAGCATTGCCCCAAGTGTGTCCAGCAATCTGCCCCAGTATCCAGCATTGCCCCAGTGTGTCCAGCAATCTGCCCCAGTGTGCCCAGCAATCTGCCCCAGGGTCTCCAGCATTGCCCCAGTGTGTCCAGCATTGCCCCCAGTGTGTCCAGCATTGCCCCAGTGTGTCCAGCATTGCCCCAAGTGTGTCCAGCATTGCCCCCAGTGTGTCCAGCATTGCCCCCAGTGTGTCCAGCATTGCCCCCAGTGTGTCCAGCATTGCCCCCAGTGTGTCCAGCATTGCCCCAGTGTGTCCAGCATTGCCCCCAGTGTGTCCAGCATTGCCCCCAGTGTGTCCAGCATTGCCCCAGCGTGTCCAGCAATCTGCCCCAGTGTCCAGCATTGCCCCAGTGTCTAGAAATCTGCCCCAGGGTCTCCAGCATTGCCCCAGTCTGTCCAGAAATCTGCCCCAGTCTGTCCAGAAATCTGCCCCAGGGTCTCCAGCATTGCCCCCAGACAGACAGAGTCAGACAAGGAAAAAAAAAAGTAAAATCCTCACCTCTCCCGTTCCCAGCGCGGGTCCGGTGCACTCAACGTCTCTCCGTCACTGCGCGCTCAGGACAGAGGCTGAGCGCGCAGTGATGACGTCATCGCACCCTCTGCCCTGAGACGTCGCAGAGTCAGAGGGCGCTGAAGACGCTGCAGCTACCGCGCAGCCGCAGGAACCAGGAGAGGTGAGTATTAGCGCTGGCCGGGGGGGGGGGGTTGGGTGGCGCCCGAAGATTTAAAGGGCACACATCTTTTTTTTTTTCCCTCCTCCTGCAGCGCCGGCCGCGGCCCGGTGACCCGCCCCCCGCAGTGTGCCGCCCAGGGCGGCCCGCCTTCCCCCGCACCCCACTTCCTACGCCACTGCTGATGAGATTGTATTGGGCAGACGATGAGCAGTGCCTGGTTTTCTCCACACATACAGATTATAATTATCACCAAATAGGTCTATCTTCGTCTCAGCAAACCAGAGAATCTTATTTCTCAGTCTGGGAGTCCTTTATGTGTTTTTTTTTTTTTTTTAGCAAACTCTATGCAGGCTTTCATATGTCTTGCACTGAGGAGAGGCTTCTGTCTGGCCACTCTGCCATAAGACTCCGACTGGTGGAGGGCTGCAGTGATAGTTAACTTTGTGGAACTTTCTCTCATCTCCCTACTGCATCTCTGGAGCTCAACCACAGTGATATTGGGGTTCTTCATTACCTCTCTCACCAAGGCTCTTCTCCCACGATTGCTCAGTTTGGCTGGATGGCCAGGTCTAGGAAGACTTCTGGTGGTCCTGAACTTCTTCCATTTAAAGATTATGGAGGCCACTGTTCTCTTAGGAACCTTGGGTACAGCAGAAATTATGTTGTAATCTTGGCCAGATCTGTGCCTTGCCACAATTCTGTCTCTGAGCTCCTTAGCCAGTTCCTTTGACATCATGATTCTCATTTGGTCTGACATGCACTGTGAGCTGTGAGGTCTTATATAGAGAGGTGTGTGCCTTTCCAAATCAGGTCCTATCAGTTTAATTAAACACAGCTGGACCCCAATGAAGGAGTAGAACCATCTCAAGGAGGAGCACAAGGAAATGTACAGCATGTGACTTAAATATGAGTGTCTGAGCAAAGGGTCTGAATACTTATGACCATGTGATATTTCAGTTTTTTCTTTTTTATTAAATTTGCAAACCTTTCTACATTTCTGTTTCTGTTTCAGGCAAGATGGGGTGCAGAGTGTACATTAATGTGAAAAAAAAAAAGAACTTTTTTGAATTTACCAATGACTGCAATGAAAGAGTGAAAAGTTTAAAGGGGTCTGAATACTTTCCATATCCACTATATGTAGTGTTTTTTTTAAACGTGGTGCATATACAGCAGGAGCAGCTACTGCAGTGCCCCAGAGTCCTGGTCGTTGCAGTAATGTTATTGTTCCACCAGGGGGAGTGATGTTACGTCTGAAGGCAATGAAGGTGAACTTCTGTCCAGGTATCACAACCACAAAACACACTTCACACTCCAGTCACCCAGGGGGAGCCATGCTTCTATCTATTAGGGCACTCCTCACACTTAGGTAAAACTGGTGGGTTGGTTAGGAAGAGAGACAGAAGCTGACTGGAGGGAGTAGGAGATGGTCAGTGAGTCCCGACCGAGTTTGGCAGAGGCTGGTTGGAGTGGGTTCCAGCCAGCTCCAGACTGTGGCCTGTGGAAGATAAAGGTACACGGAGCTGCGCCTGCATCCCATGTGGCAGCATCCTAAGAAAGGACACGAAAGGAATTGCGTTGCAGTGAGTGAGCAACGAAGTCATAGCAACAGGAGAGGAACATCAGAGGGAGACCAGCTAGAAGCAGGCTGCCTCCTTCTGAAGCGCACTACCGGTAACCAGAGCACCGAGGGAGTAAGGATCTCTATGCCGTTACTTCAGAGACTGGCAGGACAGTTGATTCCACGTCGGCTACCCGACCATATACCCAGGAGGCAGGGTGGCAACTTGTGGGGGCCGGGGCGTTTCTAGGGTCCCTATAAAAAGCCTCAGGCCACCAGTCATACGTGTTTGTCCTATCGTCAGGGGGACAGAGAGAGGAGACTTAAGATCTACAATAGTTGTGAGGACCTTACCGAGTTGCTCAGCAGGGAGGTACTACAATGCCCAGATGCTAGAGGAAGGCTATTGAATTCCACCTAGTTAAGGGGACTCTGGATTTGCCTTCAGACCGGCCGGACTCTGCCTACCCTGTGGTCCCTACCCTGGACTGTGGATGCTGAAGCCTTCTGTAAAGGTAAAGAGACTGCAACCTTGTGTCCTCGTTATTGACTGCGCCTTACATCATCCACCACCTACCATCTACATTCTGGGAAGCCCTGGGGATACACTTCACCTGTGGGATGGTATACCATCTAGCTGCCATAACATCACCCCAGCGGACCCCTAAGCAGCGTCGGTCACCCTGACCGAATACCACAGGTGGCGTCACGAACATTATCCCATTAAAAACCTTTCCCCCACAACTTATAGGGGACGTTCCCCTAGGGCCACGGACCGGGTCAGCCACCGACATCCCCACTGAGAACCGAAGGACCCGGTACCGAGTAACCCCTAGCCCTTGGGGGCGCTGCACTACCACATGGGGTAAAACCCATGTTTGAATATTGTTTATTAAATGTATTTATTTTGGTGTTGTTTTTTTTTACTGTTACTGCCTAGTGCTGATTTGGTGGTGGGGGCTATGAGATTGTCAATGGTTTGGGCTTTCCTATAGATAAATCTTGGATAGGTAGGTTAAAGCTCCCCTATACTCTTATCCTTCTGTAAGATGGGCCAATGTTTGCGAATTATATTTGCAAACTTCTTATGGTCTGCATGGCATTGCGTGATAGGTAATGCCTTAAATTGTTGCACGAGGCTCAAAGGTTCAGATACTTCTTTTGTCTTGTAAATAAGGTTGGCCCTAGAGATTGTTCTTTTGTCTTGTAAATAAGGTTGGACATAGCGAATGTTCCTACATAGGTCATTGGTCCTCGCACAAGCCTGTCACACACAACTGGTGATGTCACCACTACCATGCCCCCGCTCACATCGCTACTACACAGCGGCGCTTCCGGCCGGAGCGCATCGCCATAGCGTACCTGCAGGAATGCAAGGGGGAGGTTGCACAGCAATGGGAGGACGCTCCCTACTGCGGGACATCGCAGCAAACCCCACGCTATACACTTAAGGTACCTTGACACTGAGCAACTTTCCAACGAGAATGACAACGATCCGTGACGTTGCAGCATCCTGGATAGCGATCTCGTTGTGTTTGACACCCAGCAGCGATCAGGATCCTGCTGTGACATCGCTGGTCGTAGCTAGAAGTCCGGAACTTTATTTGGTCGTCAGGCCGGCATGATTCGTCATGTTTGACAGCAAAAGCAACGATGCCTGCAATGTTTTTTCATGGAGCGAACAACCAGCGAGAACGATAAGTACGTCACTGGATCGCTCCTGCATCGTTCTGCTGTTGCCGTGTTTGACGTCTCCTAGCGACCTAAAGAGCGACGCTGCAGCGGTCGGCTCGTTGTCTATATCACTGCAGCGTCGCTTAATGTGACGGTACCTTTAGACATCAGGACCGTTTCCACAGTTTCATCTTCACAGTAAGTTTCATCATATACCACTGTGAGTGAACATGAGCTAATATCTTTTCTGTGACATCCATCTACTTATACATGTGCACAGTGTGGTCATATACTGGTACTTCTCCTGCATTTTAACCCCTTTCCGACATCGGGCATAATAGTACGCCGATATCAGATACCCTACCTTTGATGCGGGCTCCGGCGATGAGACCATATCTTTCCAGGGACATGTCAGCTGTTCAAAACAGCTGACATGTGCCTGCAATTGCCGCGGGTGGAATCGCGATCCACCCGCGGTTTTAACTAGTTAAATGCCGCTGTCAAACGCTCACAGCGGCATTGAAATGGCGCTTCCGGCAATCACGCCAGAAATACGCATAACAGTGACCCACGTCACGTGATCGCGGGTCACCAGTGTGTCGGCATGATAACCCGATGTCTCCTGGAGACCTCTATGGTTGTCACTGCCGGATTGCTGTGAGCGCCACGCAGTGGTCGGCGCTCATAGCAAGTCAGCCATGCTACTACATAGAGGCAATCTGACCATCACCTCAATGTAGCAGAGCCGATCGAGTTGTGCCAGCTTCTATGGAGTCTATTGAAGCATGGCAAAAGTAAAATATAAAAAAAAAATGTAAAAGTTCAAATCACCCCCCTTTCACCCCATTCAAAATAAAAAAAAAATCAAACATACACATATTTGGTAACGCCGCGTTCAGAATTGACCGATCTATCAATAAAAAAAGGATTAACCTGATCGATAGATGGCGTACTGAGAAAAAAAGCAAAAACTCTAGAATTACATTTTTTTGGTCATGTGACATTGTATTAAAATGCAATAACGGGCGATCAAAAAAACGTATCTGCACCAAAATTGTATCATTAACCCCTTCCCGACCTTTGACGCCACGTAGGCGTCATGAAAGTCGGTGCCATTCCGACCCATGACGCCTATGCGGCGTCATGGAAAGATCGCGTCCCTGCAGATCGGGTGAAAGGGTTAACTCCCATTTCACCCGATCTGCAGGGACAGGGGGAGTGGTAGTTTAGCCCAGGGGGGGTGGCTTCACCCCCTCGTGGCTACGATCGCTCTGATTGGCTGTTGAAAGTGAAACTGCCAATCAGAGCGATTTGTAATATTTCACCCATTATAACGGGTGAAATATTACAATCCAGCCATGGCCGATGCTGAAATATCATCGGCCATGGCTGGAAATACTAGTGTGCCCCCACCCCACCCCTCCGATCGCCCCCCCACCCCCCCGATCTGGCCGGTACACTGCTCCGGCTCCCCTCCGTCCAGTGCTCCGCTCCCCCCCGTGCTCGTGTCCGCTCCCCCCGTGCTCCAATCACCCCCCCGTGCTCCAATCACCCCCCCTGCACTCCGATCCACCCCCCCCGTGCTCCGTTCAACCCCCCCGTGCTCCATTCCAGCCCCCCCACGCTCCGTTCCACCCCTCCCGCGCTCCGATTCCCCCCCCGTGCTCCGATCCCCCCCCCCGTGGTCCCCCCCCACCCTATCATACTTACCGATCCAGCCGTGGTCCCGTCCGTCTTCTCCCGGGCGCCGCCATCTTCCAAAATGGCGGGCGCATGCGCAGTGCGCCCGCCGAATCTGCCGGCCGGCAGATTCGTTCCAAAGTGCATTTTGATCACTGAGATATAATCTATCTCAGTGATCAAAATAAAAAAAATAATAAATGACCCCCCCCCCCTTTGTCACCCCCATAGGGACAATAAAAAAATAAAGAATTTTTTTTTTTCCACTAATGTTAGAATAGGGTTAGGGTTAGGGGTAGGGTTAGGGCTAGGGGTAGGGCTAGGGGTAGGGGTAGGGTTAGGGTTAGGGGTAGGGTTAGGGGTAGGGTTAGGGGTAGGGTTAGGGGTAGGGTTAGGGTTAGGGCTAGGGTTAGGGTTAGGGTTAGGAATGTGCACACGTATTCTGGTCCTCTGCGGATTTTTCCGCTGCGGATTTGATAAATCCGCAGTGCTAAACCGCTGCGGATTTATGGCGGATTTACCGCGTTTTTTTCTGCGCATTTCACTGCGGTTTTACAATTGCGATTTTCTATTGGAGCAGTTGTAAAACCGCTGCGGAATCCGCACAAAGAAGTGACATGCTGCGGAATGTAAACCGCTGCGTTTCCGTGCAGTTTTTCCGCAGCATGTGTGCAGCGATTTTTGTTTCCCATAGGTTTACATTGAACTGTACACTCATGGGAAACTGCTGCGGATCCGCAGCGTGTGCACATACCTTTAGAATTAGGCTATGTGCACATGGTGCGGATTTGGCTGAGGATTCGTAGCAGTTTTCCATCACGTTTACAGTACCATGTAAACATATGAAAAACCAAATCCGCTGTGCCCATGGTGCGGAAAATACCGCGCGGGAACGCTGCGTTGTATTTTCCGCAGCATGTCAATTCTTTGTGCGGATTCCGCAGCGTTTTACACCTGTTCCTCAATAGGAATCCGCAGGTGAAATCCGCACAAAAAACACTGGAAATCCGCGGAAAATCCGCAGGTAAAACACAGTGCCTTTTACCCGCAGATTTTTCAAAAATGGTGCGGAAATATCTCACACGAATCCGCAACGTGGGCACATAGCCTTAGGGTTAGGGTTGGAATTAGGGTTGTGGTTAGGGTTAGGGGTGTATTGGGGTTAGTGTTGTGGTTAGGGGTGTGTTGTGGTTAGGGTTGTGTTTAGGGTTATGGCTACAGTTGGGATTAGGGTTAGGGGTGTGTTGGGGTTAGTGTTGGAGTTAGAATTGAGGGGTTACCACTGTTTAGGCACATCAGGGGTCTCCAAACGCAACATGGCGCCACCATTGATTCCAGCCAATCTCGTATTCAAAAAGTCAAATGGTGCTCCCTCACTTCCGAGCCCTGACGTGTGCCCAAACAGTGGTTTACCCCCACATATGGGGTACCAGCATACTCAGGACAAACTGCGCAACAATTACTGGGGTCCAATTTCTCCTGTTACCCTTGTGAATCTAAAAAAATGCTTGCTAAAACATAATTTTTGAGGAAAGAAAAATGATTTTTTATTTTCACGGCTCTGCGTTGTAAACGTCTGTGAAGCACTTGGGGGTTCAAAGTGCTCACCACATATCTAGATAAGTTCCTTGGGGGGTCTAGTTTCTAAAATGGGGTCACTTGTGGGGGGTCTCTACTGTTTAGGCACACCAGGGGCTCTGCAAACGCAACGTGACACCCGCAGACCATTCCATCAAAGTCTGCATTTCAAAAGTCACTACTTCCCTTCTGAGCCCCGACGTGAGCCCAAACAGTGGTTTACCCCCACATATGGGGTATCAGCGTACTCAGGAGAAACTGGACAACAACTTTTGGGGTCCAATTTCTCCTGTAACCCTTGGGAAAATAAAAAATTCTGGGCTAAATAATTATTTTTGAGGAAAGAAAACGTATTTATTATTTTCACGGCTCTGCATTATAAACTTCTATGAAGCACTTGGGGGTTCAAAGTGCTCACCACACATCTAGATAAGTTCCTTTCAAGGTCTAGTTTCCAAAATGGGGTCACTTGTGGGGGGTTTCTACTGTTTAGGCACATCAGGGGCTCTGCAAACGCAACGTGACGCCCGCAGAGCATTCCATCAAAGTCTGCATTTCAAAACGTCACTACTTCAATTCCAAGCCCCGGCATGTGCCCAAACAGTAGTTTACCCCCACATATGGGGTATCACCGTACTCAGGAGAAACTGGACAACAACTTTTGGGGTCAAATTTCTCCTGTTACCCTTGGGAAAATTAAAAAATTCTGGGCTAAATAATTATTTTTGAGGAAAGAAAACGTATTTATTATTTTCACGGCTCTGCATTATAAACTTCTATGAAGCACTTGGGGGTTCAAAGTGCTCACCACACATCTAGATAAGTTCCTTTGGGGGTCTAGTTTCCAAAATGGGGTCACTTGTGGGGGGTTTCTACTGTTAAGCCACATCAGGGGCTCTGCAAACGCAACGTGACGCCCACGGAGCATTCCATCAAAGTCTGCATTTCAAAACGTCACTACTTCACTTCCGAGCCCCGGCATGTGCCCAAACAGTGATTTACCCCCACATATGGGGTATCAGCGTACTCAGGAGAAACTGGACAACAACTTTTGGGGTCAAATTTCTCCTGTTACCCTTGGGAAAATAAAAAATTGCAGGCTAAAAGATCATTTTTGAGAAAATAATTTTTTTTTTTATTTTCATGGCTCTGCGTTATAAACTTCTGTGAAGCACTTGGGGGTTCAAAGTCCTCACCACACATCTAGATTAGTTCCTTTGGGGGTCTAGTTTCCAAAATGGTGTCATTTCTGGGGGATCTCCAATGTTTAAGCACACAGGGGCTCTCCAAACGTGACATGGTGTCCGCTAATGATTGGAGCTAATTTTCCATTTAAAAAGCCAAATGGCGTGCCATCCCTTCCGAGCCCTGCCGTGCGCCCAAACAGTGGTTTACCCCCACATATGGGGTATCAGCGTACTCAGGACAAACTGGACAACAATATTTGGGGTCCAATTTCTCCCATTATCCTTGGCAAAATAGGAAATTCCAGGCTAAAAAATCATTTTTGAGGAAAGAAAAATTATTTTTTATTTTCATGGCTCTGCGTTATAAACTTCTGTGAAGCACCTGGGGGTTTAAAGTGCTCAATATGCATCTAGATAAGTTCCTTGGGGGGTCTAGTTTCCAAAATGGGGTCACTTGTGGGGGAGCTCCAATGTTTAGGCACACAGGGGGCTCTCCAAACGCGACATGGTGTCCGCTAACAATTGGAGCTAATTTTCCATTCAAAAAGTCAAATGGCGCGCCTTCCCTTCCGAGCCCTGCCGTGTGCCCAAACAGTGGTTTACCCCCACATATGAGGTATCGGCGTACTCGGGAGAAATTGCCCAACAAATTTTATGATCCATTTTATCCTACTGCCCATGTGAAAATGAAAAAATTGAGGCGAAAATAATTTTTTTGTGAAAAAAAAGTACTTTTTCATTTTTACAGATCAATTTGTGAAGCACCTGAGGGTTTAAAGTGCTCACTAGGCATCTAAATAAGTTCCTTGGGGGGTCTAGTTTCCAAAATGGGGTCACTTGTGGAGGAGCGCCAATGTTTAGGCACACAGGAGCTATCCAAACGCGACATGGTGTCCGCTAACGATGGAAATAATTTTTCATTCAAAAAGTCAAATGGCGCTCCTTCCCTTCCGAGCCTTACCATGTGCCCAAACAGTGGTTTACCCCCACATGTGAGGTATTGGTGTACTCAGGAGAAATTGCCCAACACATTTTGGGATCCATTTTATCCTGTTGCCCATGTGAAAATGAAAAAATTGAGGCTAAAAGAATTTTTTTGTGAAAAAAAAGTACTTTTTCATTTTTACGGATCAATTTGTGAAGCACCTGGGGGTTCAAAGTGCTCACTATGCATCTAGATAAGTTCCTTGGGGCGTCTAGTTTCCAAAATGGGGTCACTTGTGGGGGAGCTCCAATTTTTAGGCACACGGGGGCTCTCCAAACGTGACATGGTGTCCGCTAAAGAGTGGAGCCAATTTTTGATTCAAAAAGTCAAATGGCGCTCCTTCCCTTCCAAGCCCTGCCGTGCGCCCAAACAGTGGTTTACCCCCACATATGAGGTATCAGCGTACTCAGAACAAATTGGACAACAACTTTCGTGGTTCAGTTTCTCCTTTTACCATTGGGAAAATAAAAAAATTGTTGCTAAAAGATAATTTTTGTGACTAAAAAGTTAAATGTTCATTTTTTCCTTCCATGTTGCTTCTGCTGCTGTGAAGCACCTGAAGGGTTAATAAACTTCTTGAATGTGGTTTTGAGTACCTTGAGGGGTGCAGTTTTTAGAATGGTGTCACTTTTGGGTATTTTCAGCCATATAGACCCCTCAAACTGACTTCAAATGTGAGGTGGTCCCTAAAAAAAATGGTTTTGTAAATTTCGTTGTAAAAATGACAAATCGCTGGTCAAATTTTAACCCTTATAACTTCCTAACAAAAAAAAATTTTGTTTCCAAAATTGTGCTGATGTAAAGTAAACATGTGGGAAATGTTATTTATTAACTATTTTGTGTCACATATCTCTCTGGTTTAACAGAATAAAAATTCAAAATGTGAAAATTGCGAAATTTTCAAAATTTTCGCCAAATTTCCGTGTTTATCACAAATAAATGCAGAATTTATTGACCTAAATTTACCACTAACATGAAGCCCAATATGTCACGAAAAAACAATCTCAGAACCGCTAGGATCCGTTGAAGCGTTCCTGAGTTATTACCTCATAAAGGGACACTGGTCAGAATTGCAAAAAACGGCAAGGTCTTTAAGGTCAAAATAGGCTGGGTCTTGAAGGGGTTAAAAACGTCAGCTTGGCTCACAAAAAATAAGCCATCACCCAATCCGAGATCACGAAAAACGGAGATGCTACAGGTATAGGAAAATGGCGCAATTTTATTTCTTATTTTTTGCAAAGTTTGGAATTTTTTTTCACCGCTTAGATAAAAAAGAACCTAAACAATGTATGGTATATATGAACTCGAAATAACCTGGAGAATCATAATGGCAGGTCAGTTTTAGCATTTAGTGAACCTAGCAAAAAAGCCAAACAAAAAAACATGTGGGATTGCACTTTTTTTTTTGCAATTTCACCGCACTTGGAATTTTTTTCCTGTTTTCACGACATGGTAAAACCAATGGTGTCGTTAAAAAGTACAACTTGTCTCACAAAAAATAAGCCCTTGCATGGCCATATTGTTGGAAAAATAAAAAAAGTTATGGCTCTGGGAAGCACGGGAGCGAAAAACGAAAACGCAAAACTGAAAAAAGTTCCGGTCATGAAGGGGTTAAATGTGTTTGTTTCTTCTGGTAGAACAGGGGTTAATCAGCCATGTTGGAAATCCATGTTCTCACAGCTGAGCTTAGTTAGCCACTCCTTTTCCTTTTATAATCTGGGCTCTGTTACTAATCATCATCAGAGCTAGAGGAGCACATATGAGAGTAGCAGTTATTAGTGACTGTTGCTTGGTTTGTATGAGTTGCAATTTCTTATCCTTCTCGGCTTTTGTTTATTCCCCTACCTTCACAACCTGGTACATTCCTCTGTTACATGTGAGTGAATATTTTGTATGCCTGGAGTTTTCTGTTAACTCTTGTCCGCAGTAGCGTAGCTACCGGGGGGGCAGAGGGTGCGGGCGCCCCGGGCCGGTGCTCTGAGGGGGCCCACCAGGAGCTACGCTAATGTAACTGTATCGGCGCGCGCAGCGTGCCGATACAGTTACATTCTGCGGCAGAGCAGGGAGAATTGATCTCCCTGCTCTGCCGCTATGGGGCCCCTGAGCAGGCGGGGGGGGCCCGGTGCCAGCAGTGGGCCCCCAGCCGTCATCGGAAGATCAGCTGTACCGGCATTTAGCCGATACAGCTGATCGCATCAATGGGAGAAAGAGCGCTGCTCTCCTTCTCCCATCATCCCCCTGTCAGTATCGGAGTCTGACGTCGCCGACACTGACAGCGGGCGCGCTGATGTCACTGCCCGCCGCCCGCTGTCAGGAGATCAGCAGGAGCAGCGCAGGAACCAGGAAGAAGAGAGATGAGTATTTATTTATTTTTTAATGGGTGCTGCTGCCATATTACAGGGTCTGACTGTGGGAGCTGCCTTATTACAGGGTCTGACTATGGGGGTGCTGCCTTATTACAGGGCCTGCCTATAGGGGTGCTGCCTTATTACAGGGTCTGCCTATAGGGGTGCTGCCTTATTACAGGGTCTGACTATGAGGGTGCTGCCTTATTACAGGGTCTGACTATAGGGGTGCTGCCTAATTACAGGGTCTGACTATGAGGGTGCTGCCTTATTACAGGGTCTGCCTATAGGGGTGCTGCCATATTACAGGGTCTGCCTATAGGGGTGCTGCCTTATTACAGGGTCTGACTATGGGGGTGCTGCCTTATTACAGGGTCTGACTATGGGGGTGCTGCCTTATTACAGGGTCTGCCTATAGAGGTGCTGCCTTATTACAGGGTCTGACTATGGGAGCTGCCTTATTACAGAGTCGGACTATGGGGGTGCTGCCTTATTACAGGGTCTCCCGCTTTATTACAGGGTCTGCCTATGGGGTGCTGCCTTATACTACAGAGTCTGCCTATGAGGGTATTGCCTTATTACAGGGTCTGCCTATGGGGGTGCTGCCTTATACTACAGAGTCTGACTATGGAGGTGCTGCCTTATTACAGGCTTTGCCTATGGGGGTTCTGCCTTATACTATAGTCTGCCTATGGGGGTTGTTGTGAATTCTGCTCTTGGGTTCCCTCCAGTGGTTATAGGTGGGAATGTAGTTGTCTCTGAGTCACAGTCCTGGCCAGGTGTATCTGCTAATTGCTGTTCTGACTGGGATATTTAAGTGTGCAGGATTCATTAGCCCTTGCCAGTTGTCTATGTTCCTTGTGAAGTGTTGGATCACTTTCTGGCTTCTCCTGCTAGCTGCCAAATTCAGCAAAGATAAGTGTTTGGTTTTTAGTGTCTGTGGCACACTGCTGTGTGCTTGTTTTTGTTTGTATTCCTGCTCTGATTGTAGGATTCGCTGGAATTGCAGATATACGCTCCTACATCTTTAGTTAGATGTAGGAAGTTTTTGTATATTCTGCTGTGGATATTTTTGAAGGGTTTTAATACTGACCGCACAGAACTCTGTCCTATCCTGTCCTATTTAGCTAGAGTGGCCTCCTGTGCTAAATCCTGTTTTTCTGCCTGTGTATGTTTTTTCCTCTCCGACTCACCGCCAATATTTGTGGGGGGCTGTCTATCCTTTGGGGATCTGCTCTGAGGCAAGATAGTATTCCTATTTCCATCTTTAGGGGTATTTAGTCCTCCGGCTGTGACGAGGTGTCTAGGATTGTTAGGTACACTCCACGGCTACTTCTAGTTGCGGTGTTAAGTTCAGGATTGCGGTCAGTATAGTGACCACCTTCTCCAGTGAAAGTTCTCATGCTGCTCCAAGGTCACCGGATCATAACAGTACAATTGGCCAACAATGAGTTAAATGCATCTCAGAAGAAGCGAAGAAAGGTCTTGAGCCATTTTTTTTTCTCCAGTCTGTTTTGTGTTCTCTTCCCTCCCTGAAGGCTGATATAGACCGGCAGTTGCTGGATGGACATTGTTCCCCACTGCGGTAGAGGATATAGCGCTTCTCTGAATACAGTCAGATAAGTTACATTCTTTAGTTTGGAAATGGGTATGTCTCCTGATGAACCTACATAGGGGAAACGCGTCGAGCAAAGCATACTCCATGCTATAGGAAAAGCTTATATGAGCAAAGCAGATTTAATGCTATGAGATAATACATCTGGTCATTGGGGCTAAGTTAATATTTTTTGCACCTTCTTTGCACTATTATTGCACTTTTTTTGTGCCTTGTTGGTTCACCTGCCTTAGAGAAAAATAGTTTTCTTGGACTAATTTTTTGGTCTGCTCTATTTTAGGGTTTAATAGGGAGAGTCGACGGGAGCGGGGGCGCCATATGCGCAGGTTATTAGGGTGCCAACCCCCGCAGGCAGGTAGGGCGTCGTTTATAGGTACAGCTTAGTTTTTCCTGGGTAAGGCGTTATATGTGTTACATAAATAACGAGTGTTCCATTATACACTGGTTGCACAGCCTTTTTATTGCACAATAAATGTATTTTATATATATGTGCAATATTATTCTCTTAGTCCTAGTGTTTTTTGTTTGTCTTGTCTGTCTGTATGGTCTGCTGAGTGGTACCCTATTTTTCACACGATAGGGCTTATTAGGGTCAGATTGGGCTAGTCTACGTTGAGCGGGGGCGCCATTGCGCAGGTTTTATAGGGTGCCAACCTCCGCTGCAAGGTAGGGTACAGATAGTTGGCCCTATAGGGATTTTGTGCACTCTGTATCTTTATTAGCAGCTATACTTTTTTTAGGTCGTGTATGGTGTATTGTTTTAATATTTGTATTAGTAAATGTTAAGTTTTATTGGTGTCATTTACTGTACCTTTATGGTGTCATATGTCGGTGAAGTGTTCTCTTCCCTCTTAATATCTGGGTGGCTGAGGAGCCTGGTGCAAGCATGAATGTTCAGGAATTAGCTTCTCGTGTAGACCAGCTTGCTGCTAGGGTGCAGGGTATTTCTGATTATATTGTTCAGACTCCTGCTTTAGAACCGAAGATTCCTACTCCTGATTTGTTTTCTGGTGACAGGTCCAAATTTTTGAGTTTTAAAAACTGTAAACTGTTTTTTGCTCTGAGACCTCGATCCTCTGGTGATTCCATTCAGCAGGTAAAAATCGTAATCTCCCTGCTGCGTGGCGACCCGCAGGATTGGGCGTTTTCCCTGGAATCTGGGAATCCGGCTTTGCTTAATATTGACTCCTTTTTTCAGGCTTTGGGATTATTATATGATGAACCTAATTCTGTGGATCAAGCTGAGAAGACCTTGTTGGCCCTGTCTCAGGGTCAAGAGGCGGCAGAATTGTATTGTCAGAAATTCAGAAAATGGTCTGTGTTGACTAAATGGAATAATGATGCTTTGGCGGCAATTTTCAGAAGGGGGCTTTCTGAATCCGTTAATGATGTTATGGTGGGGTTTCCCACGCCTTCCGGTCTGAGTGATTCTATGTCTCTGGCCATTCAGATTGACCGGCGCTTGCGGGAGCGCAGAACTGTGCGCGCTGTGGCGTTATCCTCAGAGCAAATTCCTGAGCCTATGCAGTGTGATAGAATTCTGTCTAGAACGGAACGACAAGGTTTCAAACGTCAAAATAGGTTGTGTTATTATTGTGGCGACGCTTCTCATGTCATTTCTGTCTGCCCTAAGTGGACAAAGAGGATCGCCAGTTCAATTATCATCAGTACTGTACAACCTAAATTTTTGTTATCTGTGTCCTTGATCTGCTCATTATCATCATTTTCTGTCATGGCGTTTGTGGATTCAGGCGCCGCCTTGAATTTAATGGACTTTGAGTTTGCCAAGCGTTGTGGTTTTCCCTTGCAGCCTTTGCAGAACCTTATTCCTTTAAGGGGCATTGATGCTACACCCTTGGCTAAAAATAAGCCCCAGTTTTGGACACAAGTGACCATGCGCATGGCGCCAGCCCATCAGGAAGATTGTCGATTTCTGGTGTTGCACAACCTGCATAATGCTATCGTGCTGGGTTTTCCGTGGTTACAGGTACATAATTGTTATGATCTGGTGGCCTTGGAGCAACATGAGACGTACTCTGGAGAAGGTGGCCCCTGTACTGACCGCAAACCCTGAACCTGGAAGCGCAACTAGAATTAGCCGTGGGGGGTACCTAACACTCCCTAGACCCCTCGACACAGCCTAAGAAACTAACTACCCCTAAAGACAGAAACAGGAAACCTATCTTGCCTCAGAGAAAATCCCCAAAGGACAGATAGCCCCCCACAAATATTGACTGTGAGAGGAGAGGGAAAAAACATATGCAGACATGAAATCAGGATTTATTATAGGAGGCCATACTAGCTAAATAGAAAGAATAGAACAGAGTACTATGCGGTCAGTATCAAAACACTAGAAAATATCCACCACAGAAAATACAAAACACCACATCTGACTAAAGACATGGAGAGTATATCTGCATCTCCAGAGACACAGCAAGGCTGCAAAAAATACTTCACAGACAAAGCTGGACAAGACAAAACATGAAAATGCACAGAACTATAAGGTCCACAGCAGGTGGACAGCAAAAACAAAGCCAGGACTTATCTTTGAAGAAAAGCACAGCGAACAGGAGAGACCAGAAGGGATGTGAATTCTCCAAAAACAATGGACAACTGGCAGGGACTAAAGACTCCTGCAAAGCTATATACCCCAGTCAGTTTTGCAATTATTAGATACACCTGTCCAATCCTGCAGTCCAGGCACAACTTCATTATCCTCTACAACCACCGGAGGGAGCCCAAAAGCTGAATTCACAACAGTACCCCCCCCCTTGAGGAGGGGTCACCGAACCCTCACCAGAGCCCCAGGCTGATCAGGATGAGCCCGATGAAAGGTACGAACCAAATCAGCGGCATGGACATCAGAGGCAGAAACCCAAGAATTATCCTCCTGGCCATAACCCTTCCATTTGACAAGGTACTGAAGCTTCCGCCTCGAAAAACGAGAATCCAAAATCTTCTCAACAACATATTCCAACTCCCCATCTACCAACACAGGGGCCGGAGGATCAACAGAGGGAACAACGGGCTCCACATATTTCCGCAACAAAGATCTATGGAAGACATTATGAATAGCAAAAGAGGCCGGAAGCACCAGGCGAAAGGACACCGGATTAATAATCTCAGAAATCCTATAAGGACCAATACATCGAGGCTTAAACTTAGGGGAAGAAACCTTCATAGGAACATGACGGGAAGACAACCAAACCAGATCCCCAACCCGAAGCCGGGAACCAACACACCGACGACGGTTAGCAAAACGTTGAGCCTCCTCCTGAGACAGCACCAAATTGTCCACCACATGAGCCCAAATCTGCTGCAACCTGTCGACCACAGAATCCACACCAGGAAGGTCAGAAGGCTCAACCTGCCCAGAAGAAAAACGAGGATGAAAACCAAAATTACAAAAAAAAGGCGAAACCAAAGTAGCCGAACTAGCCCGATTATTAAGGGCAAACTCGGCCAATGGCAAAAAAGCCACCCAATCATCCTGATCAGCAGACACAAAGCATCTCAAATAGGTCTCCAAGGTCTGATTAGTTCGCTCAGTCTGGCCATTTGTCTGAGGATGAAATGCAGAAGAAAAAGACAAATCAATGCCCAGCTTGGCACAAAAGGCCCGCCAAAACCTAGAAACAAACTGGGAACCTCTGTCGGACACAATATTCTCCGGAATACCATGCAAACGTACCACATGCTGAAAAAACAACGGAACCAAATCAGAAGAAGAAGGCAATTTAGGCAAAGGCACCAAATGAACCATCTTAGAAAATCGGTCACAGACAACCCAGATAACCGACATCCTTTGGGAAACAGGAAGATCGGAAATAAAATCCATAGAAATATGTGTCCAGGGCTCTCGGGGACCGGTAATGGCAAAAGCAACCAGCTAGCGCGGGAACAGCAAGGCTTAGCCCGCGCACAAATCCCACAGGACTGCACAAAAGAACGCACATCCCGCGACAACGAAGGCCACCGAAAGGACCTACCAACCAAATCTCTGGTACCAAAAATCCCAGGATGGCCAGCCAACACAGAACAATGAACCTCAGAAATCACTTTACTAGTTCATCTATCAGGAACAAACAGTTTCCCCACTGGACAGCGGTCAGGTTTATCAGCCTGAAATTCCTGAAGAATCCGTCGTAAATCAGGGGAAATGGCAGAAAGGACCACCCCTTCCTTCAGAATGCTGACCGGCTCAAGAACCCCAGGGGAATCAGGAAAAAAACTCCTAGAGAGGGCATCCGCCTTAACATTCTTAGTACCAGGAATGTACGAGACCACAAAATCAAAACGGGAGAAAAACAGGGACCATCGAGCATGTCTAGGATTCAGTCATTTGGCAGACTCGAGGTAAATGAGATTCTTATGATCGGTCAGGACCACAATACGGGGCTTGGCCCCCTCAAGCCAATGTCGCCACTCCTCAAATGCCCACTTCAAAGCCAACAACTCCCGACTGCCGACATCATAATTGCGTTCCGCAGGCGAAAACTTCCGAGAGAAGAAGGCACACGGTTTCATCAAGGACCCATCAGAATTCCTCTGAGACAAAACGGCCCCTGCCCCAATCTCAGACGCGTCAACCTCAACCTGAAATGGAAGAGAAACATCTGGCTGACGCAACACAGGGGCAGAAGTAAATCGGCGTTTAAGCTCCTGAAAGGCAGAAACAGCCGCGGAGGACCAATTCGTCACATCAGCGCCTTTCTTTGTCAAATCGGTCAGAGGTTTAACCACACTGGAGAAGTTGGCAATGAAACGACGATAAAAATTAGCAAAGCCCAAGAATTTCTGAAGGCTCTTCACAGATGTGGGCTGAATCCAATCATGAATGGCCTGAACCTTAACCGGATCCATTTCTATAGATGAGGGAGAAAAAATGAAGCCCAAAAAAGAAACCTTCTGCTCTCCAAAGAGGCACTTCGACCCCTTCACAAATAAAGCATTACTACGGAGGATCTGAAATACCATCCTGACCTGTTTCACATGTGACTCCCAATCATCGGAAAAAATCAAAATACCATCCAAATATACAACCATGAATTTATCAAGATAACTCCGAAAGATATCATGCATGAAGGATTGGAACACAGATGGGGCATTAGAGAGTCCGAATGGCATCACAAGGTATTCAAAATGGCCTTCGGGCGTATTAAATGCAGTTTTCCATTCGTCACCCTGCTTAATACGAATAAGATTATATGCCACTCGAAGGTCTATCTTGGTAAACCAGCTAGCCCCCTTAATCCTAGCAAACAAATCAGTAAGCAAAGGCAAAAGGTATTGAAATTTGACCGTGATCTTATTCAAGAGGCGATAATCAATACAGGGTCTCAAGGAACCATCTTTTTTAGCAACAAAAAAGAACCCCGCTCCCCACGGTGAAGAAGATGGCCGAATATGTCCCTTCTCCAAAGACTCCTTAATATAGCTCCGCATGGCGGCATGTTCTGGCACAGACAGGTTGAAAAGTCGACCCTTAGGGAACTTACAACCTGGAATCAAGTCAATAGCACAATCACAGTCCCTATGCGGTGGAAGGGAACTGGATTTGGGCTCATCGAATACATCCTGGAAATCTAACAAAAACTCAGGAATTTCAGAAGAGGGGGAAGAGGAAATTGACATCAAAGGATCGTGACCATGAACCCCCTGACAACCCCAACTAGTCACAGACATAGATCTCCAATCTAACACCGGATTATGTTCCTGTAACCATGGGAAACCCAGCACAATATCATCATGCAAATTATGCAACACCAGAAAACGACAATCTTCCTGATGGGCTGGCGCCATGCGCATGGTCAGCTGTGTCCAAAACTGGGGTTTATTTTTAGCCAACGGTGTAGCATTAATGCCCCTTAAAGGAATAGGGTTCTGCAAAGGCTGCAAGGGGAAACCACAACGTCTGGCAAATTTTAAGTCCATTAAGTTCAGAGCGGCGCCTGAATCCACAAATGCCATGACAGAAAATGATGATAATGAGCAGATCAAGGTCACAGATAACAGAAATTTAGGTTGCGCAGTATTGATAGTAACAGAACTAGCGATTCTCTTTGTACGCTTAGGGCAATCAGAAATAACATGAGCAGAATCGCCGCAGTAAAAACACAAGCTATTCTGGCGCCTGAATCTTAGATGTTCAGCTCTAGACAAAGTCCTATCACACTGCATAGGCTCCAGGCTCCGCTCGGAGGACAACGCCACAGTGTGCACAACTCTGCGCTCGCGCAAGCGCCGATCAATCTGAATGGCCAGAGACATAGAATCACTCAGACCAGCAGGGGTGGGGATCCCCACCATAACATCTTTAACGGATTCAGAAAGACCCTTTCTGAAAATTGCCGCCAAGGCATTCTCATTCCATTTAGTCAGTACAGACCATTTTCTAAATTTCTGGCAATACGATTCTGCCGCTTCTTGACCCTGACACAGGGCCAACAAGATCTTCTCAGCTTGATCCACAGAATTAGGCTCATCATACAATAACCCCAATACTTGAAAGAAAGAATCAATATTATGCAAAGCAGGATTGCCAGTTTCCAGGGAAAATGCCCAATCCTGTGGGTCACCACGCAGCAGGGATATGATAATTTTAACCTGCTGAATGGGATCACCAGAAGACCGGGGTCTCAATGCAAAAAAACAGTTTACAGTTATTTTAGAAACTCAAAAATTTGGATCTGTCACCAAAGAATAAATCAGGAGTGGGAATCCTAGGTTCTAAGGCAGGAGTCTGAACAATATAATCTGAAATACCCTGTACCCTAGAAGCAAGCTGATCCACACGAGAAACTAACTCCTGAACACTCATGTTATTACTAGGTTCCGCAGCCACCCAGAGATTAAGAGGGAGGAACAGGCTAAGGAAAAAAAATGGCTCAAAACCTTCCCTCCCTTCTTCTGAGATGCAATTAACTCATTGTTGGCCAGTTGTACTGTTATGATCTGGTGGCCTTGGAGCAGCATGAGACGTACTCTGGAGAAGGTGGCCCCTGTACTGACCGCAAACCCTGAACCTAGCAGCGCAACTAGAAGTAGCCGTGGGGGGTACCTAACACTCCCTAGACCCCTCGACACAGCCTAAGAAACTAACTACCCCTAAAGACAGAAACAGGAAACCTATCTTGCCTCAGAGAAAATCCCCAAAGGACAGATAGCCCCCCACAAATATTGACTGTGAGAGGAGAGTGAAAAAACATACGCAGACATGAAATCAGGATTTATTATAGGAGGCCATACTAGCTAAATAGAAAGAATAGAACAGAGTACTATGCGGTCAGTATCAAAACACTAGAAAATATCCACCACAGAAAATACAAAACACCACATCTGACTAAAGACATGGAGAGTATATCTGCATCTCCAGAGACACAGCAAGGCTGCAAAAAATACTTCACAGACAAAGCTGGACAAGACAAAACATGAAAATGCACAGAACTATAAGGTCCACAGCAGGTGGACAGCAAAAACAAAGCCAGGACTTATCTTTGAAGAAAAGCACAGCGAACAGGAGAGACCAGAAGGGATGTGAATTCTCCAAAAACAATGGACAACTGGCAGGGACTAAAGACTCCTGCAAAGCTATATACCCCAGTCAGTTTTGCAATTATTAGATACACCTGTCCAATCCTGCAGTCCAGGCACAACTTCATTATCCTCTACAACCACCGGAGGGAGCCCAAAAGCTGAATTCACAACAGTACCCCCCCCCTTGAGGAGGGGTCACCGAACCCTCACCAGAGCCCCAGGCTGATCAGGATGAGCCCGATGAAAGGTACGAACCAAATCAGCGGCATGGACATCAGAGGCAGAAACCCAAGAATTATCCTCCTGGCCATAACCCTTCCATTTGACAAGGTACTGAAGCTTCCGCCTCGAAAAACGAGAATCCAAAATCTTCTCAACAACATATTCCAACTCCCCATCTACCAACACAGGGGCCGGAGGATCAACAGAGGGAACAACGGGCTCCACATATTTCCGCAACAAAGATCTATGGAAGACATTATGAATAGCAAAAGAGGCCGGAAGCACCAGGCGAAAGGACATCGGATTAATAATCTCAGAAATCCTATAAGGACCAATACATCGAGGCTTAAACTTAGGGGAAGAAACCTTCATAGGAACATGACGGGAAGACAACCAAACCAGATCCCCAACCCGAAGCCGGGAACCAACACACCGACGACGGTTAGCAAAACGTTGAGCCTCCTCCTGAGACAGCACCAAATTGTCCACCACATGAGCCCAAATCTGCTGCAACCTGTCGACCACAGAATCCACACCAGGAAGGTCAGAAGGCTCAACCTGCCCAGAAGAAAAACGAGGATGAAAACCAAAATTACAAAAAAAAGGCGAAACCAAAGTAGCCGAACTAGCCCGATTATTAAGGGCAAACTCGGCCAATGGCAAAAAAGCCACCCAATCATCCTGATCAGCAGACACAAAGCATCTCAAATAGGTCTCCAAGGTCTGATTAGTTCGCTCAGTCTGGCCATTTGTCTGAGGATGAAATGCAGAAGAAAAAGACAAATCAATGCCCAGCTTGGCACAAAAGGCCCGCCAAAACCTAGAAACAAACTGGGAACCTCTGTCGGACACAATATTCTCCGGAATACCATGCAAACGTACCACATGCTGAAAAAACAACGGAACCAAATCAGAAGAAGAAGGCAATTTAGGCAAAGGCACCAAATGAACCATCTTAGAAAATCGGTCACAGACAACCCAGATAACCGACATCCTTTGGGAAACAGGAAGATCGGAAATAAAATCCATAGAAATATGTGTCCAGGGCTCTCGGGGACCGGTAATGGCAAAAGCAACCAGCTAGCGCGGGAACAGCAAGGCTTAGCCCGCGCACAAATCCCACAGGACTGCACAAAAGAACGCACATCCCGCGACAACGAAGGCCACCGAAAGGACCTACCAACCAAATCTCTGGTACCAAAAATCCCAGGATGGCCAGCCAACACAGAACAATGAACCTCAGAAATCACTTTACTAGTTCATCTATCAGGAACAAACAGTTTCCCCACTGGACAGCGGTCAGGTTTATCAGCCTGAAATTCCTGAAGAATCCGTCGTAAATCAGGGGAAATGGCAGAAAGGACCACCCCTTCCTTCAGAATGCTGACCGGCTCAAGAACCCCAGGGGAATCAGGAAAAAAACTCCTAGAGAGGGCATCCGCCTTAACATTCTTAGTACCAGGAATGTACGAGACCACAAAATCAAAACGGGAGAAAAACAGGGACCATCGAGCATGTCTAGGATTCAGTCATTTGGCAGACTCGAGGTAAATGAGATTCTTATGATCGGTCAGGACCACAATACGGGGCTTGGCCCCCTCAAGCCAATGTCGCCACTCCTCAAATGCCCACTTCAAAGCCAACAACTCCCGACTGCCGACATCATAATTGCGTTCCGCAGGCGAAAACTTCCGAGAGAAGAAGGCACACGGTTTCATCAAGGACCCATCAGAATTCCTCTGAGACAAAACGGCCCCTGCCCCAATCTCAGACGCGTCAACCTCAACCTGAAATGGAAGAGAAACATCTGGCTGACGCAACACAGGGGCAGAAGTAAATCGGCGTTTAAGCTCCTGAAAGGCAGAAACAGCCGCGGAGGACCAATTCGTCACATCAGCGCCTTTCTTTGTCAAATCGGTCAGAGGTTTAACCACACTGGAGAAGTTGGCAATGAAACGACGATAAAAATTAGCAAAGCCCAAGAATTTCTGAAGGCTCTTCACAGATGTGGGCTGAATCCAATCATGAATGGCCTGAACCTTAACCGGATCCATTTCTATAGATGAGGGAGAAAAAATGAAGCCCAAAAAAGAAACCTTCTGCTCTCCAAAGAGGCACTTCGACCCCTTCACAAATAAAGCATTACTACGGAGGATCTGAAATACCATCCTGACCTGTTTCACATGTGACTCCCAATCATCGGAAAAAATCAAAATACCATCCAAATATACAACCATGAATTTATCAAGATAACTCCGAAAGATATCATGCATGAAGGATTGGAACACAGATGGGGCATTAGAGAGTCCGAATGGCATCACAAGGTATTCAAAATGGCCTTCGGGCGTATTAAATGCAGTTTTCCATTCGTCACCCTGCTTAATACGAATAAGATTATATGCCACTCGAAGGTCTATCTTGGTAAACCAGCTAGCCCCCTTAATCCTAGCAAACAAATCAGTAAGCAAAGGCAAAAGGTATTGAAATTTGACCGTGATCTTATTCAAGAGGCGATAATCAATACAGGGTCTCAAGGAACCATCTTTTTTAGCAACAAAAAAGAACCCCGCTCCCCACGGTGAAGAAGATGGCCGAATATGTCCCTTCTCCAAAGACTCCTTAATATAGCTCCGCATGGCGGCATGTTCTGGCACAGACAGGTTGAAAAGTCGACCCTTAGGGAACTTACAACCTGGAATCAAGTCAATAGCACAATCACAGTCCCTATGCGGTGGAAGGGAACTGGATTTGGGCTCATCGAATACATCCTGGAAATCTAACAAAAACTCAGGAATTTCAGAAGAGGGGGAAGAGGAAATTGACATCAAAGGATCGTGACCATGAACCCCCTGACAACCCCAACTAGTCACAGACATAGATCTCCAATCTAACACCGGATTATGTTCCTGTAACCATGGGAAACCCAGCACAATATCATCATGCAAATTATGCAACACCAGAAAACGACAATCTTCCTGATGGGCTGGCGCCATGCGCATGGTCAGCTGTGTCCAAAACTGGGGTTTATTTTTAGCCAACGGTGTAGCATTAATGCCCCTTAAAGGAATAGGGTTCTGCAAAGGCTGCAAGGGGAAACCACAACGTCTGGCAAATTTTAAGTCCATTAAGTTCAGAGCGGCGCCTGAATCCACAAATGCCATGACAGAAAATGATGATAATGAGCAGATCAAGGTCACAGATAACAGAAATTTAGGTTGCGCAGTATTGATAGTAACAGAACTAGCGATTCTCTTTGTACGCTTAGGGCAATCAGAAATAACATGAGCAGAATCGCCGCAGTAAAAACACAAGCTATTCTGGCGCCTGAATCTTAGATGTTCAGCTCTAGACAAAGTCCTATCACACTGCATAGGCTCCAGGCTCCGCTCGGAGGACAACGCCACAGTGTGCACAACTCTGCGCTCGCGCAAGCGCCGATCAATCTGAATGGCCAGAGACATAGAATCACTCAGACCAGCAGGGGTGGGGATCCCCACCATAACATCTTTAACGGATTCAGAAAGACCCTTTCTGAAAATTGCCGCCAAGGCATTCTCATTCCATTTAGTCAGTACAGACCATTTTCTAAATTTCTGGCAATACGATTCTGCCGCTTCTTGACCCTGACACAGGGCCAACAAGATCTTCTCAGCTTGATCCACAGAATTAGGCTCATCATACAATAACCCCAATACTTGAAAGAAAGAATCAATATTATGCAAAGCAGGATTGCCAGTTTCCAGGGAAAATGCCCAATCCTGTGGGTCACCACGCAGCAGGGATATGATAATTTTAACCTGCTGAATGGGATCACCAGAAGACCGGGGTCTCAATGCAAAAAAACAGTTTACAGTTATTTTAGAAACTCAAAAATTTGGATCTGTCACCAAAGAATAAATCAGGAGTGGGAATCCTAGGTTCTAAGGCAGGAGTCTGAACAATATAATCTGAAATACCCTGTACCCTAGAAGCAAGCTGATCCACACGAGAAACTAACTCCTGAACACTCATGTTATTACTAGGTTCCGCAGCCACCCAGAGATTAAGAGGGAGGAACAGGCTAAGGAAAAAAAATGGCTCAAAACCTTCCCTCCCTTCTTCTGAGATGCAATTAACTCATTGTTGGCCAGTTGTACTGTTATGATCTGGTGGCCTTGGAGCAGCATGAGACGTACTCTGGAGAAGGTGGCCCCTGTACTGACCGCAAACCCTGAACCTAGCAGCGCAACTAGAAGTAGCCGTGGGGGGTACCTAACACTCCCTAGACCCCTCGACACAGCCTAAGAAACTAACTACCCCTAAAGACAGAAACAGGAAACCTATCTTGCCTCAGAGAAAATCCCCAAAGGACAGATAGCCCCCCACAAATATTGACTGTGAGAGGAGAGTGAAAAAACATACGCAGACATGAAATCAGGATTTATTATAGGAGGCCATACTAGCTAAATAGAAAGAATAGAACAGAGTACTATGCGGTCAGTATCAAAACACTAGAAAATATCCACCACAGAAAATACAAAACACCACATCTGACTAAAGACATGGAGGGTATATCTGCATCTCCAGAGACACAGCAAGGCTGCAAAAAATACTTCACAGACAAAGCTGGACAAGACAAAACATGAAAATGCACAGAACTATAAGGTCCACAGCAGGTGGACAGCAAAAACAAAGCCAGCACTTACCTTTGAAGAAAAGCACAGCGAACAGGAGAGACCAGAAGGGATGTGAATCCTCCAAAAACAATGGACAACTGGCAGGGACTAAAGAGTCCTGCAAAGCTATATACCCCAGTCAGTTTTGCAATTATTAGATACACCTGTCCAATCCTGCAGTCCAGGCACAACTGCATTACCCTCTACAACCACCGGAGGGAGCCCAAAACCTGAATTCACAACACATAATCCTGTGTTGAATTGGAAGTCCATGTCTGTGACTAGTTGGGGTTGTCAGGGGGTTCATAATGATGTTCCTTTGATGTCAATCTCTTCTACTTCCTCTTCTGAAATTCCAGAGTTTTTGTCTGATTTTCAGGATGTATTCGATGAGCCCAAGTCCAGTTTCCTTCCACCGCACAGGGACTGTGATTGTGCTGTTGACTTCATTCCAGGCTGTAAGTTTCCTAAGGGTCGACTTTTCAACCTGTCTGTGCCTGAACATACCACCATGCGGAGCTATATTAAGGAGTCTTTGGAGAAAGGGCATATTCGACCATCTTCTTCACCGTTGGGAGCGGGGTTCTTTTTTGTTGCTAAAAAAGATGGTTCCTTGAGACCCTGTATAGATTATCGCCTCTTGAATAAGATCACGGTCAAGTTTCAGTACCCTTTACCTTTGCTTTCCGATTTGTATGCTAGGATTAAGGGAGCTAGTTGGTTTACAAAGATTGACCTTCGAGGGGCATGTAATCTTGTTCGTATTAAGCAGGGTGATGAATGGAAAACTGCGTTTAACACGCCCGAAGGCCATTTTGAATACCTTGTGATGCCATTCGGACTCTCTAATGCTTCATCTGTTTTTCAGTCCTTCATGCATGATATCTTCCGGACTTATCTTGATAAATTCTTGATTGTATATTTGGACGATATTTTGATTTTTTCTGATGATTGGGAGTCTCATGTGCAACAGGTCAGGATGGTATTTCAGATCCTTCGTGACAATGCTTTGTTTGTGAAAGGGTCTAAGTGTCTCTTTGGGGTGCAAAAGGTTTCTTTTTTGGGCTTTATTTTTTCTCCCTCGTCTATAGAGATGGATCCGGTTAAGGTTCAGGCCATTCATGATTGGATTCAGCCCACATCCGTGAAGAGCCTTCAGAAATTTTTGGGTTTTGCAAATTTTTATCGCCGTTTCATTGCTAATTTTTCCAGCGTGGTTAAACCTTTGACCGATTTGACAAAGAAAGGCGCTGATGTGGCGAATTGGTCCTCTGCGGCTGTCTCTGCCTTTCAGGAGCTTAAACGTCGATTTACTTCTGCTCCGGTGTTGCGCCAACCGTATGTTTCTCTTCCGTTTCAGGTTGAGGTTGACGCTTCTGAGATTGGGGCAGGGGCCGTTTTGTCTCAGAGGGATACTGTTGGTTCCTTAATGAAACCGTGTGCCTTCTTTTCCCGTAAGTTTTTGCCTGCTGAACGGAATTATGATGTCAGCAATCGGGAGTTGTTGGCTATGAAGTGGGCGTTTGAGGAGTGGCGACAATGGCTTAAGGGAGCTAAGCACCGTATTGTGGTCTTGACCGATCATAAGAATTTGATTTACCTCGAGTCTGCTAAACGGCTGAATCCTAGACAGGCTCGATGGTTCTTGTTTTTTTTCCCGTTTTGATTTCGTTGTCTCGTACCTTCCGGGTTCTAAGAATATTAAGGCTGATGCCCTCTCTAGGAGTTTTTTGCCTGATTCTCCTGAGGTCTTAGAGCCGGTCGGTATTCTGAAAGAGGGGGTGGTCCTTTCTGCCATTTCCCCTGATTTACGACGGGTTCTTCAGGAATTTCAGGCTGACAAACCTGACCGCTGTCCTGTGGGGAAACTGTTTGTTCCTGACAGATGGACTAGTAGAGTGATTTCTGAGGTTCACTGTTCCGTGTTGGCTGGTCATCCTGGCATTTTTGGTACCAGAGATTTGGTTGGTAGGTCCTTTCGGTGGCCTTCATTGTCGCGTGATGTGCGTTCTTTTGTGCAGTCCTGTGGGACTTGTGCGCGGGCCAAGCCTTGTTGTTCCCGTGCTAGTGGGTTGCTTTTGCCATTGCCAGTCCCTGAGAGGCCCTGGACGCATATTTCGATGGATTTTATTTCTGATCTTCCGGTCTCCCAGAAGATGTCTGTTATCTGGGTTGTTTGTGACCGGTTCTCTAAGATGGTTCATTTGGTACCTTTGCCTAAATTGCCTTCCTCTTCAGATTTGGTTCCGTTGTTTTTTCAGCATGTGGTTCGTTTGCATGGTATTCCGGAGAATATTGTGTCCGACAGAGGTTCCCAGTTTGTTTCTAGTTTTTGGCGGGCCTTTTGTGCCAAGCTGGGCATTGATTTGTCTTTTTTTTCTGCATTTCATCCTCAGACAAATGGCCAGACCGAGCGAACTAATCAGACTTTGGAGACTTATTTGAGATGCTTTGTGTCTGCTGATCAGGATGATTGGGTGGCTTTCTTGCCATTGGCCGAGTTTGCCCTTAATAATCGGGCTAGTTCGGCTACCATGGTTTCGCCTTTCTTTTGTAATTTTGGTTTTCATCCTCGTTTTTCTTCTGGGCAGGTTGAGCCTTCTGACTGTCCTGGTGTGGATTCTGTGGTGGACAGGTTGCAGCAGATTTGGGCTCATGTGGTGGACAATTTGGTGTTGTCTCAAGAGGAGGCTCAACGTTTTGCTAATCGTCGTCGGTGTGTTGGTTCCCGGCTTCGGGTTGGGGATCTGATCTGGTTGTCTTCCCGTCATGTTCCTATGAAGGTTTCTTCCCCTAAGTTTAAGCCTCAGTTTATTGGTCCTTATAGGATTTCTGAGATTATTAATCCGGTGTCTTTTCGACTGGCGCTTCCGGCCTCTTTTGCTATCCATAATGTCTTCCATAGATCTGTGTTGCGGAAATATGTGGAGCCCGTTGTTCCCTCTGTTGATCCTCCGGCCCCTGTGTTGGTTGATGGGGAGTTGGAATATGTTGTTGAGAAGATTTTGGATTCCAATTTTTCGAGGCGGAAGCTTCAGTACATTGTGAAATGGAAGGGTTATGGCCAGGAGGATAATTCTTGGGTTTTTGCCTCTGATGTCCATGCTGCTGATTTGGTCCGTGCCTTTCATCTGGCTCATCCTGATCGTCCTGGAGGTCCTGGTGAGGGTTCGGTGACTCCTCCTCAAGGTGGGGGAGGGGGTACTGTTGTGAATTCTTTTTTTTTTAATTTGTTTATTAACAACAAAATAGCAGTGTTACAAACATTTTGCATCCAGGAATGTCGAACATAAAATGTAATACATATAAATTGCGTATTATTAAGTTTAAAATAAAATACAGCTGTCATCTATAACCAACGTTATATTATGATTATTAAAGCTGTTGGATCAATAGTAACACATGAAATTCTGTAGATAGAAAAAACTTAGAACACCAAGACACTTGAATTAGAACTATATCTACGCTAACTACTAACTCGCCGCCGTATCTCACGTCTGACCTCCACGCGATACCCCCACTACACAACAAGTCTATAGAGTAAGATGGGAAGAATTCCACCTACCCCAGATTTTTTCAAATTTGCCCGGGCACCCTCTGTTCTGATATAATGTGCGTTCATATGGAATGATTGAGTTGACCAGTTCGATCCAAGCTCCCTTAGTTGGACTTGTACTCCCCATCCACTGCAAAGCCAGTACCTTCCTTGCCATAAAGAGCGTCTCACATCAAAAAATATCAATGTAGTGATCCCAAGTCTCCTCCTCCCATACTCCAAATATACAAACTAATGGGTCAAGGGGAACTGGAATTGATAGCAATGATGTAAGTAGTGATGTCACCTCCCTCCAGTATTGAAAAATAACGGGACAACTCCATATCATGTGAACGAAGTCTGCATCTAAGGAGTGACAGCGCATACATTCTGATGTTTGAAATCGACCCATTCTAAAAAGCCGTGTCGGAGTTAAATACGATTGATGTATTATGTATAGTTGAGTCATCCTGTTATTAACTGATGGAGATACTTTAATTGGGGATTCAAGAATGTCCTCCCATTCCTCCCCCTGCATATTAGAAAGAAGTCCCTCCCATTTCCCCTTAACAGAGTTAACAGTAGACGCATCTCCCGAAGATAGCATATGAGTATATAGGGAGTAAATAAGACCCTGGGGACCCTGCGATTTGAGAATTCCTATCAAGGGTAGAGAGGATATAGCACGACCCGTACCTGCCTGTCTCATATATGATTGTACGGCTGACCTTAACTGTAAATATCGAAAAAACTGGGATCTCTGTATACCATGCTTGATTTGCAATTGCTCGAAAGACATGAAAATCCCCCCATCATACAGATCGCCTATAGAGGAGACACCATGCCTGATCCAGAAGTCAGTGGATGGGTGATTCAACAAAGTTGAGAAATAGCCATTTTTCCACAGAGGCATCTCCGCCACAACATCCGTGAATCCCACAATTTTTTTAATTTGCCTCCAAACCGACCTCGCCAGGCGAAGCAAAGGAAGCATACGAGGGATATTAATTTTCTCCAATTCTAGAAAATTCAGTGGACAGTCTGTTTGAGTCACATGAAGAAGATGGCTTTCAGAATTCGGAAGGCAATTATCGGGCATCCATTTATTAAGAGCTTTAACCTGACCAGCCAAATAATATAAATAAAAATCCGGTAACGCCGCCTCGCCCCCTGACTTTGGTCTTTGTAGCGTAGATAGCCTTAAGGTACCTTCACACATAACGATATCGTTAACGATATTGTTGCTTTTTGTGACGTAGCAATGATATTGTTAAGGAAATCGTTCTGTGTGACAGCGACCAACGATCAGGCCCCTGCTGGGAGATCGTTGGTCGCTGAGGAAAGTCCAGAACTTTATTTCGTCGCTGGATCTCCCGCTGACATCGCTGGATTGGCGTGTGTGACACCGATCCAGCAATGTCTTCACTGGTAACCAGGGTAAACATCGGGTTACTAAGCGCAGGGCCGCGCTTAGTAACCCGATGTTTACCCTGGTTACCAGCGTAAAAGTAAAAAAAACAAACACTACATACTTACCTACCGCTGTCTGTCCCCGGCGCTCAGCTTCTCTGCACTCCTCCTGCACTGGCTGTGAGCGTCGGTCAGCCGGAAAGCAGAGCGGTGACGTCACCGCTCTGCTTTCCGGCCGTTGTGCTCACAGCCAGTGCAGGAGGAGTGCAGAGAAGCGGAGCGCCGGGGACAGACAGCGGTAGGTAAGTATGTAGTGTTTGTTTTTTTTACTTTTACGCTGGTAACCAGGGTAAACATCGGGTTACTAAGCGCGGCCCTGCGCTTAGTAACCCGATGTTTACCTTGGTTACCCAGGGACCTCGGGATCGTTGGTCGCTGGAGAGCTGTCTGTGGGACAGCTCTCCAGCGACCAAACAGCGACGCTGCAGCGATCGACATCGTTGTCGGTATCGCTGCAGCGTCGCTGAGTGTGAAGGTACCTTAAGTTTGGGCCTAGATTTCCCCCATATGAAAGATGTAACTTGAGAGTTCAAACTTGTAAAGAAGGATTTAGGAATTAACACAGCTCTATGTTGAAGACAGTAGCTGAGCTTGGGGAGCATTATCATCTTGATTAAATTAATCCGGCCGGCTACAGATAACGGAAGTTTGCTCCAAGCTGTAAATTTAAGTTTAACTAAAAAACAAACAAACAAAAAAACATTTTGTTTGTGTCAAATTGTTTGAGAAACTTTTTTGAAACTTTTCAATTTTTCTGTTACTGGAGCTGTGTGAGGGCTTGGTTTTGTATCGTGAGATGGTATTTTCTATTTATGCCATATTGTGATTGCTTTTTAATGTATGTTTTTAGAGGAATGCGAAGACAACAAAGAAAAAACACAATTTTTGCTTTCCAATTTTTTTTCTCTTCACATTTATCATACTGTTGGTAATTAATTTTATAGTTTCATTCATTAGACTTGACAATTACATTGCTTCTTCTGTATACTACTAAAATGATGTTCTCCAATGAAGCCCAGCCATTGGCACATTGGAGCACTAAGGCTACTTTCACACTTGCGTTTTTAGCAATCCGTCGTTTTGAGCAAAAAACGGATCCTGCAAATGTGCCCACAGGATGCGTTTTTTGCCAATAGACTTGTATTAGCGACGGATCGCGATGGATGGCCACACGTCGCGTCCGTCATGCAATGGATCCGTCGTGTTTTGGCGGACCGTCGGCATGAAAAAACTTTCAATTTAACGTTTTTTCGTACGTCGCGTCCGCCATTTTGTACCGTGCATGTGCGGCCGGAACTCCGCCCCCTCCTCCCCAGACTTCAGAATGGGCAGCAGATGCGTCAAAACACTACATCCGCTGTCCACGTCGTGCACAAATTTCATAACGTGCGTCGGTACGTCGGCCCGACGCTTAGCGACGGACCCGTACCAACGCTACTGTGAAAGTAGCCTAAGATGGCAGATAAGGGGCCTTCAGCCATGACAAGCCATTGGCAAAGTATGAGCACCAGCCAGTGGCAGGCATTTGAATAGTCAAAACAACAGCGATTGGAGCATGCTCAAGTTGCTACTGTGACAAGAAGATGCCAGCTATGGAATATATCCAGTATATAAAATATATGGTGTGGGCTCAGCTCACTTGTACATCACATATTGGGACGAATAGCAGACTGTCAGCCATTACATGTCTCACACTGATAACTACCACTTTCGTTTATGGCTCGCTCACACCACCGTGTTAATCAGACAAGTGCTGTCCGATTTTTTTTTTTAATAGCACTCGGACCAATGATATGTAATGAGGCAGCGCTGAGGGGCATGAGATCGGCTGATCGGCAATACCAATTTGGCAAGAGAAAAAAAATTGCACCATGCTGCGATTTAACATGTCAATCGGACGAGACTTGCCCATTCAAGTCTATAGCTGAGTGGTAATTGGCGGATTGCACTCGATTTCCGAGGACTCGCAGAATGGAGAAGATGAAGAAATTTTGTTCTCCATCTTCTTATTATTCTCCGATTCTCAATAGTCTAATAGTCATAATGAGTCTAATGTATGCTGATTGTCAATTATTATTCTACTATCTGTAAATGAACTTTTTCTCTGGCATCCTTGCTTAATCAAGCGTAGCTTTGGGTCAATTGTTTTAGTGTTTATCTTGATTTTCACTGTTGTGTGTCTTAGGGTACCGTCACACTATAACATTTCGATCGCTACGACGGTACGATTCGTGACGTTCCAGCGATATCGCTGTGTCTGACACGCAGCAGCGATCAGGGATCCTGCTGAGAATCGTACGTCGTAGCAGATCGTTTAGAACTTTCTTTCATCGCTGGATCTCCCGCTGTCATCGCTAGATCGGTGTGTGTGACACCGATCTAGCGATCTAGCGATGCGATCCAGCGATGCGTTCGCTTGTAACCAGGGTAAACATCGGGTAACTAAACGCAGGACCGCGCTTAGTTACCCGATGTTTACCCTGGTTACAAGCGTAAAACTAAAAAAAAACAAACAGCACATACTTACATTCTGGTGTCCGTCAGGTCCCTTGCCGTCTGCTTCCAGCACTGTGACTGCCGGCCGTAAAGTGAAAGCAGAGCACAGCGGCTGTGCTTTCACTTTCACTTTATGGCCGGCAGTCACATTGCGGGAAGCAGAGACTGCAAGGGACCTGACGGACACCAGAATGTAAGTATGTGCTGTTTGTTTTTTTTTAGTTTTACGCTTGTAACCAGGGTAAACATCGGGTAACTAAGCGCGGTCCTGCACTTAGTTACCCGATGTTTACCCTGGTTACCCAGGGACCTCGGCATCGTTGGTCGCTGGAGAGCTGTCTGTGTGACAGCTCCCCAGCGACCACACTACAATTTACCTACGATCACGGCCAGGTCGTATCGCTGGTCGTGATCGTAGGTAAATCGTATAGTGTGACGGTACCCTAATTCTGACAACGGGAGTATGTTAAGTTGTAGATCAAGTCTACTGCTCCGAGAAATATATATGCCCAAGTATTTAAAACTGGGTACAATAGGGAGGGAGGAAAGAGTCCCAAGGCCAGGCGATGAAACATGAGAGAGAGGCATCAACGCTGATTTATCCCAGTTTATATATAGGCCCGAGTGTCTACTAAATTTATCTATAGTGTCTATTACCCGCGGTAATGTTACCTCCACCTCATCCATAAATATCACCATATCGTCAGCGTACAGACCAATAGTGTCCACCCGATCAGCTATATTTATACCTTTAATCTCAACAGAGGACCTTATGCGTACCGCCAGGGCCTCTATCGCAAGGGCGAAGAGGGCCGGGGAGAGAAGGCACCCCTGACGGGTCCCTCTATACAGTAAGAAAGACTTAGAGATTGAGCCATTAACAATTATACGGGCCTTAGGTTTCATATACAATAGACACACCCACTTCAAAAATTTATCCCCGAAGCCATATTTTTTCAAACATGCTAAAAGGAAGGGCCATTAAAGAGAGTCAAAGGCTTTGGCCGCATCCAGTGATGCCAATGCCCAGGAGTTGTCTGGTACCAATGAGCTATACTGGACTACTGACTGGACCCGTCTAATGTTAATAGAGGTATTTTTGCCCGGCATAAAACCCGTTAGGTCTGGATGTATAAGGTCAAGTATGATCGAATTCAATCTTGTGGCTAGAATTTTAGTAAAAATGTTATAGTCCACATTTACCAGTGAGATAGGCCTGTATGATCCACACTCCAATGGGTCATTCCCCTCCTTTTTAAGTAAAATAATGTTTGCCTCGTAAAATGTGTCAGGCATAGAACCCCTCTCACACACCCCCCGGAACACTTTCAACAAGAGCGGTGCCAGTATATTGCGATACTTCCTATATAATTCAATGGGAAACCCATCTGGACCAGGGGCCTTCCCAGAGGCCATATCCATCAAAGCATTTTCAACCTCCTCAAAAGTAAACTCCGCGTCCATAAAGGCTCGCTGAGCCGGGGTCAATAAGGGAAATGTTATATCTGATAAATAATCCAGGTTATTAGGGATATCAAAGTCACATTTAGAAGTATATAGCGACTTATAATAATCATGAAAGCAGCAAATTATCTCCTCATTCGAGGACACTAATGACCCATCTGGTGTTCGAATCTGTAATATAGTGTTGGAGACATTATGTTGGCGTACCAAGAAAGCCAAAAATTTGCTAGCCTGGTTTCCCAATTCAAAATAGGATTGGCGAGTAAAAAATAGTTTACGTTTAGATTTAGTGTCTTTATGCTGAACATATAGCCTCTGGGACGTTAGCCACTCAAGTCTATTACCACTAGTTGGGTCAGATATATATGCAGACTCCGAGTCCTTTAGTCGTTGCTCCACCTCATCATCCTCCCGTTAGGTCATCCTTTTAATATAAGATATTGTGGAGGATAGACACCCCCTTAGATATGCCTTAAGGGCATCCCAAAATATATTAGTATTCTGGGGCTCCGAGTGGGATAAAATGAAACCCTTCAGTTGGTCCACAGTTCTATCATTGGAATCTATCAACTTGAACCAAAATGGATTCAATTTCCACACTATGCCGCCACTTGACTGCCTAAATTTAAGTTTAAGAACAACCGGGCTGTGGTCAGATATTCCCCTATTGCCATGCTCAACGCTATCCATCCATGTTGCCAACCCCACTGATCCAAATATATAATCTAGGCGGGAGAGGGATCGTCTGGTAGATGAATGGCAGGTATAGCCTCTTTCCCCTGGGTGGCGCACTCTCCATAGATCCAACCAACCACTACCCTCCATGAATGAAGCTAATTGGGATGGAGTCTGAGAGAAGGGCTCCCCCACCACGTCGTCGCCCAATCTCAGCCTATCCAAGCAAGTATCCATGACCAGATTAAAATCCCCCATGCAGATGACATTCGCATCTGGAAAGTTTAAGGCAAAGCTCATTGCCATCTGAAGTATTGATAGATTAGCTGGAGAAGGGTTATAAACACATAATATGATGTATTCACGGGAGTTGATTAGCGCATTCACAAATACAAACCGACCTTCAGAGTCCCTCCTAGCCTCTCTCATCTCCCATCTAACGTCTCTGTGAACTAACAGTGAGACCCCCCTTGAGTAACTAGTGTGAAACGCGTGCATGGACCATTGCACTCACGGTTTCTGTACACATCGGGCCGTGTCTCTAGTCAAATGTGTCTCAACCAGTGCTACAATGTTGTGAGTTCTGTTTTTGGGCTCCCTCTGGTGGTTACTGATGGTACTGGGTGATTTGTGATCTGCTGTCTCTGGTGTCCACCTGTTCTATTAGGATTTGGGAGTTTCCTATTTAACCGGGCTTTCTTGTCATTTCCCCGACGGCTATCAAGGTTATCAGAGTGTTTTGTTACCTCAGCTTCTGGCTTCAGTAATCTTCAGGACAAGCTAAGTTTTGATTTTCTTGTTCCACGTTTTGCTTTATTTTTGTCTTGTCCAGCTTGCATATAATTGTCTCTTTGCTGCTGGTTGCTTTAGTGGGCTGTAATTGCTCCTCATGTTCCATGAGTTGGAACATGAGTTCAAGTAATTACAGGATGGTTTTTTGAAGGGTTTTTTGCTGACCGCGCAGTTTACTTTTGTATCCTCTGCTATCTAGTTTTAGCGGGCCTCATTTTGCTGAATCTGTTTTCATACTGTGTATGTGCCTTCCTCTCATTTCACCGTCATTATATGTGGGGGGCTGCTATTTCTGTGGGGTATTTCTCTGGAGGCAAGAGAGGTCTGTGTTTCTTCTAATAGGGGAAGTTAGATCTTCGGCTGGTGCGAGACGTCTAGGATCAACGTAGGCACGTTCCCCGGCTATTGTTATTTGTGTGTTCAGGTTTAGGGTCGCGGTCAGCTCAGGTTCCATCACCCTAGAGCTCGTTGGTGCTTGTCCTTTTGTGATTCCCTGCCATTGGAATCATGACAGTATAGCCGGCCAAAATGTTTGGGCTGAAGTAGGAGGAAAAGTAGTCTGAAGAAGTTTTTTTTTTTTTTTTCTCTCCTCTGAGGTTGCTGCCTAGCCTTAATTGTAGCCAGGCTGATTTTTTTTTTTCCTCCTCTTAATCCTTGAATGGCTCTGACCTTAGCTGTTTATCATGGACGTCCAGAGTTTAGCTTCCAGCTTGAATAATCTTGCTGCTAAGGTTCAAAATATACAAGATTTTGTTGTACATGCTCCTATGTCTGAACCTAGAATTCCTATTCCAGAGTTCTTTGCTGGAGATAGATCTAGTTTTCTGAATTTTAGGAACAATTGCAAGCTGTTCCTTTCTTTGAAATCTCGCTCTTCTGGAGACCCTGCTCAGCAGGTTAAGATTATTATATCTTTCCTGCGGGGTGACCCTCAAAATTGGGCATTTGCATTGGCACCAGGGGATCCTGCGTTGCTTAATGTGGATGCGTTTTTTCTGGCATTGGGTTTGCTCTATGAGGAACCTAACCAGGAGATTCAGGCTGAAAAAGCTTTATTAGCTCTCTCTCAGGGGCAAGATGAAGCAGAAATATATTGTCAAAAATTTCGGAAATGGTCAGTGCTTACTCAGTGGAATGAGTGCGCCCTGGCTGCAAAGTTCAGAGATGGCCTTTCTGAGGCCATTAAAGATGTTATGGTGGGGTTCCCTGCGCCTACGGGTCTGAATGAGTCTATGACTATGGCTATTCAGATTGATCGGCGTTTACGGGAGCGCAAACCTGTGCACCATTTGGCGGTGTCTTCTGAACAGGCACTTGAGACAATGCAATGTGATAGAGTTCAGTCTAGAAGTGAACGGCAAAACTATAGGCGGAAAAATGGGTTGTGCTTTTATTGTGGTGATTCAGCTCATGTTATATCAGCATGCTCTAAACGCACAAAAAAGGTTGATAAGTCTGTTGCCATTAGTACGTTACAGTCTAAGTTCATTCTGTCTGTGACTCTGATTTGCTCATTATCATCCATTTCCGTCGATGCCTATGTAGATTCAAGCGCTGCCCTGAGTCTTATGGATTGGTCATTTGCCAAGCGATGTGGGTTTAGTCTTGAGCCTCTGGAAGTCCCTATTCCTTTGAAGGGAATTGACTCTACACCTTTAGCTATGAATAAACCTCAGTACTGGACACAAGTGACCATGAGTATGACTCCCGTTCATCAGGAGGTGATTCGCTTCCTGGTATTGTATAATTTACATGATGTTCTAGTACTTGGTCTGCCATGGTTACAAACTCATAATCCAGTCCTTGACTGGAAAACAATGTCTGTGTTAAGCTGGGGATGTCAGGGGGTTCATGATGATGCACCTCCGATTTCTATCGCTTCATCTACTCCTTCTGAGGTTCCTGTATTTTTGTCTGATTATCGGGATGTTTTTGAGGAGCCTAAGCTCAGTTCGCTTCCTCCTCACAGGGATTGCGATTGTGCTATAGATTTAATTCCTGGTAGTAAATTTCCTAAAGGTCGTTTGTTCAATCTGTCAGTGCCAGAGCATACTGCTATGCGGGATTATGTTAAGGAGTCCTTGGAAAAGGGACATATCCGTCCACCTTCGTCCCCTTTGGGAGCAGGTTTTTTTTTCGTGGCCAAAAAAGATGGGTCCTTGAGGCCTTGTATAGATTATCGTCTTTTGAATAAGATTACCGTAAAATATCAGTATCCTTTGCCTTTGTTGACTGATTTGTTTGCTCGCATTAAGGGGGCTAAATGGTTCACTAAGATTGATCTTCGGGGTGCGTATAATCTTATACGAATAAAGCAAGGTGATGAGTGGAAAACCGCATTTAATACGCCTGAGGGCCATTTTGAGTATTTGGTAATGCCTTTCGGACTTTCTAATGCTTCTTCAGTCTTCCAGTCCTTTATGCACGATATTTTCCGTGAATATCTGGATAAATTTATGATTGTGTATTTGGATGATATTTTGTTTTTTTCTGATGACTGGGAGTCTCATGTTCAGCAGGTCAGGAAGGTGTTTCAGGTCCTGCGGGCTAATTCCTTGTTTGTAAAGAGCTCAAAGTGTCTCTTTGGAGTCCAGAAGATTTCTTTCTTGGGGTATATTTTTTCCCCTTCTACTATTGAGATGGATCCCGTCAAGGTTCGGGCTATTTGTGACTGGACACAGCCTGCATCTCTTAAGAGTCTGCAGAAGTTCTTAGGCTTTGCTAATTTCTATCGTCGTTTTATAACTAATTTTTCTAGTGTTGTTAAGCCTTTGACGGATTTGACTAAGAAGGGTGCTGATGTTGCTGATTGGTCTCCTGTGGCTGTGGAGGCCTTTCGGGAACTTAAACGCCGGTTTTCTTCTGCTCCTGTGTTGCGTCAGCCTGATGTTTCGCTTCCTTTCCAAGTTGAGGTTGATGCTTCCGAGATTGGAGCGGGGGCGGTTTTGTCACAGAGAAGCTCCGATTGCTCGGTGATGAAGCCATGTGCGTTCTTTTCTAGAAAATTTTCGCCCGCTGAGCGGAATTATGATGTGGGTAATCGGGAACTTTTGGCCATGAAGTGGGCATTTGAGGAGTGGCGTCATTGGCTGGAGGGTGCTAGACATCGTGTGGTGGTCTTGACTGATCACAAAAATCTGATTTACCTTGAGTCTGCCAGGCGTCTGAATCCTAGACAGGCTCGTTGGTCACTGTTTTTCTCTCGTTTCAATTTTGTGGTTTCATACCTGCCAGGTTCAAAGAATGTGAAGGCGGATGCACTTTCTAGGAGTTTTGTGCCTGACTCCCCTGGAAATTCTGAGCCCACTGGTATCCTTAGGGATGGGGTGATTTTGTCGGCCGTCTTCCCAGACTTGCGACGTGCTTTGCAGGAGTTTCAGGCGGGTAAACCTGATCGTTGTCCGCCTGAGAGACTGTTTGTTCCGGATAGTTGGACCAGTAGAGTCATCTCCGAGGTCCATTCTTCTGCGTTGGCAGGTCATCCTGGAATATTTGGTACTAGAGACTTGGTGGCCAGGTCTTTTTGGTGGCCTTCCTTGTCGAGGGATGTGCGTTCTTTTGTGCAGTCTTGTGAGGTTTGTGCTCGGGCTCAGCCTTGCTGTTCTCGAGCCAGTGGATTGTTGTCACCTTTGCCTATCCCGAAGAGGCCTTGGACGCACATTTCCATGGACTTTATTTCGGATCTCCCTGTCTCTCAAAAAATGTCTGTCATCTGGGTTGTGTGTGACCGCTTTTCTAAAATGGTTCATCTTGTACCCTTGCCTAAGTTGCCTTCCTCCTCTGAGTTGGTCCCTCTGTTTTTCCAGAACGTGGTTCGTTTGCATGGGATTCCGGAGAACATCGTTTCTGACAGGGGATCCCAGTTTGTGTCTAGATTTTGGCGGACGTTCTGTGCTAAGATGGGCATTGATTTGTCCTTTTCGTCTGCATTCCATCCTCAGACGAATGGCCAGACGGAGCGAACTAATCAGACCTTGGAAACTTATTTGAGGTGTTTTGTTTCTGCTGATCAGGATGACTGGGTTACCTTTTTGCCGCTGGCCGAGTTTGCCCTTAATAATCAGGCTAGTTCTGCTACCTTGGTTTCTCCTTTCTTTTGTAATTCGGGGTTTCATCCTCGTTTTTCCTCTGGTCAGGTGGAGCCTTCTGATTATCCTGGAGTGGACATGGTGGTGGATGGGTTGCATTGGATTTGGAGTCATGTGGTGGACAATTTGAAGTTGTCCCAGGAGAAGGCTCAGCAGTTTGCTAATCGCCGTCGCCGCGTGGGTCCTCGACTTCGTGTTGGGGACTTGGTGTGGTTGTCTTCTCGTTTTGTTCCTATGAAGGTCTCTTCTCCTAAGTTCAAGCCTCGGTTCATCGGTCCTTATAGGATCTTGGAAATTCTTAACCCTGTTTCGTTTCGTTTGGATCTCCCGGCATCGTTTGCTATTCATAATGTGTTCCATCGGTCGTTGTTGCGGAGGTATGAGGTACCTGTTGTTCCTTCGCTTGAGCCTCCTGCTCCGGTGCTGGTGGAGGGAGAATTGGAGTATGTTGTGGAGAAGATTTTGGATTCTCGTGTTTCCAGACGGAAACTCCAATATTTGGTCAAGTGGAAGGGTTATGGTCAGGAGGATAATTCTTGGGTGGTTGCCTCTGATGTTCATGCTGATGATTTGGTCCGCGCTTTTCATAGGGCTCATCCTGGTCGCCCTGGTGGTTCTCGTGAGGGTTCGGTGACCCCTCCTCAAGGGGGGGTACTGTTGTGAGTTCTGTTTTTGGGCTCCCCCTGGTGGTTACTGATGGTACTGGGTGATTTGTGTTCTGCTGTCTCTGGTGTCCACCTGTTCTATTAGGATTTGGGAGTTTCCTATTTAACCGGGCTTTCTTGTCATTTCCCCGACGGCTATCAAGGTTATCAGAGTGTTTTGTTACCTCAGCTTCTGGCTTCAGTAATCTTCAGGACAAGCTAAGTTTTGATTTTCTTGTTCCACGTTTTGCTTTATTTTTGTCTTGTCCAGCTTGCATATAATTGTCTCTTTGCTGCTGGTTGCTTTAGTGGGCTGTAATTGCTCCTCATGTTCCATGAGTTGGAACATGAGTTCAAGTAATTACAGGATGGTTTTTTGAAGGGTTTTTTGCTGATCGCGCAGTTTACTTTTGTATCCTCTGCTATCTAGTTTTAGCGGGCCTCATTTTGCTGAATCTGTTTTCATACTGTGTATGTGCCTTCCTCTCATTTCACCATCATTATATGTGGGGGGCTGCTATTTCTGTGGGGTATTTCTCTGGAGGCAAGAGAGGTCTGTGTTTCTTCTAATAGGGGAAGTTAGATCTTCGGCTGGTGCGAGACGTCTAGGATCAACGTAGGCACGTTCCCCGGCTATTGTTATTTGTGTGTTCAGGTTTAGGGTCGCGGTCAGCTCAGGTTCCATCACCCTAGAGCTCGTTGGTGCTTGTCCTTTTGTGATTCCCTGCCATTGGAATCATGACACTACAATATGCGGGTGATAGCGCTTGATCTGTGAGAATACCTTAATCTTTTTCCGGGGAGATTTGATACCGCGCACATTCCAGGTCATGTATATTATTTCAGACCCCATACTCACACATCACTATATAATAAGCAATAATTGTCCAGGCAAAGTGTAGGGATAGCACATAGAGGCCGAGAGATCCACTGGCGGCGAGTCTGCCTACAAAACAAATAGAACAAACATAGAAAAAGAAATAAACCAAAAAACCAAACAATGTAGGAGCGTAATCCCATGCTCCTATTATCAGATGAAAACGGGGATACCCTCGCTAAATTAAGCGTTCGGTATTGTTGGTAGGTTAGGCACCCACAAGGAGAGCTTCATTATATAATCATCCACTCAAGTGCATTAGGATGTCTTTATACTGGACCCCTCATGGACCCGTAACCACTCAGCCGCTTCCTCCGGATCAGTGAAGAATATAGAGGAACCCTCATGAACGACTCGCAAGCGGGTGGGATAAAGCATGGAGTATACGACGTTCCGATCTCTGCATTGTTTCTTAATTTCCAGGAACCGTGCCCGCTGTTTCTGAAGCTCCATGGAGAAGTCTGGGAAAATCGAAATTGTGGCATTGTGGAACTTGATAGGGCTCTTTTGCCGTGCCAGGCATAGAATGGCATCTCTATCTTTACAGTTAAGAATACGTGCCAGGAAAGGTCTCGGAGGAGCCCCAGGGGGGAGGGGCTTCGCGGGGACCCTATGGGCCCTCTCCACAGAGAAGGTTGATGAGAATTCGCCTTCCAAAGAAGTTTTAAGCCAGTTCTCCAGGAATTCCTCAGGCCGTTGGCCCTCTGAGCGCTCCGGTAGACCTATAATACGAATGTTGTTCCGACGCAGCCTGTTCTCCAAGTCATCCGCTTTTTGTTTCCAGGCATTAATGGAACCTGCCACCTTTGTCAATTTAGCCTCCATGGGCGTAATAGTATCTTCTATCTGTGACACTCTTGTTTCCACCTCCACAATGCGTCCTCCCATGGTCTGCATATCTAGTCTCAGACGACCCACCTCAGTGTGTACATCTTCTATTTTTTCAGTGAGAGAGGATCTGGTTAAGGAAATGGCCTGCATTAGTTGTTCAGAGGCTTGTTTAAGAGTTAACTCCTCCTGTTCCTCCTCCTCATTACTATCAGAAGATCGACCTTTACGCTGGACCTGTGTGGGGGTATTTCTGAGTGTCCGCCCACTATCCGAAGGGTCCTCTCTGGCGAATTTTTTCAATTTATCAGCCGCCCCCGATCCCTTGGAGTGCTGCATCTTGAATAAAGATGAGAGGCAGCAGAGTAGCTGAGGTTATAATCCGGAACAGTGCCAAATTTCAATCACAAATAATTAGCAGAGCCGGCAAAGATTATTTATGTGGTGTTATGAGACAACCATAGGTATATATAGAGTGTTTATAGTTGCAGGTGCAGCAGCTCTTAGATCTCAGCAGATTCTATGCACCAGGGGGGAAGACCACAGCAGCGGCAGAGGCAGCAGGGGGGAGGGGTGCCAGACCCTCCAAATCACATGCACTAGCAGGGTAGGTATCTTCAAATAAGGGAACGCGGGCCCAATTTTCCAGGGCACTCACCGTTCATTCCCTGATGTACTGCAGGATGCGTGTCCACCTCCCAGGCAGCGCTGCAGATGTGATGCACAGCGCCACGTCTCCTCTCACCAGAGCACGCGCTTTGTAGTGACCGCCGCCCCATCGGTACTGCCGTCCACAGTCCCCCAGCTCCAGCGCACCTGGATTCAATCGCCGGCACCGCAGTCTCTCAGAGGCCTCCAAGGCCTAGGGGGGAGTCCCGGGGGTGATAAGAACCGGCGCTGCACTGTACCTCCTCAGAGCGCGCTCACAAGATAGCCGCCGTCACACACCAGTCTCCTGCTCCGGCGGGCTCCGCCAGCTCTCCGCTCTCCTCCGGACCCCGCAGCACCCCCCACAGTAGCCACGCACCCTCCAGGACCCAGAGGGGGGCACAAATTATAAGCAGTCCACACTATGGGGGATTTGAGCGGCAGGATACTATCAGGATGATAGGAGCTCTACCAGGGCACGTCTTCTCACTCCAGCTACATAGCCACGCCCCCCTACTGTTGTGAATTCTGCTCTTGGGTTCCCTCCAGTGGTTGTAGGTGGGAATGCAGTTGTCTCTGAGTCACAGTCCTGGCAAGGTGTATCTGCTAATTGCTGTTCTGACTGGGATATTTAAGTGTGCAGGATTCATTAGCCCTTGCCAGTTGTCTATGTTCCTTGTGAAGTGTTGGATCACTTTCTGGCTTCTCCTGCTAGCTGCCAAATTCAGCAAAGATAAGTGTTTGGTTTTTTGTGTCTGTGGCACACTGCTGTGTGCTTGTTTTTGTTTGTATTCCTGCTCTGATTGTAGGATTCGCTGGAGTTGCAGATATACGCTCCTACATCTTTAGTTAGATGTAGGAAGTTTTTGTATATTCTGCTGTGGATATTTTTGAAGGGTTTTAATACTGACCGCACAGAACTCTGTCCTATCCTGTCCTATTTAGCTAGAGTGGCCTCCTGTGCTAAATCCTGTTTTTCTGCCTGTGTATGTTTTTTCCTCTCCGACTCACCGCCAATATTTGTGGGGGGCTGTCTATCCTTTGGGGATCTGCTCTGAGGCAAGATAGTATTCCTATTTCCATCTTTAGGGGTATTTAGTCCTCCGGCTGTGACGAGGTGTCTAGGATTGTTAGGTACACTCCACGGCTACTTCTAGTTGCGGTGTTAAGTTCAGGATTGCGGTCAGTATAGTGACCACCTTCTCCAGTGAAAGTTCTCATGCTGCTCCAAGGTCACCGGATGATAACAGGGGGTACTGCCTTATTACAGGGTCTGCCTATGGGGTGCTGCCTTATACTAGAGTCTGACTATGGGGGTTCTGCCTTATTACAGAGTCTGCCGCCTTATTACAGTGTCTGCCTATGGGGGCTGCCGTATGCTATAGAGTGCATTATACTATATTGTGGACTATTTGGTGCATGATGCTACTGTATAATGAGGCTATCTAGGGGGCCATCATACAGTGTGGAGATTACAGGGTGGGGGTTATTATAAATTGTTGGAGCCATCAAACAGTTTGGGGGCTACTAAGGAGTCAGTATCCTGTGTGGGTGCATTATACTGTGTATAAGAGAGCATCATGCTATGTAAAAGGGAGCTGTACAGGGGGAAACTCGGGACTTTATTAAATGTAAAGTGGGCACTTATTGTTATAGGGGAACTCAGGTTACTGTGGCTATCAAAGGGGCACACAGGGCATTATTACTTTCTAGGGGCAAAATATGGGCACTGTTTTCTAGGGCACTTGCACCTGGCATTACTATATTGTAGAGGGGTGCTTTAGAATTTAGAGGGCACAGAGAACCACACAGCAGGTGCAGTAATAGGGACACATACGGTAGCAGCGGCTCAGTATTGGGGTATCAGGTGCAGTAACAGGGACACATACGGCAGCAGCGGCTCAGTATTGGGGTATCAGGGGCAGTAATAGGGACACATACAGCAGAGGCTCAGTATTGGGGAATCAGGGGCAGTAATAGGGACACATACGGCAGCAGCGGCTCAGTATTGGGGTATCAGGTGCAGTAATAGGGACACATACGGCAGCAGCGGCTCATTATTGGGGTATCAGGGGCAGTAATAGGGACACATACGGCAGCAGCGGCTCACTATTGTGGTATCAGGGGCAGTAATAGGGACACATACAGCAGCAGAGGCTCAGTATTGGGGTATCAGGTGCAGTAATAGGGACAGATAAGGCAGCAGAGGCTCAGTATTGGGGTATCAGGGGCAGTAATAGGGACACATACGGCAGCAGCGGCTCAGCATTGGGGTATCAGGTGCAGTAATATGGACACATACGGCAGTAGCGGCTCAGTATTGGGGTATCAGGTGCAGTAATGGGGACACATACGGCAGCAGCGGCTCAGTATTGGGGTATCAGGGGCAGTAATAGGGACACAAATGGCAGAGACTCAGTATTGGGGTATCAGGGGCAGTAGTAGGGACACATACGGCAGCAGTGGCTCACTATTGGGGTACCAGGTGCAGTAATAGGGACACATACGGCAGCAGCGGCTCAGTATTGGGGTATCAGGGTCAGTAATAGGGATACATGGCAGCAGCGGCTTAGCATTGGGGTATCAGTTGCAGTAATAGGGACACATGGGGCAGCAGCAGCTCAGTATTGGGGTATCAGGAGCAGTAATAGGGACACATACGGAAGCAGCGGCTCACTATTGGGGCATCAGGAGCAGTAATAGGGACACATACGGCAGCAGCGGCTCAGTATTGGGGTATCAGGTGCAGTAATAGGGTCACATACGGCACTTAGTCCCACTCCCGTGTAGCGGTGGGATATGGGGTAATAAGGGGTTAATGTCACCTTGCTATTGTAAGGTGACATTAAGCCGGGTTAATAACGGAGAGGCGTCAATAAGACGCCTATCCATTATTAATCCAATAGTAAGAAAGGGTTAATAAAACACGCACACATTAGGAAAAAGTATTTTAATATTCTTCATTTAACCATACTTACCATACTTCAGCGTCTGCAAAAAACGTAAAATAATAAACTGTATACTACCTGTCCGCTGTAGACCATTTAATATCGAGTGTCCCACGACGATCTCCCCTATAGAACAGTGACATCGGGTGATGTCACTGCTCTATAGGACCCTCAGTGACACACTGACAGGAGACAATGGCTCCTGCAGTGCATCACTGAGAGGTTACCTTAGGACAAAGTCTCACTGTATGGCAATTGCTGCTTGGGAAAATTTCTCACCCAGCAATGCCATCAGTGAGACTAAGGACTATTTTTTTTTTTTTACAGCGGCGGAGGAATACAGTGATACCTTCCTCCCGTCATTGTGTTTCTGGGACCCCTGGAGAGCGGTCGCATCATCTGATGCTGCTGCTCTCCACGGGAGATCGTCGTGGGACACTCGTGGATTTCTGCGGACAGGGAGGATATTGGTTGTTTGTTATTTTAATCTTTTTTACAGGTTGACACTGGCTTCGGGGAACAAAGTGACAAGTAATGGTGAGTATGTACTCTGTTTAATGTACTGTATGTCTATATGTATGTACTATATGGAGTATGTATGTGTTTTTGTTTTCATTCAACACATTAGCCGGATGATGGGACTACTACTGTCCCATCATTGGCTAATGTGTAAATCACTGTGAGTGTAGTAGGAATCGTCCGATGGGACTTGTAGTCCCATCGAACGATGCCTGCACACACGCACAGAGCCCCGGTACGCCGCATAGACCCCCAGCATGCCACATAGAGCCCGGGCATCCCGCATAGAGCCCCAGCACACCGTATACAGCCCCGGCAGGCCGGCATAAGGCCCCGATAGGCCCGCATACACCCCCGGCAGGCTCGTACCTACCCCCGGTAGCCCGCATAGAGCCCCGGCAGGCACGCAGACCCCCCACGGTCACGCACAGACCCCGCCCGCACACACGCAGTCTCCGTCCACACTTCATTATAGTGTATAATTGCACTGTAGGAAATTCCGATTCCGGTATCCGATATACTGAAAGTATCGGAACTTGGTATCGGAATTCCGATACCGCAAATATCGGCCGATACCTGATACTTGCGGTATCGGAATGCTCAACACTACCCACTACACATCTAGATAAGTTCCTTAGGGGGTCTAGTTTCCAAAATGGGGTCAATTGTGGGGGTTTCCACTGTTTAGGCACATCAGGAGCTCTCCAAACGCGACATGGCGTCCGGTCTCAATTCCAGCCAATTTTGGTTTGAAAAAAGTCTAACGGCGCTCTTTCCCTTCCGAGCCTTGCCGTGCACCCAAACAAGCGTACTCAGGACAAATTTGCAACTTTTGGGGTCCAATTTCTCCTGTTGCCCTTGAGAAAATAAAAAGTTGGGGACTAAACTATCATGTTTGTGAAAAAATATGATTTTGTATTTTCACGCCCAGGCATTATAAACTTTAGTGAAACACTTGGGGGTTTAAAGTGCTCACCACACATCTACATAAGTTCCTTAGGGGGTCTACTTTCTAAAATGGGGTCACTTGTGGGGGTTTACACTGTTAAGGCACATCAGGGGCTCTCCAAAAACGACATGGCATCCAATCTCAATTCCAGCCAATTTTGGTTAGAAAAAGTCAAACGGAGCTCCTTCCCTTCCAAGCCCTGCCGTGCGCCCAAACAGTGGTTCTCCCCACATATGGGGTATCGGCGTACTCAGGATAAATTGCACAACTTTATCTGTTAATTTTCTCTTTATACCCTTGTGAAAATAAAAACATTGTTGCTACAAGATCATTTTTGTGACTAAGGTTAAATGTTCATTTTTTCCTTCCATTTTGCTTCTGCTCCTGTGAAACACCTGAAGGGTTAATAAACTTCTTGAATGTGGTTTTGATCAGCTGGGGGGGGGGGGGGCAGTTTTAAGAATGGTGTCACTTTGGGGTATTTTCTGCCATATACAGTAGATCCTTCAAAGTGACTTAAAATGTGAGGTGGTCCCTAAAAGAATGGTTTTGTTAACTTTGTTGTAAAAATGAGAAATTGCTGGTCAACTGTTAACCCTTATAACTTCCTAACAAAAAAAAATTTGTTTCCAAAATTGTGCTGATGTAAAGTAGACATGTGGGAAATTCAAAGTGTGAATTTTGCCAAATTTTCTTTTTTAACCCCTTGACCCGGAAGCCTGTTTTCAACTTCCTGACCAGGCCATTTTTTCAATTCTGACCACTGTCACTTTATGAGGTCATAACTCTGAAACGCTTCAACGTATCCTAGTGATTCTGAGAATGTTTTCTCGTGACATATTGTACTTTATGATAGTAGTAACATTTCTTCGATATAACTTATGGTTATTTGTGAAAAAAATGGAAATTTGGCGAAATTTTTGAAAATTTCGCTATTTTTGAACTTTGAATTTTTATGCCCTTAACCCCTTCATGACCGGGGGATTTTTCGTTTTTCCGTGTTCGTTTTTCGCTCCCCTCGTTCCCAGAGCCATAACTTTTTTATTTTTCCGTCAATTTGGCCATGTGAGGGCTTATTTTTTGCGGGACGAGTTGTACTTTTGAACGACATTATTGGTTTTAGCATGTCGTGTACTAGAAAACGGGAAAAAAATTCCAAGTGCGGTGAAATTGCAAAAAAAGTGCAATCCCACATTGGTTTTTTGTTTGGCTTTTTTGCTAGGTTCACTAAATGCTAAAAATGACCTGCCATTATGATTCTCCAGGTCATTACGAGTTCATAGACACCAAACATGACTAGGTTATTTTTTATCGAAGTGGTGAAAAAAAATTCCAAACTTTGCTAAAAAAAAAAAAAATTGCGCCATTTTCCGATACTCGTAGCGTCTCCATTTTTCGTGATCTGGGGTCGGTTGAGGGCTTATTTTTTGCGTGCCGAGATGACGTTTTTAATGATAGCATTTCGGTGCAGATACGTTCTTTTGATCGCCCGTTATTGCATTTTAATGCAATGTCGCGGCGACCAAAAAAAGGTAATTCTGGCGTTTCGAGTTTTTTTCCCGCTACGCTGTTTAGCAATCAGGTTAATACTTTTTTTTATTTGATAGATCGGGCAATTCTGAGCGCGGCGATACCAAATATGCGTAGATTTGATATTTTTTTTATTGATTTATTTTGATTGGGGCGAAAGGGGGGTGATTTAAACTTTTATGTTTTTTTTATTTTTTTCACATTTTTTTAAACTTTTTTTTTTTACTTTTGCCATGCTTCAATAGCCTCCATGGGAGGCTAGAAGCAGGCACAACGCGATCGGCTCTGCTACATAGCAGCGATCTGCTGATCGCTGCTATGTAGCAGAATTGCACGTGTGCTGTGAGCGCCGACCACAGGGTGGCGCTCACAGCGACGGGCAATCAGTAACCATAGAGGTCTCAAGGACCTCTATGGCTACAATGGAGACGCATCGCCGACCCCCGGACATGTGACGGGGGTCGGCGATGACGTCATTTCCGGCCGCCCGGCCGGAAGCGGTAGTTAAATGCCGCTGTCTGCGTTTGACAGCGGCATTTAACTAGTTAATAGGTGCGGGCAGATCGCGATTCTGCCCGCGCCTATTACGGGCACATGTCAGCTGTTCAAAACAGCTGACATGTCCCGGCTTTGGTGCGGGCTCACCGCGGAGCCCTGCATCAAAGCAGGGGAGCCGGCATCGGACGGTATAGTACGTCCAATGCCGGTAAGGGGTTAAATCAGAGAGATATGTCACAAAAATTAGTTCATAAATAACATTTCCCACATGTGTACTATACATCAGCACAATTTTGTAACCAAAATATTTTGTTGTCAGGAAGTTATAAGGGTTAAAAGTTGACCTGCAAGTTTTCATTTTTTCAATAAAATTTAGGAAACAATTTTTTTTTAGGGACCACCTCACACTTGGTCACTTTGAGGGGTCTATATGACAGAAAATACCCAAAAATGACACCATTGCAAAAACTGCACCCATCAAGGTACTCAAAACCACATTCAAGAAGTTTATTAACCCTTCAGGTGCTTCACAGGAGCTGAAGCAATGTGGAAGGAAAAAATGAACATTTAAAGTTTTAGTCAGAAAAATGATAATTCGCCAACAATTTGTTTATTTTCACAAGGGTAAAAGGAGAAAATGATCCACTAAAGCTGTTGAGCAATTTCTCCTGAATACGCCGATACCCATAATGTGGGGGAAAACCACTGTTTGGGCGCACAGCAGGGCTCGGAAGGGAAGGAGCACCTTTTGATTTTTTGAACGCAAAATTGGCTGGAATGGAGAGTGGACGCCATGTTGCATGTGAAGAGCCCCTGATGTGCCTAAACATTGGAAAAACCCCACAAGTGACCCCATTTTGGAAACTAGACCCTTTAACGAACTTATGTAGCTGTGTGGTGAGCACTTTGAACCCCCAGGTGCTTCACAGAAGTTTATAAGTATTCAAGAATAACCCGGCACTCAAAAATTGTAGAAAGTGACAATTACAGTTTATTATTATCCAGACATAGAACCAGTTTGTTTGTTGGAACGTTTTCGGTCCCAGATGGACCTTCTCCAGAACAGTTCAATTTATCTGGAATGGAAGGATAATGCGTATGGCCAGTAGGGGGATCCCTCTGACAATGTAATGGCTATCACCACACTAAATGCAATGTGTACATCTGGGATGTGTAGTGCACGCTTCCCCTCGGCGACCTAGCACGCCACCAGTGCTGCAGCTTCACCACGTGCTGACCTCCGGATCTCTGTAGCGCCGCTGTGCACTACACATCCCAGATGTACACATTGCATTTAGTGTGGTGATAGCCATTACATTGTCAGAGTGATCCCCCTACTATACTTGACCACCAGAACGTTGTCGCTGCATTGGGCTCTGCTTTCCCCTTTTCTCAGCATTTGCCCAATTAGCGGCTTAGGGAGGCCTCGCTGACTTTTTCACACGGTGCCACGTGCAACTATAAGCTTGCATGTTTGGCTAAGTATGTATAGTTTCTTTTTGTCCAAGAAAAAGGGTAATAAAAAACTTTCTTCCCTTGGCATGAAAGACCTTGCCCTGTCCTGCATTGCCTCATACCCTTCTGACCGCACATTTAGCGTTTCCCACTCCCACACTACCTTCTCATCCCACCCTCTCTCTGTTGGTGTCCCTCAAGGCTCTGTACTGGGGCTCCTACTTTTTTCCATCTATACCCTTGGCCTAGGACAACTCAAAGTCCTATGGCTTCCAGTACCACCTGTATGCGGACGACACTCAGATCTACCTCTCTGGCCCAGATGTCACCTCCCTGCTGTCCAGAATCCCAGAGTGTCTTTCGGCCATATCCTCCTTCTTTACCTCTCGCTTCCTAAAACTCAATGTAGACAAAACCAAACTCATCTTTCCTCCATCTTGCGTATCTCCCCTACCTGATCTATCTATTAAGGTAAATGGCATCATGCTCTCTCCCGCACCTGTAATCCGCTGCCTCGGAGTAACTCTCGACTCTGCCCTGTCCTTCAAACCGCACGTCCAAACTCTTGCCACCTCCTGTCGCCTCCAACTCAAAAATATTGCCAGAATCCGTCCCTTCCTCAGCTCTCAAAACTACTAAAACTCTTGTGCTTGCCCTCATCATCTCCCGCCTCGATTACTGCAACACCCTCCTCTGTGGCCTCCCCGCTAACTCTCTTTAACCACTCCAGTCTGTCCTCAACTCTGCTGCCCGCCTAATCCACCTCTCTCCTCCCCTGCTTCTCCGCTCTGCAAATCCCTCCACTGGCTCCCAATTCCCCAACGAATCCAGTTGAAACTACTATCACTGATCTACAAAGCCATCCACAACCTGTCACCTTCCTATATCTCTGAACTAATCTCCCAATATCTTCCCTCACGCAATCTTCGATCCTCCCAAGACCTCCTACCCTCCACCACACTTATTCGTTCATAACAACCGCCTCCAAGATTTCTCCCAAATATCCCCCATCCTCTGGAATTCCACGCCTCAACTCGTCCGATTATCCACCACCCTCAGATCCTTCGGATGGAACCTGAAAACCCATCTCTTCAGGAAAGCCAACAGCCTGCAATAACCATTCTGCTGCCTCACCACCCCCCGAGCTGCTGCACCCCCGACCTTCTGTCTTTTCCCCATTATCCCGTAGAATGTAAGTCCGCAAGGACAGGGTCCTCTCCCTTCTGTTCCAGTCTTTCATTGTAAATTCATTTACTGTAAATTATATCTATAACTCTGTACGTAACCCCTTTCTCATGTACAGCACTATGGAATTAATGGTGCTATATAACTAAAAATAATGGAAAAAAAACAAACAAACAATGCCAGATCCAAGTAGCAGTAGGTTATCCCTCAAGCGAGCAATGGCCCTGCCATGTTGAAATTAAAACATACCAAACCAATACTAACGCCCTCTTTACCCTCAGAAGAGTTAGTAAGCATGTGATCGTTGCGTTTTGTCTAGTGATGGGCATCTTCACAACAGATAAACACAGTTGTCAAAGACTGAAATATTGATCCATAGAGTTATGCTTCACCCCCACTGATTGGCTCAAAACTACACGGGTGGCTGGTCTTTAGCTACTTACGGGCGATGCATTGCAGATTGCTACATTGCTTACACCCGCTGCTGATAAATTCACTTTACTTTTTTCTCAAAGGTCAGTAGCAGCTGCCACTAAGCAAGGTACAGGGCTGCTATGGTCCAGCTGCTGCTGGGTGTCAGACCCCCACCGATCTCCTATGGAAACCTATGGCTAGGTCAATACTTCAGTCCCTGACAAGGCCTTTTGAGGGAACCTGCAGGCGATTCATGCTACACACATTATAGCACGGTAAACCTTTCTCTGAAACGCACTGGCGTACTTTGAAAATCGGCCAGCTCTCCCCAGAGTGATTGACAGGCCTCAGGTGTCATAGGGAGAAAGCAGACACTAGGCATCAGGAGTGCTGGGGCCAGATTAGTCTCATTGTCACTGGCTGGAGCCTCAAAAGACCATTTCAGAGAATCGAGGTCCCCGTCCGTGTCATGGAGCCCGGGGTTTGGGCAGCATGAATCAGATTACAGGTTTCCTATAAAGTAATGGTTTTTCCTATGTGGGTAACGTGTCTCCTGGGCACAGCCATTTTTATCTACTTTGTCTATAGTCAGGGGGCAATGGCTCATTGTTAGTGTACATGCCCCCATATTAGCAGCACTAGGTCACGTGACTGACAACGTTCTGTAACACTACTATAGCTTATGTAGTCAGGCTATTTGTCCTGTGAGCGTGCAGTGCAGCCATGTTATTAGAGGGCCATTCCATAAGGCAGACGGACACATTAGAGCACCTATAGGAAGGCCCCCGACACCGCCGTTGGCAGCGCGCACAGCTCGTGGCTCTCCCGCCACTGGCACACAAGGCGCAATGCCCCCAGGACGGTTACAAGCCTCTGCGCTGACGTCACATTGTGGCCACGCCCACTCCGGGCTCGCGCCTAGCTACAACCTCGCGCTCTTCTGGACGTTTCTGCGCCGTAGCGGGTGCACGGGCCGTGCTGTCCGCCTGGGTCAGGCTGCGCGCCTCACGCCCCTCCTCCGCTCAGTAACACACAGTGTACCAAGCGCCTAGGTCCCACAGCCTGCAGAGTCACACTAGTAGCACAATTCCCAGTCGGGGGCCACGTCATTCAGCCGGTGACGCATTGCCGCACCTCGTTGCATAACACCGGACTCCGTCATGAAAGCGGAGTAGCCGAAGATAAAAGCTGAGGCTGCGAGTCCCGCCGCTTCCGCTCGTACCCGCAGCGTGACATCACTTTTCACACATTGCCATGTTTTGTTCTTCCCACAGCTGTCAACCACCTCAAGCCTCGGGCGCGCGCACGTCCGCCGGCCCCGCCCACAAGCTGGTGCCGTACGCTTCACGTGACGCCAAATGGGCGTGTCTTACGTGAGAAGGAAGAGAGCGCGCCGCACAGCTCCAGCCGCAGCTCAGCCTGTGACGTAGAGGTGTGCGTGGCCGGGGTAGCCAGAAGGTGGTGGCGACGAGCTGAGGACAGAGGCGGAAGAACGGGGGAGGGGCGAGCAATACTAATCGCACAGGCGGCCGGTGCCAGCGGTTGGGAGACGCCCGCCTGCAGTCCGCGCTTACGACGTGTGTGGGCGGCTCCGGGTTGTAGCGTGTCCCGGATATTGGAGGGGGGGCAGCACCACCTCCTCTTTCTCCGCCTCTTCCTCGACTCTCTCCTCCTCCGCCCAGCTCGCCCGAATACCCGCCCGGCACCGGCAGCAGCGAGAGCATCATGGCGCTGAAGCGGATCCACAAGGTGAGGGTCGGCGGGCCGTGTGCTGGCGGGGTGTGTGACGCGGAGGCGGGAGTGCGGCCCGGGCCTGGCCGCCCTGCGCAGCAGCAGACGCCGCCGGCCCCTCACACTAGTCGGGCGGGCAGGAGAGGCGGATTTCGCGGGTCTGTGCTCGGCGGGCGCCTTCCCATCCCCCACACTGCGCGCTGGCCGAGCCCTGGCTGTGGCGGCCGCTCTGCCCCGTCGTGTACAGGCTGCTGCTCCCTCCCATGGCTCAGCCCGCAGTGTAAGATGGCGGCGCTGCCGCACACTAGCACAGCCGCCGCCGCCGGGTGCGGGCCGCTCACGTGTGGAGGGCGCCGGGGCCGCTGCTTTCACTTTCCCGGCCCCGAGCCCCTCACTGCTGCTACGTCTCTACTAATGGGACTTCCTCCTTGGCTTCACTTCCTGACTGCAGGCCTATGTGACTCGGTATATTGCGGCCCAGGAGGCCATCCCAGCTGCCGAGGGCCCCACGGCCGTTCTCACAGGGGCCCCAGTGCACTCCCTCCACTGGTCACATGGTACAGCTGTGCCTGGCTCTCTATCAATGTCCTGGGGAGCGCCATCGTTGGCTTTCACTCGTCCGGTGATCACGTAGGACGCGGTGTTCAGACCTCACAAATTGTCAGCAGTTTGGATGAAATGTTTAACAAAGATGTCACGGCTGTGTTGGCCCTCGTATTTCCGTGGGTATATCGCAAGCGTAATTGGCATGCGTATTCCCGCTAAACACTAGCGTTTTACAAGCGTAATTAGCTTGCAGAATGCTATCGTTTCCAAGCGATCTGTAGCATTGCTTGGATAACTGATTGACAGGTTGGTCACATTGTCAGTGTTTGACAAGTGTGACCAACTTCTAACTATTGATGTTGCCTATGCAGCATCAATAGTAAAAAGATAGAACATTAAAAATAAAAAATCATAATATTCTCACCTTCCGGTGTCCCCAGCAGTTTTCCCGCTCCTCGTGATACTCCGGTCCCAATAATGCATTCTGGCAATGACCTCAGATGATGTAGCGGTCTCCATCACGGGTCATTTTCTAACTTACTTTGCGGTCTATAAAGACGCGCCGCATGTGCATATGCGCAAGTTTGTCACCTGTGTCTTTGTACTCGTAGTGGAGATGGGATTTCATAAAATCTCCTTCATAATGCTGTAACATCTGGATGCTGCCGCTGTTTGCAGCATCCAATCGCAGTAAATATGCAACATGGAAACATACCCTTACATTGTTCACAGCGAAGCTGATGGCAATTTTGCCCAACTGCCTTGAGTGTCAATAGCACATCTATGACTTAAGGATGGCTGCTCCTGGACCTGCAGTCATTTTTCTTGGTGTCACTGCTCTGAAGTTTCTCCAATCCTACTAGGTGTAAGTCAGCTGACAGCTGTGGGTGCTGAGAAGACAGAAGGACGGTATACATAGCACTGGTAATCTGGTAGTGAATGAAGGCAGCAGCTCTGGGTAACCTCTGTTGTGGGAAAACTATTTGCTCTTGGCAGGTCCAGGCCCCACCAGTGACTGTCATGAGAAGGTGCTCTTCTGCCCTGTTAACTAGTTACGCTGGATTTACACTAGTAGACTTCCAGGTTTTTGTTGGGCTAAAGGAACTAAAGAATGGCAATCTCGCAAGAAACCGGACTGTTCATTGACTGATATAAATGGTTCCAAATACACTTCATTGCCAGTAAAAGGCCAAGTTGTTATATGCCCATAGGGCAAGTATTTAGCGAGTTCAAATTGAGCCCACAGCATACTTGGCAGATGCCAACTTTTACAAAGACCTCTCCATGTAACAGCGGTGGCCATAGTTAGCTCTTTGTTGCTGTCAATCGCTGACAGCAGTGACATTTAAAAGGCTAACTTACTACAGTACATGGGCAATTCAGCCACAGGGTGGTAATGTGTTATCAAATAGGTTAGAGGCATCCTGAAAGTCCAACTTGTGTCTGATTATCTTGAAACATTAGATAATATTGCAGTCAGGGCTGTGGAGTCAGTAAGCCAAACCTCCGACTCCTCAATTTCCATGACACCAAATTGTGCTACGGCACCGACTCCACAGCCCTGATTGCTGTGTATAGTGTAAGCAATTGTGGGTTCAAGTTCTTAAGGAGATGAAAAAATATATATAAAAATAAGTATTAAAAAAAAAAAAAAAGTTTAAAACCTCAATTTGCACACACCTCCATTCTAAGTTAAAAACAAAAACCATCTGGTAATATATTAGTTTTATTACTGTCTTAGTCGAATCTAAAAAGTTTAAAATTATTTAAACCAGAAGTTACACAAATAGTTTAGTTTTTCTGCAAATTTGCTGTTTTTTCTCCTCCTTAGGCTAGGGTCACATTGCGTTATGTGACCGCGTTTAACGGACTACGTTACACCGCGGTGTAACTTAGTCCGTTAACGCCGCCATAGCCTGTAATGGCGAACGAATCGCTAGCGCACGCCCACATTGGGCGTGCACTAGCGATGTGCCGCCATTTGAGTGACAGACCGCGAATGCTGCTTGCAGTGTTCGTGGTCCGTTCCTCACTAGCGCAGATCGGGGGTCTGCGCTAGCAGGATCGGCTAACGCGATCCCTTTTGGGACATTGCGTTAGCGCAGTCCGTAGCGCTATGCGCTAAACGGGCTGCCCTAACGCAATGTGACCCTAGCCTTAGAGCTTTTTTTGTTGCTTAAATATGTGAAAGCAATTGTTTAAAACTTGGTATCGCTGTTATCATATTTACCTTGAGTAATCATGTTTCTAGTTCACTCTTACCATAATGATTGCAGTAAAAACAAAACCCTTAACAGGTAGAATTAGTTTTCTTTAACCATTTCACCACATGAAATTTTCCCCACTACATTATTTAATTAAGTGAATTGTCCTTCAAAACTAACTCGTTCCATAAAAAAACACGCCTCTGTATATTAATGTTGTCGATAACGATTGAGCATATTACAATTAAGTAAATCTATTTCTAAAGGTGGTATTGACATGAAATTCTCACGAGATATCAGTAACAACCCATCCAATCCACACAGGCAAAGAAATCACACCATAGATATCCATAAAGTAAGTTGTGTAATAATGAGAAATGATGCAGGGAAAAGATATTGAACATATGAAGAAAAAACGGTGCAAAATGTCAGAGGTGAAATTGTTCTTTCTGCTTCCAGATTATGGCCTCAACAGTGGTTTAGAAATTCTTAAGTCAATGCCATCAGTATGATGGCAAGAGGATGTTAGGGCTTCAGCTGATCTGACGTCATGTTCAATTTTGACAGAAGGCGGGGACAGTAACTCCAGGTCTGATTGGGTTAACACGTGTCATTCAACTGCACTAGAGCCCCGGGAACAAGTGTGTCGACACCGCGGGAACGGCATCAGGAGGGGAGTATAAACTTTTATTTTATTGGGACCAAGTGTGGGCATCGAGAAGGGGTTGTCCTTGAAGTGGACCTCTATGGTTTGATTTCTTTGCCAGTGTGGATTGGATGGGTTGTTAGACATCTGGTGAGAATTTCATGTCAATAGCACCTTTTCGAAATATATTTACTTTGGTGTTTAAGGCCAGGTTCACATTGCGTTAAACAGCAGCCCATTCAACACCTACGTGAACGGGCTGCTGACGCAAGTGCCGACATTCTCCATTGCGCTAGCGCAGGTAGGGCTAGCAGATGCTCTATCTGCGCTAGCAGTGACGGACCCGGAAACGCTGCAGCCCGCGTCTCAGGGTCCGTCACTCAATGCCGGACAGATCCTTAGCGCACGCCCGTTGCGCTAGTGATGGATCCGACATAGAAATTAATGGCGGCCTTAACGGACTACTTTACACCGCGTTTATGCCGCAGTGTAACGTAGTCCGTCTTACAGACTGCTAGAACGCAGTGTGAACCCAGCCTTATACTTTTTTTTTTTTTTTTTCCTTCCAAAATTCTCTCGCTGTGTTATGGCACCTAAAGGGAACCTGACAGCAGGATTGTGCACAGAAATCTACACCGTGTCAAGTCGGTGCCATTATACTGAATAAAATACCTTGGTTGATGAAATCTATCTTGTTAATCTTTTTTTAGTTAATGATATGTGCATTTCTTAAGGCGGGGTTCATGTATGTGGTGTTCTGATTATATATTCATAATACAGATTGCTGACAGGTCACTGTTCTCTCAATACCCTGCCCCCTAGTTTTCATAATGAATATACTAATTTATGAATTTAAAAAAAATAAAATAAAAAAATTGTCACTTAAAATGGCGGCACCTGCGCACTTTCTCTTATCGGTTAGCGCCTATTCCGGTGTTTCAAAGAAAAATCACCTTCAATATGGTGCCGTCGGGTGCACCTGCGCATTAGCCTCTCACGTACCGAGATGCTACTGCTCAAGCGCCGGCACCATTTTCTTGTAATGTACTTATTTTTTTTTTTTTTTTGGCTGCAGCAACAAGGAGCCGGTGGCGGCACTAGCGCATTAGCATCTATCTGAACATGATATATGCTAATGCGCAGGCACACCCGATGGCGCCATATTGATGGTGTTTTTTTTTTCTTATTTGAAACACAGGAAGATAATAGGCTCTAACCGATAAGAGAGTGAGCAGGCGCTGCCATTTTGATTAAGTGACATGCTTTTTTATTTCAATTACACGCATTAGTATATTCATTATGCAAACTAGGGGGCAGGTCACTGAGGGAGCAGTGACCTGTCAGCATTCTGCATTATGAATATCTAATCGGAGCACCACATACATGAACCCGGCCTTAGGACACGAGCATATCATTAACTAAAAACTGAAAATAAAGATTAAAAGGAACCTGTCACCCCCAAAGTCGAAGATGAGCTAAGCCCGCCAGCATCAGGGGCTTATCTACAGCATTCTGGAAAGCTGTAGATAAGCCCCCGATGTATCCTGAAAGATGAGAAAGATGTTAGATTATACTCACCTAGGGGTGGTCCCCCGTACAATGGGCGTCGTGGTCCAGGGCCTCCCATCTTCTTACGATGACGTCCTCTTCTTGTCTTCACGCTCCGGCGCAGGCGTACTTTGTCTGCCCTGTTGAGGGCAGAGCAAAGTACTGCAGTGCGCAGGCGCTGGGTAAGGTCAGAGGCCGGAGCCGCAGCGTGAAGACGAGGACATCATCCTATGAAGATAGGAGGCCCTGGACCGCACCGCCCACCCAGGTGAGTATAATAAAACTTCTTTTTCTCATCTTTCAGGATACATTGGGGGCTTATCTACAGCATTCTGTAATGCTGTAGATAAAGCCCCTGATGCTGGTGGGCTTAGCTCATCTTCGATTTTGGGGATAACAGGTTCCCTTAAAAAAAATAAAAAAAAATCACATGATCAGGGGTCAGCGATGCATCAGGATAGTAAGCCTAGAGTTCCTTGAAGACCTCTATGGTTACTGATGCAGGTTTGCTGTGCGCGCCACCAGCAAGCCTGTAATTCAGCTGCATCGGAGCGATCTGATGATCGCTCCTATGTAGCTGAGCCGATCGAGTTGTGCCAGCTTCTAGCCTTACATAGAGGCTATTGAAGCATGGCAAAAGTAGTAATAATTATCATATAGCGCAGCGCTTTACAGTTTAACAGTTTCAAACACAAGTCATAGGTAACAACGTTAACAATACAGTAAAGCAAAATAAGACGACCCTGCTCGTGAGCGCTTACAATCTACAATGAGGTGGGGGAGATACAAAGTACAGGTGTGTATTTACAATGATGTGAGGGGGTAGATGGAGATAGTGAAGGGGCTACACACACAAACATGAAATGACTTTGATTAGTTAACATGGTAGGCCGCTCTGAACAAATGTGTTTTGAGCGAGCGCCTAAAACTATGCAAGTTGTGGATGGTCCTAATATCTTGGGGTAGAGCATTCCAGAGGATTGGCGCAGCATGGGAGAAGTCTTGGAGTCGGGAGTGGGAGGTACGGATTAGTGCAGAGGCTAGCCGAAAGTTATTTGCAGAGCGCAGCGGTCGGCTAGGCTGATAGACCGAAATGAGGGAGGAGATGTATGTGGGTTCTGCACTGTGGAGAGCTTTGTGGGTGAGAACGTGTACTTTGAATTGTATCCTGCAATGAATGGGCAGCCAGTGTAGTGACTGGCGAAGAGCGGATGCATCTGAGTAACGATTTGCCAGATGGACAACCCTGGCTGCCGCATTAAGGATGGACTGGAGAGGGGATTGTCGAGTGAGGGGGAGGCCAATTAATAGAGCGTTGCAGTAGTCCAGGCGGGAGTGGATCAGGGCGACAGTGAGGGTTTTTGTTGTCTCCATGGTGAGAAAAGGGCGGATTCTAGAGATGTTATTTAGGTGTAAGCGGCACAAGCGGGCAAGAGATTGCATGTGGGAGGTGAAGGAGAGATCGGAGTCAAACATAACACCCAGACGGCGTGCCTGCTGCCGGGGTGTTGTTATGGTGCCACCCACGGAGAGGGAAATGTCAGATTTAGGGAGGTTAGTAGAAGGCGGGAGCAGAAGTTGTTCAGTTTTGGAGAGGTTGAGTTTCAGATAGAGAGCGGACGATGTTGAATGATGATGGATGATGGAGACTGCAGACAGTCAGTGGCGTTCTGTAGTACAGCGGGGGTAAGGTCAGGGGATGACGTGTATAGTTGTATGTTTTTAAAAAAAAAAAAATGAAATAACTAAAAAAAAATATAGTTTATCACCCCCCTTTCGCCCCATTCAAAATAAAACCATAAAAATAAAATCAAATATACACATTTTGTATCGCCCAATCAATAAAAAAAGAGCCTGATCGCTAAACGGCGTAGCGAGAAAAAAATTTGAAATGCCAAGATTACGTTTTTTTTTGGTCGCTGCGACATTGCATATTGACAGAAAAATAAAAAAAGTTATGGCTCTGGGAATGAGGGGAGTGAAAAACGAACACGGAAAAACGGATAATCCCAAGGTCATGAAGGGGTTAAAAAGAACCTAATGCATGCTACCTAATCTGTGGGCAGTATGTTAGTTACTGGCTGTATGAACGCAGTCAGGTATGTTTGTGTGAAGCGCCACTTAGGGTATGTGTCCACAGGCTGGATTACATCCGGATTAGCTGCAGATTGTACGCTGCGTTTAACCCGCAGCATCCAGATGTTACAGCATAGTGGAGGGGATTTTATGAAATCCCGTCTCCTCTATGCTTGCAAATATGCGTTCTACGGCCCTGCGTTTCCGGACATGTGGCGCGTCTTTTTAGACTGCAGCATGTCTGTTAACCTTGTGGCGACGCTCCGTCTCTGCAATGTAAATAACAGTCTATGTATAGAGTGCGGCGGCTCCGGATGTGTGCAATAATAATAATAATCTTTATTTTTATATAGCGCTAACATATTCCGCAGCGCTTTACACACATTATCATCACTGTCCCCAATAGGGCTCACAATCTAGAATCCCTATCTGTATGTCTTTAGAATGTGGGAGGAAACCGGAGTGCCCGGAGGAAACCCACGCAAACACAGAGAGAACATACAAACTCTTTGCAGATGTTGTCCTGGGTGGGATTAGAACCCAGGACCCCAGCGCTGCAAGGCTGCAGTGCTAACCACTGTGCCACCGTGCTGCCCACTGTGTGCAATGAACACATCCGGAATCACCGTGTGTACAGAAGGGGGCAGCGCTTTGGGTGGAGGCGCTTTCCACTCCGCCCAAAGTCTGTCAATCCGGACAGTGGACACGCACCCGGAGGCTGTGGACCCGTCTGTCCTACTTGTCTACTTTGTGCTCTCCGTCGCCGATGACTATCAGTGGCATTTCACACTCAAACATACCTGGCTGAGTTCATAGAGCTAGTGCCTGATGTATGCTACCCACAGATTGGGCAGCACGTGTTATTTATGCACTTTTTATTTCTTCCTGCATCAATTTATCACAACCTGAAGGGTTTCCTGATGACAGCAAAGTGAATGAGAATCGTCAAGTCTCATGCGCTCATTACTTATTTGTTTAGTTTTTTTTTTACTTGGGCCACTTTCCCACGGTAAGCTTTTCATGCATTTTTGACACTGCATATACAGTTAAGTCCATATATATTTGGACAAAGACAACATTTTTCTAATTTTGGTTATAGACATTACCACAGTGAATTTTAAACAAAACAATTGAGATACAGTTGAAGTTCAGACTTTCAGCTTTCTTATGAGGATATCGACATTAAAATTGGATGAAGGGTTTAGGAGTTTCGGCTCCTTAAAGCTATGTGCACAAGTAGGAAAAGAGGTGCAAAATTTTCTGCACAAAATCCACATCTCCTGGCAGAATCCACAGCCGCGGTTTTTATGTAGAATTGATGTCGATTTTGTGCGGATTTTCTATGGTTTTTGCCACTGTGGATTTTTAACATGGAGGGGTGCAGAAACGCTGCAGATCCGCACAAAAGTGACATGCACTTGCTTGAAATCCGCAGCAATTCCGCACTGATTTTTCCGCACCATCTGCACAGCTATTTTTTTTATCCCATTGAATAACATCGTACTGTACATCAGTGCGGATCTGCAGCGTGTCTGCGCGGAAAGAAACGCTGCGGATCCGCAGCAAATCCACAACGTGTGCACATAGCCTAACATGTTCCACACTGTTTTTAAAGGGAATCTGTCACACCCCCCCCAGACGTTTGTAACTAAAAGAGCCACCTTGTGCAGCACTAATGCTGCTTTCTGACAAGGTGGCTCTTTTAGTTATTGGTGCTGTAACTTCAAAAATAATCCATTTTATAATTTGTCTCAAATACCTTGAATCAGTCCTGGAGGTGGGTCTCCCCCTCTCCCCCCCTGCTGCAAACGCAGCACCGCCGTCACTCATGTGCTCCGGGCGCCGCCTTCTCAGCAGTGAGCGCTGCCCGTCCTGTCCTCATTTGCAGTCTAGCTGACTGCGCTTGTGCGGCTGCCCTGCCCGAGATCCCGCCCCGCAGTGTCTTCTAATTTATTCTCACTGCGGGGCTGGGATTTCTGGGCATGTGCTGAACACTCTGTAGAAGGCGGAGGGAGATGAGTGAGAGGCTTAGATATGCACTGCGCATGCCCAGGAATCCCAGCCCCGCAGTGAGAATAAATCAGAGGACTTCAGGGTGGGATCTCAGGCAGCGCGGCCGCACAGGCGCAGTCAGCTAGACTGCAAATGAGGACAGAGGACGGGCAGCTCTCACTGCGCCTGCCCAAAGCATGAGAAAAGAGCGCAGGCTCATCTGAAAACAGCACTAAGGAGGCGGCGCAAGAGGACATGAGTGACGGTGGTGCTGCATTTGCAGCAGAGGGGGAAAGACCCACCTCCAGGATTGATTCAAGATATTTAAGACAAATTATGAAATGTATTATTTCTGAAGTTATAGCACCAATAACTAAAAGAGCCACCTTGTCAGAATGCAGCATTAGTGCTGCACAAGGTGGCTCTTTTAGTTACAAATGCCTGGGTGACATTTACAAAGTTACAAAGGTGACATTTTCCCTTTAAAGGGACCAAAAGTAATTGCACTATTGACTCCAAGGCTACTTCATGGACAGGTGTGGGCAATCCCTTCGTTATGTCGTTTTCAATAAAGCAGATAAAAGGCCTGGAGTTGATTTGAGGTGTGGTGCTTGTATATGGAAGGTTTTGCTGTGAAGTAAACATGCGGACAAAGGAGCTCTCCATGCAGGTGAAACAAAGCCATCCTTAAAGGGAACCTGTCGCCTGAATTTGGCGGGACCGGTTTTGGGTCATATGGGCGGAGTTTTCAGGTGTTTGATTCACCCTTTCCTTACCCGCTGGCTACATGCTGGCCGCAATATTGGATTGAAGTTCATTCTCTGTCCTCCATAGTAGGGTAGCCAGCGGGTAAGGAAAGGTTGAATCAAACACCTGAAAACTCCGCCCATATGACCCAAAACCGGTCCCGCCAAATTCAGGTGAACGGTTCCCTTTAAGCTGCAGAAACAGAAAAAACATCCGAGAAATTGCTACAATATTAGGAGTGGCAAAATCTACAGTTTGGTACATCCTGAGAAAGAAAGCACTGGTGAACTCATCAATGCAAAAAGACCTGGGCACCAATGGAAGCCAACAGTGGTGGATTATCGAAGAATAATCTCCATGGTGAAGAGAAACCCCTTCACAACAGCCAACCAAGTGACCAACACTCTCCAGGAGGTAGGCGTATCAATATCCAACTCTACCATAAAGAGAGGACCTCATGAAAGTAAATACAGAGGATTCACTGCACGGTGCAAGCCACTCATAAGCATCAAGAATAAAAAGGCTAGACTGGACTTTGCTAAAAAAAAAAAAATATCTAAAAAAGCCAGCACAGTTCTGGAAAAACATTCTTTGGACAGATGAAACCAAGATCAACCTCTACCAGAATGGTGGTAAGAAAAGTATGGCGAAGGCGTGGTACAGCTCATGATCCAAAGCATACCACATCTGTAAGGCCAGTTTCACACGTCAGTGGCTCCGGTACGTGAGGTAAGTTTCCTCACGTACCGGAGCCACTGACACACGTAGACACATTCAAATCAATGCATCTGTGCAGATGTCATTGATTTTTTGCGGACCGTGTCTCCGTGTGCCAAACACGGAGACATGTCAGTGTTCTTGGGAGCGGACGGACTACACGGACCCATTAAAGTCAATGGGTCCGTGTAAAACACGTACCGCACACAGACGTCTGTGTGCCGTGCAGGAGACAGTGCTACAGTAAGCGCTGTCCACCCCACATGGTGCTGAAGCCGCGATTCATATGTTCTCTGCAGCAGCGTTTGCTGTAAAGAAGATATGAATAATCCTTTTTTTTTTTTTGTTTCTCGTGTTTAAAATAAAGGTCCAGGTCCCCTCCCCCCTCCCACTCCCTGTGCGCCCGCCCGCTGTTCTTAAAATACTTACCCGGCTCCCTCGCTGGCTGGCGCTGCTTCCTGTCCTGGCCGCACCTTCTACTGTATGAGCGGTCACGTGGGGCCGCCGATTACAGTCATGAATATGCGGCTCCACCTCCCATAGGGGTGGAGCCGCATATTCATTACTGTAAATGAGCCTTGACCTTTATTTTAAACACGAGAAACAAAAAAAAAAAGGATTATTCATATCTTTACAGCAAACGCTGCTGCAGAGAAGATATGAATCGCGGCTTCAGCACCAGATGCAGAGGACAGCGCTAAACTTTAGCGCTGTCTCCTGCACGGTGCATGTGGTACCCAGTGGGCACACGGGCGGCACGTGTGCCACAGAAACGCACGGGGACACGGATAATTCCGGTACCGGAATTATCTGGACGTGTGGGACTGCCCTAAAACACGGCGGAGGCAGTGTGATGGCTTGTGCATGCATGGCTGCCAGTGGCACTGGGTCACTAGTATTTATTGATGATGTGACACAGGACAGAAGCAGCCAAATGAATTCTGAGGTATTCAGAGCCATACTGTGTGCTCAGATCCAGCCAAATGCAGCCAAACTGGTCGTCGTTTCATACTACAGATGGACAATGACCCAAAACATAAAGCCAAAGCAACCCAGGAGTTTATTAAAGCAAAGAAGTGGAATATTCTTGAATGGCCAAGTCAGTCACCTGATCTAAACTCAATTGTGCATTTCACTTGTTAAAGACTAAACTTCAGACAGAAAGGCCCACAAACCAACAGCAACTGAAAACCACCGCAGTGAAGGCTTGGCAGAGCATCAAAAAGGAGGAAACACAGCGTCTGGTGATGTCCATGAGTTCAAGACTTCAGGCAGTCATTGCCAACAAAGGGTTTTTATCCAAGTACAAGAAATGAACATTTTATTTAAAATTATTGAATCTGTCCAATTACTTTTGGTCCCTTTAAAAACAGGGTGGCACATGTTAACCCCTTAATCCCATTGGACATGCTATCCCATCAAGGTGACCTGGGACTTAATTCCCAAGGACAGGATAGTGCATCCAGTGCGATCAGCCGTGCTCACGGGGGGAGCGCGGCCGGGTGTCAGCTATGTGCCAGGAGCGGTCACAGACCGCCCCTGGCACACTGCGATCAAACATGATCGCAGTCTTCTGGCGGTATAGGGAAGCATCGCGCAGAAAGGGGGCTCCCTGCGTGCTTCCCTGAGACCCTCGGAACAACGCGATGTGATCGCGTTACTCTGAGGGTATCTTACTTAAACCTCCCTGCAGGCCCGGATCCAAAATGGCCGCGGGGCTGCATCCGGGTCCCACCGGGAGGTGGCTTACCAGCGCCTGCTCAGAGCAGTCGCTGGCAAGCCTCCCTGCTGTGCCTGTGTGATCGCTGATATGACACATTGCACAGCAAAGTGTCAGATCAGCGATATGTCACTATGACATGATTTCCCCCCCCCCCCGGACAAAGTAAAAAAGTATAAATTTTTTTTTTTTTTTTTTTTTTTTACACGTAAAAAAAGTTCCAATAAATACATTCCACTATCTAAATAAAAAAACAAAACAAAAGTACACATTTAGTATCGCCGCGTCCGTAACGACCCGACCTATAAAACTAGGTTAACCCCTTCAATGAACACTGTAAAAGAAAATAGAGGCAAAAAACAACCCTTTGTTATCATACCGCCGAACAAAGTGGAATCGCACACGATCAAAAAGACAGATATAAATAACCATGGTACTGCTGAAAACGTCATCTTGTCCCGCAAAAAATGAGCCAACATACAGCATCAGTGAAAAAATAAGTTATAGTCCTCAGAATAAAGCGATGCAAAAATAATTATTTTTTCTATAAAATAGTTTTTATCGTATGAAAGCGCCAAAAAATAAAAATATAATCTAAATGAGGTATTGCTGTAATCGTACTGACCCGAAGAATAAAACTGCTTTATCCATTTTACCAAACGTGGAACGGTATAAACCAGGGCTGTGGAGTCGGAGGTAGTTTTGGTTGGAGTCGGTAGAAATGTTCCGACTCCAGCTTTAAAAAAAAAAAAAAAAAAAATGTATTAATATTTCATAATTGACCTTTCATATGAATTTTAAAAATGTTACTCAAATATATATGAACTATGAACAACAGTGATAAGCAGTTCTGCTGGAGATAGACATTTCTAAAGGTACCGTCACATTTAGCGACGCTGCAGCGTCGCTGTTTAGGCCGCTAGGAGACGTCAAACACGGCAACAGCAGAACGATGCAGGAGTGACGTACTTATCGTTCTCGCTGGTCGTTGCTCCATGAAAAAACATTGCAGGCATCGTTGCTTTTGCTGTTAAACAGGAGGAATCACGCCGACCTAACGACCAAATAAAGTTCTGGACTTTCAGCGACCATCGATGTTACAGCAGGATCCTGATCGCTGCTGCATGTCAAACACAACGAGATCGCTATCCAGGACGCTGCAACGTCACGGATCGTTGTCGTTCTTGGAAAGTAGTTCAGTGTGAAGGTACCTTTTACTTCTTGTGTGTCACTGTTCTCCACTGCCCTTATCTAATCTTATACTTGGTTAACCTCATGCTGCCCCAACCCCCCTACTTACAATGTATGAAACTGAAAGTGAAAATGTGTTGCAAATTCTTAGTAGTCAAGCTCTTCCTCTAGACTGGATGTTTGGTGTGCGTCTTCCAAGCATCTCACAGCTGCTACTCAGAAGAGGAAGACTGTAAGAACTAGTTTAGAAAAGTTTCTAAAAGTTATTTGCTATATTCTAATTGTATTCTAAAAAATAGAGCAAAAACTATAAGTGGTCTGATAACTTATATGATGGTGAGAAACTGAATAAGCACGATGTTAATATTTGACAACAGTAAATTTGTTGTTACGAATTGGCCATTTATGAAGGAGTCGGAGCCGGAGTCGGAACCTGATAAAATCCAGGAGTCGGAGTCGCAACTGTGGCTTACCGACTCCACAGCCCTGGTGTCGGGGGTTAATGTGCCGGGGGTGGTCCGTGACCGCTCCTGGCACATAGTGCCGGATGTCAGCTGCGATAGATCACATATGACGTACTATCCTGTCGGTCATACGGGCCCACCACACCTCAACGGGATAGTACGTCTAATGTCAGAAAGGGGTTAAACATTCCAAAAATTCCTGTAAAACACCTGAAGGGTTAATAAACTTCTTGAATGTGGTTTTGAGCACCTTGAGGGGTGCAGTTTTTAGAATGGTGTCACACTTTGGTATTTTCTATCATATAGACCCCTCAAAATGACTTCAAATGAGATGTGGTCCCTAAAAAAAAAAAAAAAAAAAAGTGTTGTAAAAATGAGAAATTGCTGGTCAAATTTTAACCCTTATAACTCCCTAACAAAATAAAAATTTTGTTCCAAAATTGTGCTGCTGTAGACATTAGGGAAATGTAACTTAAGTATTTTGTGTGACATATATCTCTGTGATATAAGGGCATAAAAATTCAAAGTTGGAAAATTGCAAAATTTTTGCCAAATTTCCATTTTTTTCACAAACGCAGGTAATATCAAAGAAATTTTACCACTATCATGAAGTACAATATGTCACGAGAAAACATTGTCAGAATCGCCGGGATCCGTTGAAGCGTTCCAGAGTTATAACCTCATAAAGGGACAGTGGTCAGAATTGTAAAAATTGGCCCGGTCATTAATGTCCAAACCACCTTCGGGGGTTAAGGAACTGAAACTCCTTAACCCTTCTTCCAGTTTTAATATGGATACCCTCAAGTGAAAGCTGAAAGTCTGAACTTCAGCTGCATCTGAATTGTTTTGTTTAAAATTCATTGTGGAAATGTCTATAACCAAAATTAGAAAAATGTCTGTCCAAATATATATGGACTTAACTGTATTTGCTGCGTCAAACACTTCTAGCAAAGGGGATGAGATTTATAGAAGTTTCATGCCCACTCTGCTACTCAGCTGACCTGTGTGTTTCAAATCTGCAGCACGTCCATTTCTCTTACGGGTATGTTGAGTTTTGTGTGCAGAATTTCCCCATAGACTTGCATTATGTGCAGAATATCCGCAGATAAACTCACATGGATTTAGTGTATTTCCGCTGCCAAAATCCGCACCTAAGTATGTTAAAGTTTTTTGTCAATGGAGAAAAACCTGGAAGTATAAACAGTGGCTTTATTTAAAACATGACACAAGGCAAACGCAGTCAAAAAGGGATAAACGCATGTTAAAGCTGGCAAGTAACCTATATTAAATAGTAGGTGCTAAAATTCTGCAACATCAAAAATGCAGCAAAAGCTCATCTGTCTATGCTTTCAGTGTTTTTGCTGCAGATATCACCAGTACTAATGGGGGGGATCTGCAAAAAACGCACCTATTTTGAGCTGTTTCTCCTGCCAAGAGATGTAGAAATGGTGCAGAAATTTCTGCAACAAATACTTAATGTGTACCATTTTAAAAATTGTCGGTGTCTGACCGTGTACAGAACATACAACAGCTCCTGGGCAGAGGAGGAAGCAAAAGACAATACTGACATTACAGCAGGAGATTGCAGAGGATACATTTTGTGAGGTAAAATATTGTTTAAGAACAGTCAGTGAAATATTTTACCTGACCAAATGAAAACCTCTGATCCCCTGCTGTAATGTTGGTATTGACTTTTGCTTCCTCCCCTGCCCAGGAGATGTGGTATGTTCTGTATACGGTCAGACAGACAATTTTTAAAATGAACTTTCATTCGTGATAAACCCCCTTTAATGTGACCGGCTTCCTCTGCCTGTAGACACTTCGCATTTGCCGTCAGGAACAGCCGAATGAATCACTCCGCCTGCTCAGAATTCACACAGGTGCAGTAAATCAGACCGCCACCATCTTTGTGCAGACAGTGGCGGTCACATTAAAACTGTGCATGCACTCCTCCTGTACAATGATGACGGCGGTCAGTGAATCATTCGGCTAATCCCAGCGCCATGTTTGCGACGTTCTGCTGGTGGAACTGCGCAAGAGGCTGCATACGTCGTATCGTGTGTATGGTGCGTATGGTGTATCGTGTGCGGTGCGACGGTGTTTTGCTGGTGTACCGTGCAAGAGGCTGGTACCACCAGCAGTTTCCATATTGAGCGGATTTCTTGCAGAAAAAGTCTGGTTTTGTTCAGGAAAATTCTGCAAAGAATCCTGAACGTGTGCACCTAGCCTAAAAGGATTGACATGCTGCGTTTAAGAAACTGCACCACAGCTGAAATAAAAAAAAAAAATACAATTTAAGTGAGATTTTAAAAATTACTTTCAGTATTCGATTGAAAATAAAAAATTCTGCACAATAAATGGGAGAAACTGCATCATGTTTTTCCATTTACACCATTATTATTAGTCCTTCGTAATCAGATGACCATAAGATGAGGAGGGGTTTAGAGGAGGATCTGTGGTTGTGGGTCTGGAGGGTGACTCGGGCCAAGCCTGGCCCTGAAGGCTTGCCCACATAAGTAGCTAGATGTGGTCAGAACAGTAGATGCCTTGCTCACGGCTTGCTTTCTTTTTGCCTCAGATTCTCCTTTCTTGCTCCTGAGGTGATCCTGCCTCATCATGCCGGACGGTCCATGGCAAATTTCTCCCCTTTTTTTTTAATTTTTTTATTTTATTTTTTTTTATGTTGACATCCAGGTTTTTAAGAGACTCTTTAGGCTATATTCACACTTTGCGGATTTTGCTGCGGATCCGCAGCGGATTTGACCGCTGCGGATCCGCAGCAGTTTCCCATGAGTTTACATTTCAATGTAAACCTATGGGAAACAAAAAACGCTGTGCACATGCTGCAGAAAAATCCGCGCGGAAACGCTGCGGATTACATTCCGCAGCATGTCACTTCTTTTCTGCGGATTTTCAGCTGCTCCAATAGAAAACTGCAGTTGAAAATCCGCAGAAGAAAACGCAGTAAAAACCGCGATAAATCCGCAGTAAAAACCGCGATGGGTTTTCACTGCGGATTTTGCAATTCCGCTGCGGAAAAATCCGCAGTGGAATCTGCAAAGTGTGCACATAGCCTTAAAGCGAACCTGTTGCCAGGTTTGACTGAGATTAGGTCATCAACTTTCAGCCCTCATACAGCATTCTATAATGCTTTATATCTGACCCCAACCGAACTGGAAGACAAACACCTTTTATTATACTCTCCTGTGAGGCGCTCTGAACCAAGGGGGGTGTCTTTGGTCAAGCGCCTTCCTTCTTGCCATGCCGTCCTCCTTCTTGCTTCGTATTAATGACGTGTTCCTATGTCTTCCACACAGGGTCCCTGGCATTGCGCTCCTGTGCTGCCTAAGGCCTCTTTCACACGTTAGTGTCTCCGGTACGTGTACTGACAGTTTTCTCACGTACCAGAGACACTGACACACGTAGACCCATTAAATTTCTGGGTCTATGCACGTCTCCATGTTATCACGGCCCGTGTGTCCGTGTGCAAAACATGGAGACATGTCCGCTTTTCTCGTGCAGCACGTACCGCAATACGTCCCGCACACGGAGAACAGTGTGCACTCTCCTCTGTGTGCACGTACCACCCGCAGGAGAGACAGCGCTACAGTAAGCGCTGTCCCCTCTGCGTGTGGTGCTGAATCCGACATTTATTCCTTCTCCCCCAGCAGCGTTCGCTGGAGAAGGAATGAAAAATCAAGGTTTTTTTTTGTTAAAAATAAGTTTGTGGTTCCCCTCCAACCTCCCATCCTCTGTGCGCCCGCCCACTTGCCGAGAAATACTCACCCAGCTCCTGCGATGTATGCTCTCAGCGCCGGCAGCAGGTCCTGTGAGCGGTCACATGGTACCACTCATTAGTGGTGAATATGCGCATATTCATCACTGTAATAAGCGGTACCATGTGACCGCTCGCACAAGACCTGCTGCCGGCGCTGACAGCATACATTGCAGCAGCTGGGTGAGTATTTCTCGGCAAGCGGGAGGGGAACCACAAACTTTATATTTAACACAAAAAAAACCACCTTGATTTTCATTCCTTCTCTCCAGCGAACGCTGCTGGGGAGAAGGAATGAATACCGGCTTCAGCACCAAAAGCGGGGGACAGCGCTTAACTGTAGCGCTGTAAATAGTAATAACGGTCCTAGGAGCGCTGGAATGAGACCAAAACAAGGATTTGTGTTGAACCACAACGCGTTTCAGCGTTTAAACAGTCTTCATCAGGTGGAACTTCCACCTAATGAAGACGGTTTAACCGCTGAAACGCGTTGTGGTTCAACACTAAAATCCTTGTTTTGGTCTCATTTCCAGCGCTCCTAGGACCGTTATTACTATTTACTGCATTTTGTATCCTCCTAGAAGGTTAACGGCTGGAGCTGCGGCGGACCTTTTGCTTTCAATTCTAACTGTGACCCTCACAGCGCTCCCTAGTGACCGCTTTCTTTTCCCTTGAATTTCATTAACTGTAGCGCTGTCTCCTGCACGGTCCGTGTGGTCCTGCACGGCTGCCGCATGTGTGCCACACTGATGTGCCACGTGAGGACATGGATAACTCCGGTACCGGAATTATCTGGACATGTGAAACCGGCCTAAAGCAGAGAAAAATGCTGTAGTCTGCAAGCGAGTGGGCTCATTCACCTTTCCCTTTGTCTGTCCTGCTATTCAGGGCAGAAAAGTACAGGCCTGCGCATGAGCGTAATGCGTAGGGATGCGTCATGGTCTTTCTTGTCTTGCAGGTCAGATTGGAGACATATTACAGCATTCTAGAATTATGTATGTCAGACCTGATGGGTGATGGCCTTATCTCATATTGGTCAAACCTGGTGAACGTTTTGCTTTAAGGTAGTCTTTGTAAAGATTCTTCTGCTTGCATTCCCTGACAGTTTTCAGTACAGTCGTTGATTAGGCACACTGTCTGGCATTCTCACCACATGTCAATCTCACCTGGAGAAGTCAGCTGAGACAGCTCAGGTGAACGTGATTAAAGGGAACCTGTCAGCTGAATTGTGCACAGTAACCTACAGTCAGGTCGCCCTGTTAAACTGATTAAAATTATACCTTAGTAGATGACATCCGTCTTGTGGTTGTTATTTAATCTTTTCCAGTTTAGTCAATATCTGTACATACTTAAAAAAAAAAAAAAAAATCCGGTGTATATCGGATCACAGCTATATACACCGATAGCTGCTACTGTGCGGGCGGCATTCTCAAACTTTTTAGTTGAATAACATCGAGAACATGTATTATTGAGACATGAAACGTGATTATGCTGCAGAGCAGGTGCCACGGCTGCAGGTTTTTTTTTTAAATGTACAGATATTCATTCTGTAAACTAGGGGGCAGGTAAGTGAGGGATCAGCGACCTGACAGCAGTCTGAATACCTAAGCAGAGCCCCACATAAAGACTAGAGTTGAGTGAATTTGATCAGCTCCCTCCTTATTCAGCAAGCTATAGTGCTTGCGAAATAAGCTGCAGAGGGAACCCGGATACCTGGATTGCTCTGGCCGATCAGCTGTCCGGCTCTGCAGCTGCATGTGTCGCGGCGGTGTGAGTCACGACACATGCATGGAGAGCCCAACAAACAGGCTGTGTCGTGACCGTCACACAGTTGCGACACGTGCAGCTATGAAGCTGAACAGCAGATCAGCAGGAGCGATCCAGGTGTCCGGGTTCCCTCGGCAGCTTTTTCGGTAAGCGCTACAGCATGCCGAATATGCAGGGACTCAAGCAAATTGGCTCAACTCTAATAAAGCCCCCCTTTCCAGGCCTGCCCGAGGGCATGAGCATGTCATTAACTAAAAACTGAAAGAAGAAAAAAACCCACAACTGATTTCATCAACCAAAGTATCATTTTAATCAGTATAACGGCGCCGAACTGACACTGTAGGTTACTGTGCACAATCCTGTTGACAGGTTCCCTTTTAAGCTGTTTGGCAGGTCGGCTGTAGACAGTCAACGTCTCACTTGCTTAGATTAAAGGTGCCATCACACATAACGATATCGTTGCTTTTTGTGCCGTAGCAACGATATCGTTAACAAAATCGTTATGCGTGACAGCGACCAACGATCAGGCCCCTGCTGGGAGATCGTTGGTCGCTGGGGAATGATCAGGACTTTATTTCGTCGCTGGATCACCCGCTGACATCGCTGTATTGGTGTGTGTGACGCCGATTCAGCGATGTCTTCACTGATAACAAGGGTAAATATCGGGTTACTAAGTGCAGGGCCGCGCTTAGTAACCCGATGTTTACCCTGGTTACCATTGTAAAAGTAAAAAAAAAACACTACATAACTACATTCCTGTCGCGTCCCCCAGTGTCAGCGCCAGCCGTAAAGCAGAGCACAGCGGTGGCGTCACCGCTCCGCTTTCCGGCCAGCGCTTACACAGTGCAGAGAAGCTGACGGTAAGGGACGCGACAGGAATGTAAGTATGTAGTGTTTTTTTTTTTTTTTTTCTTTTACAATGGTAACCAGGGTAAACATCGGGTTACTAAGCGTGGCCTTGCGCTTAGTAACCCGATGTTTACCCTGGTTACCCGGTGACTTCGGCATCGTTGGTCGCTGGAGAGCTGTCTGTGTGACAGCTCTCCAGCGACCACACAACGACTTACCAACGATCACGGCCAGGTCGTATCGCTGGTCGTGATCGTTGGTAAATTAAGTGTAACGGTACCTTAAGTGTGGTAACGAACAAAGCGTGGTAAAACTTTTCAGTTTAGTGGTAAGGTCGAGTCCCCTCCATTCCCAGATGTTCTTGTACAGTCTCCTTAAGGCGATATGGTCGTTGAGTTTTTGTTGACCTTGGCCTCTATGGTTACTACGTGGCAGTGTGTGCTGCCCAGGTAGGTAAAATTGTCAACTGCTTTGAAGTTGTACTCCTTCACTGTAATGCATGGCTGCTGGTATGGTTTTCCTTGAGCAGGTTGGTACATAATTTTAGTCTTTTCTAGTGTTGATAACGAGACCGTGCGTCTTGGTGTGAACGCATGTTTACCGGGGGGTTGCGGCAGAGGTGTAGCGATGCTGCGGCTCTCTGCTTCAGGAAAATTGCTACCGAGATCTCAATCTGTGCACATGCGGCCTCCGACGGCCCACAGCTTCAGGAAGATGGCCGCAGGGAAACTGGTGATGCATTCTGCTCACCGTGGACATCGGGGTGTGGCACCGCCACATTTCTGCCACCGGCATCCTGAAGAAGGGACTGTGCTCAGAGGCACTCTGCACCGCCAATGTTAATCTAAAATAATTGGACGTGCTTTAAAAAAAATAATAAAATTGCCCTGCTGTGTACTGTGTAATGGCCATGTCTGAACGTGCAAAATTGGCTGCGAATACTCCTCTCCTGGCCACTGTAGGAGTTTCATCTGAAATTCGGATGGGACACAGCCATTCAAGTTTATCCTTGTGCAAAAAATGGATGCCATATTGAGCCACAGTAGAGCATCAGAATTTTAATGCTACATTTCAATTCTGCGACATGGAAATGGTCTTGTATCTGATAGCTGCTTCTGTAAACATTTTTAAAAATGTCCAACTTTTCTGGATGAAACTCTAAGTGACTTTATACAGTCATGTGAACCTATCCTTACAGCAGCAGTTCTCTAATCCTTTTGAACCCCTGGTACTTGGTTGAAGAATTCCATAAATATCATGTGCTGCATACAAAGGCCTTCACCCCCCCCCCCCCCCCCCAACTAACATCTAGTCATTCCCTGGATTTTAAGTCTCATGCATGTTTTTATCTCAACAGGAACTGAATGATTTAGCCCGCGATCCTCCAGCACAATGTTCTGCAGGTCCAGTTGGAGATGACAGTAAGTAATGCTCATCAACCTCCAAAACTGGTTTGTGTGAATGTTTTACCGATTACTTGCTTGAACCCGTTCTACGCCCGGGTGGCGAGCATTTATATTGGTATATGGTCTCCATCCTGTCATGTGCTGCACCCATCCTGCGTCCCCATCCTGTCATGTGCTGCACCCATCCTGCGTCCCCATCCTGTCTTGTGCTGCACCCATCCTGCGTCCCCATCCTGTCATGTGCTGCACCCATCCTGCGTCCCCATCCTGTCATGTGCTGCACCCATCCTGCGTCCCCATCCTGTCATGTGCTGCACCCATCCTGCGTCCCCATCCTGTCATGTGCTGCACCCATCCTGCGTCCCCATCCTGTCATGTGCTGCACCCATCCTGCGTCCCCATCCTGTCATGTGCTGCACCCATCCTGCGTCCCCATCCTGTCATGTGGTGCACCCATCCTGCGTCCCCATCCTGTCATGTGCTGCTCCCATCCTGCGTCCCCATCCTGTCATGTGCTGCACCCATCCTGCGTCCCCATCCTGTCATGTGCTGCACCCATCCTGCGTCCCCATCCTGTCATGTGCTGCACCCATAAGATGCTCCATTCTATATGCCCCCGTACACTGCTCCATTATGGTTGATGGCCCCCTTAACATGCTCCATTCTATATGCCCCCGTACACTGCTCCATTATGGTTGATGGCCCCCTTAACATGCTCCATTCTATACTCCCCCGTACACTGCTCCATTATGGTTGATGGCCCCCTTAACATGCTCCATTCTACAGTGGGGCAAAAAAGTATTTAGTCAGTCAGCAATAGTGCAAGTTCCACCACTTAAAAAGATGAGAGGCGTCTGTAATTTACATCATAGGTAGACCTCAACTATGGGAGACAAACTGAGAAAAAAAAATCCAGAAAATCACATTTGTCTGTTTTTTTTAACATTTTATTTGCATATTATGGTGGAAAATAAGTATTTGGTCAGAAACAAAATTTCATCTCAATACTTTGTAATATATCCTTTGTTGGCAATGACAGAGGTCAAACGTTTTCTGTAAGTCTTCACAAGGTTGCCACACACTGTTGTTGGTATGTTGGTCCATTCCTCCATGCAGATCTCCTCTAGAGCAGTGATTTTGGCTTTTCGCTTGGCAACACGGACTTTCAACTCCCTCCAAAGGTTTTCTATAGGGTTGAGATCTGGAGACTGGCTAGGCCACTCCAGGACATTGAAATGCTTCTTACGAAGCCACTCCTTCGTTGCCCTGGTGGTGTGCTTGGATCACTGTCATGTTGAAAGACCCAGCCACGTTTCATCTTCAATTCCCTTGCTGATGGAAAAAGGTTTGCACTCAAAATCTCACGATACATGGCCCCATTCATTCTTTCATGTACCCGGATCAGTCGTCCTGGCCCCTTTGCAGAGAAACAGCTCCAAAGCATGATGTTTCCACCACCATGCTTTACAGTAGGTATGGTGTTTGATGGATGCAACTCAGTATTCTTTTTCCTCCAAACACGACAAGTTGTGTTTCTACCAAACAGTTCCAGTTTGGTTTCATCAGACCATAGGACATTCTCCCAAAACTCCTCTGGATCATCCAAATGCTCTCTAGCAAACTTCAGACGGGCCTGGACATGTACTGGCTTAAGCAGTGGAACACGTCGGGCACTGCAGGATCTGAGTCCATGGTGGCATAGTGTGTTACTTATGGTAGGCCTTGTTACATTGGTCCCAGCTCTCTGCAGTTCATTCACTAGGTCCCCCCGCGTGGTTCTGGGATTTTTGCTCACCGTTCTTGTGATCATTTTGACCCCACGGGGTGGGATTTTGCGTGGAGCCCCAGATCGAGGGAGATTATCAGTGGTCTTGTATGTCTTCCATTTTCTAATTATTGCTCCCACTGTTGATTTCTTCACTCCAAGCTGGTTGGCTATTGCAGATTCAGTCTTCCCAGCCTGGTGCAGGGCTACAATTTTGTTTCTGGTGTCCTTTGACAGCTCTTTGGTCTTCACCATAGTGGAGTTTGGAGTCAGACTGTTTGAGGGTGCGCACAGGTGTCTTTTTTATACTGATAACAAGTTTAAACAGGTGCCATTACTACAGGTAATGAGTGGAGGAAAGAGGAGACTCTTAAAGAAGAAGTTACAGGTCTGTGAGAGCCAGAAATCTTGATTGTTTGTTTCTGACCAAATACTTATTTTCCACCATAATATGCAAATAAAATGATAAAAAAACAGACTGTGATTTTCTGGATTTTTTTTCTCAGTTTGTCTCCCATAGTTGAGGTCTACCTATGATGTAAATTACAGACGCCTCTCATCTTTTTAAGTGGTGGAACTTGCACTATTGCTGACTGACTAAATACTTTTTTGCCCCACTGTATATGCCCCCGTATGCTGCTGCAATATAATTAAAAAAAAAAATACCATACACCCCCATCGTCGCTGGGCGCCGAGTGCTTGGGGGCCTGAGCAGGCGGGGACACCGGCGCGCTGTGGGGGTCAGGTGCCGGTATCGCCGCCAGCTCAGGCCCCTCAGCACTTACTATATTCACCTGGCCCCGTTCCACCGCTGCGCGCCGCCATCTTCCCGGTTCTCTGGCTGTGACTGGTCAGTCAGAGGGCGGCACTGGCGCGCATTAAGCGCGTCATCGCGCCCTCTGAACTGAAGGTCACAGGCCGAGGACCGGGAAGATGGCGGCGCGCAGCGGTGGAACGGAGGATAGGTGAATATAGCCGATACTCACCCTCCTGGCGGTCTCTGCTTCTTTGTTGGAGATCGCGGTGTGCGTTCAGTGTTAACGCATACCGCGATCTCCCGGGAGTGTCACTCTGTGAGGCCCAGACTGCGCCGGCGCTTGCGCAGTCTATAAAGGCTTCGGACAGAGTGACGCTCCCAGCGTTATATTATAGATAATTTTTTTTTTTTTCCCCATCGACATAGCTGTATGGGGGCTTGTTTTTGCTGGACGAGTTGTACTTTTGAATGACGCCATCAATTTTGTCGTGATGTGTTGGAAAGCGGGAATGGCAATAAAAAGTTGACTCAGCAGTTGTTTTGTGTTTTTTATTTACCGTGTATATTTTATGTTAAATGACCTGGCAGTATGATTCTCAAGGTCAGTATGATTATGGAGATGCCAGATATGCATAGTTTGTTTCATTTAAATGGTGAAAAAAAATTTCAAAAGTTTAACGAATGTGCTTAATTTTCACTATATGGGGTTGTGTGAGGATTTTTATTTCTTTTTTTAATTCCCCCGAGCTGATGCTTTCAATGATGTATACAGGTGCTTCTCACAAAATTAGAATATCAGCGAAAAGTTAATTTCAGTTCTTTATACAAAAAGTGAAAATCATAGATTACCGTATTTTTCGGACCATAAGACACACAACCCCCCCCCCCCCCCCCCCTGCAAATTTGGGAGGAAAATGTGAGCGCATCTTATGGTACAAATGTAATGGGGGGGAGGGGGCAGCAGCGGAGTGGGATCGCAGTCACAGGAGGCAGCTCTGGGGAAACCACTGGTCTCCCTGCCCACCTGTCAGCGCAGAGCTGTGGGCAGGGAGCAGCGAATGAATATTCCTTAAACAGCGGACACACATGGTTTCCGTAGCACTGGATTCCTGCAGCGGCTGGGGAGATCATGTGTCCAGTACAGGGGAGGAGGGGGCAGGAGCAGGGGGCCAGAAGAGAGGGATGCCGCCTACCTGCCTGGGCTGTGCTGGATGTGGAGTGCTCCCCGCTCCAGCATAGGACCTGTGTGAGGTCAAGAAGCGGGTGGGCTGGAGTATCACATGACTGCACAAAGCCCTCCCTCTTCATTATGTCGTCAGATCCTGAAGATATGTACTAGAATCTGAAAGCTTCTTACTACATGAGTTGTAGAGAGACAATAAGAGGGAAGGCTCTGTGTGGTCATGGTATGCTGCAGCTCTTCATTACTTCACCACAGCGTGGCTGGCTGTGGGACCTGCACAAGTAAGAATAAATTAAAATTACAACACAAAAATGCACTCTAACTCCCAGCATGTCCTGCAGGAGTGGCATAGTTCTCCCATGGGATCTTAAAGCAGCACTCCCATGTTAATTTTTCAGTGCTGGAGTGGTGCTTTAAATGTAAGCACTGTGCCCCCATTCTCATACTCTCGCTCCAGAGTACTTTACAGCCGCCACACTGGTCCCGCAGCACCATCTTCTACCCGTAGCTTCCAATATAATAACATACTATACTATTATGTGTGGTGTTAAATATTTTACCACATTTTTTGCTTCAAACATTTTTTTCCCTACTTTCCACCTCTAAAACCTGGGTACGTCTTATAGTCCGAAAAATACAGTATATAATCATTGCAAACAGTGACTGATTTCAAGTGTTTATTTATGTTAATGTTGATGATTATGGCTTACAGCCAATGAAAACCCATAATTCATTTTCTCAGTAAATTAAAATACTTTATAACACCAGCTTGAAACATGACTTTAAAAGCTGAAATGTTGGGCTTCTGAAATGTATGTTCAGTAAATGCATTCAATACTTGGTCTGAGCTCCTTTTGCATCAGTTTCTGCATCAATGCGGCGTGGCATGGAGGCGATCAGCCTGTGGCACTGCTGAGGTGTTATGCAAGCCCCGGTTGCTTTGATAGCAGCCTTCAGCTTGTCTGCATTTTTGAGTCTGGTGTCTCTCCTCTTCCTCTTGACAATACTCCATAGATTCTCTATGGGGGGTTAAGGTCAGACGAGTTTGCTGGCCAATCAAGCACAGTGATACTTTTTTTTTTTAAACCAGGCATTGGCACTTTTGGCAGTGTGGACGAGTGACAAGTCTTGCTGGGGAATGCAATTTCCTTCTCCAAAAAGCTTGTTGGAAGAGGGAATAATGAAGTGCTCTTAAAATTTACTGGTAGACGGCTGCGCTGACTTTGGCCTTGATAAAACAGTGGCCCTGTACCAGCAGATGACATGGCTCCCCAAACCATCACTGATAGTGGAAGCTTCACACTAGACCTCAAGCAGCTTGGATCGTGTGCCTCTCCAGAGTTTCTCCAGGCTCTGGGACCTTGATTTCCAGATGAAATGCAACATATACTTTCATCTGAAAATAATAACTTGGACCACTGAGCAACAATCCAGTTCTTTTTCACCTTGGCCCAGGTAAGATGCTTCTGATTGATCATGAGTGGCTTGACACAAGTAATGTGACACTTGTAGCCCATGTCCTGGATACGTCTGTGTGTGGTGGCTCTTAAAGCAATGACTCCAGCAGCAGTCCACTCCTTGCGAATTTCCATCAAATGTTTGAATGGCCTTTTCTTAACAATTCTTTCAAGGCTGCGGTTATCCCAGTTGCTTGTGCACCTTCTACCACACTGGATACAGTACTCTGAACAGCCAGCTTCTTTAGCTTTTTGTGGCTTACCTTTGTTAGCCTTGTTTAGCCTTTTGTGGCTTACCATCCTGTTGGAGTGTGTCAAGTCAGCAGTCTTCCCCATGAGTGTGGAGCCTACTGAATCTGACTAATGGACCTGTTTGTACGCTTAGGAAGCCTTTGCGGCAGTTTATTAACCTAATTTATTGAGCTAACGACTCTTGGGTTTTCATTTGCTGTAAGCCATAATCATCAACATTAACAGAAATAAACACTTGAAACAGATCACTGTAATGACTGAGTTTCACTTTTTGTATTGAAGAACTGAAATTTAACTTTGATATTCTAATTTTTTTTGAGAATCACTTGTAGTTTTGGGGTAGATACAATGTTTTGATTGCCTCTTAATACGCTTTTTTGTGTTGTGGCTGCCGAAAAAACTGAAATTCTAGCTGCTTAATTGAATCTTCTCACTAAGCAGTTTACCAATCTGATTTAATAATTTTTTTTTTTTTTTTTACGTACCTTGCCATGACTAATTTGTATTTTTTTGAATTTTTAATGGGAGATGGTAGAAACTATTTAAACACGTATATTTTTTTTTTTTTAAAACCACTTTTTTTTTTTTTTGCACTTGTGTATTTGTCCCTTCAGTGGACTTGAAACTATGATCATCTGATGGCTTGTCGTAATATACAGCAATGCCACAGTATTGCTGTATATAGCTAAAATCACGCCAGCCACGTGTTGACTTACACAGGAGTAGTCTAGAGGCACAGACTTCTTCAGCAGCCCCCTGGCCATCATGTTACTGAATGGCCAATGGATGCATAGAACGGCCCCCTGACAGTGCGCTGTGAATGCCGCTGTGACAGATTGACAGTGGAATTTGACAAGTTTACAGCCACAGGCTCAGCTTTGCTCCTCCCCAGCTGTTTGACGGAATCTTAACGCTGAATCACCATCTACCGCAAAGTCAGGGACATGGCATATGGTGTATTCTGTATGTCATGTGTCATTAAGGGGTTTAGATAATTTAGACATGTATCAACAAAAAAGACTGAATTCCCAATTTCCCCCAAAAATGTGAATATGAAGTCCTTTTTGCAGTAAGGCCGGGGTCACACTTGCGTATGGCATCCGATGCTATATGCTAATGACCCTCGGTTCCTGCTCTGCTGCGAGTGGGAGCAGAGTGGAATTGGAGCACAGCCGCGGGGGAGGCGCAGAAACTTCTAACTTTTCCATCTCCTCCATTGCTGGTGTCGGCGTATAGCGCACATCACTCGGCTGATATCCAAGTGATATGTGCGGTCACTCGCACCCATAGACTTAAATGGGTGCGAGTGCGCCAATTGTTGGTGACAATCGCAGCATGCTGTGATTTCACTCGCACGTACAATACGGCCGAGGAGAAAACAGTGATGTGAGTTGCCCCATAGATGAATACTGGTCCGAGTGCTATGCGATGTTTTATCGCATAGCACTCGTCCGTATTCCTCGCATGTGTGACCCCGACCTGGGGGTGTATGAGGCAAGCTCACAAGCTGAGCACACTGAAGGACTTGCAGGTGCTGGCTTAGGCCCCTTTCACACATCAGTTGTTTGCTGTCAGTCATAAGCCGTTGACTTGACCGAACCGTCGCAGATTGTGAAAAGCTGATGCAATGGATTTGTTCTTTTCTACGGATCCGACTAGCGGATCTAGCTAACTGGATCCTAAATACATCGGAGCATGCTCAGTTGCAAAAAGGAATTTGTCGCCGTATTCCGTCATTTGACTGATTCAGTTTCATTCGAGCAAACGACTGATGGTGATGGATCTGTTGCTGTCCGTTTTTTTTTTTTTTTTTGACGTACACAAAAAAAGTTACTTTGACTGTCGTCTCCGGCCGCCGGACAAGCAATTTTTGACGGATCTGGCGAACGACAGATTAATCGTGAGGCCATCCGTCGCTAATACAAATCTATGAGACAAAAGATCCGGCGGCATCAGTCGCCAGATTCGTTTTTTTCAAAAATTCGACGGATTGCGACTGATGGCAAAAACGATTTTGTGAAAGGGGCCTTACACAGCTAACTGCAGGCCTGTGAGACCAAATATACACGTCTGTGTGAACACATTATAGTCTAGGGATATAATTGTCCAGATACGCACACCAAATATTGCTGAAAATCGAATACAACATATTGGTGTACTAATGAAAAACTGTCATTGCCACTCCCCTCCTTCAGGTGATTGGAGAACTGAAATTTTGCATTGCATGTTGGTATTGTCTATTGTGCAATCACAGGTTCAAGTTCATCAGAGAAATGAATTGTGGAAAAAAAAATAAATGTGAATTTGGTATAGCCATTTAACTGCTCAAACATTCTGTAATTTAAAAAATAACGCCCAAATAACTCACTGCTTTATATTCATTTTTTCCCCCGATATATCCCAAAATGGAACAATTATGAGCTCACCCAGTTAATCTAAAAATGATTGGTATCAAAGGAAGTTTACAAATGCAATGTTTTTCACCATTTCCGTTCAATTTGCTTTTGGCATGCAGATTTGCAAGATGAAGGTGACCTGTCGCATTTCTCTGCTGCACAGTGAACGCTACATTGCTCCTCACTTAAAGCAAAAGTTCACAAAGTTATGGCTCTTGGAAGGCAACTTGCAGAGATTGCCTAAAATATAAGCGTAGGTTTACCTCACAGTATACAAATGCTTAAACAAATTTTTAATCTCTTCCAGTGTTTCATTGGCAAGCAACAATTATGGGCCCTGTAAGTATGAAGACCATTTTAACTTGTTTGTCCACTTAAGTTACTTTTTTGCCTCAGCACAAGTACGTTTTACATGAAATTCTCAATTTAATTTGTGTTAACTTTGTTTTAAGAGTAAACATTGTCTTAATTTGTCTTAATTTTTTTTTTCACGACTCGCATGTGAAAATAAGAAACTGTAATGTCAGTGAAATTGGCCCCTTTCTCTGCCAGAACTGATCTTTTGTTCTCAATTCACAGGTAAAATCTGTCTTCAGTGACGCTCTTAAGGTACCTTCACACTAAGCGACGCTGCAGCGATACCGACAACGATGTCGAACGCTGCAGCGTTGCTGTTTGGTAGCTGGAGAGCTGTCACACAGACATTTCTCCAGCGACCAACGATGCCGGTAACCAGGGTAAACATCGGGTTACTAAGCGCAGGGCCGCACTTAGTAACCCGATGTTTACCCTGGTTACCATCGTAAAAGTAAGAAAACAAACACTACATACTTACCTTCCGCTGTCTGTCCCCGGCGCTCTGCTTTCCTGCACTGACTGTGAGCACAGCGGCCGGAAAGCAGAGCGGTGACGTCACCGCTGTGCTTTCCGGCTGGCCGGCGCTCACAGCCAGTGCAGAGAAGCAGAGCGCCGGGGACAGACAGCGAAGGTAAGTATGTAGTGTTTGTTTTTTTTTTAACTTTTACGCTGGTAACCAGGGTAAACATCGGGTTACGAAGCGCGGCCCTGCGCTTAGTAACCCGATGTTTACCCTGGTTACCAGTGAAGACATCGCTGAATCGGCGTCACACACGCCGATTCAGCGATGTCTGCAGGGAGTCCAGCGACGAAATAAAGTGCTGGACTTTCTGCAGCGACCAACGACATCACAGCAGGATCCTGATCGCTGCTGCGTGTCAAACTGAACGATATCGCTAGCCAGGACACTGCAACGTCACGGATCGCTAGCGATATCGTTCAGTGTGAAGGTACCTTTAGGCTGGGTTCACATAACGTTTTGGCAGTCCGTTAGACTGACTAGGTTACGCCGCAGCATAACGCGGTGTAACTCTGTCAGTTAATGCCGCCATTAAGCCATATGTCGGACACATCGCTAGCGATGTGCCGTCATTGAGTGACGGACCCTGGGACGTGGGCTGCAGCGTTTCCGGGTCCGTCACTGCTAGCGCAGATAGAGTATCTGCTAGCTCCATCTGCTATAGCGATTTGGCATGTCGGCACTTGCGTTAGCACAGCCCGTTTAACGCATGTGTTGAACAGGCTGATTTAACTCCATGTGAACCTAGCCTTACATTACTGAGATGGGAGAGAAGAGTTTGTGCTTCCAATGATATATGCAAGAGAGTCATTGGTTTTCAGCAGAATCTCTGCCTCTTTCTCCTCCATTAACTCTTCAGTGCACCAACATTTGTCTCCCATTTCAGTAATAGGTAAATCTCTCTTCACTGAATACGTGAAAAAAAGTGAAATATCAATCCAGGAGTAGAGGCCGTTTTCCCTGATAAGACAGATTACAGAGTTTCTTGATTTAATTTGTACTAATGATAGATAAAATACAAATTACAATTGGTTACTCTAATATTTGCATTCCCAAAGGTATTAAAGTTAGGCCTGGTTAATGTTTGATTTGGTTTTTTTTTTTTTTTTTAAATCTTTGTAGAACAGCACCAGGAAAAAACATGTGAACGTTGCCTTCAGTTTTTTCAGTGCTTGGGCTACACAAAGAACGATCTTCAAGATTGCAGGGGAAAGGTTCTTGAAGGCCTAGCCTTACTCTGAAACACTTGCAGTTACCATATTCATGTCAAATGTATATGAAATGACACCTATGGGAGGGAGCCAGTGGGAGGATTTCCCATTAAAATTACCAATAGGCCTCGTATCTTGGACATGTCATGCAACAAAAGTGTTGTGTTTTTTTTTTTTGTCTACAACTTACTGTTATGTGCCTATTTTAGAGTTCTAGATGGGTTGCAATCAAAGAATGCAACAGGGTTAGATCGGTCAGGCTACGTTGTGACTCTCGGCTATCATTAGTGTCAATTTCACTGTGCATCAGCACATTTTTGCTCTCCATACGTTGCCATTAGCCCCTGCCTGGAAAACACACGTTGTGCATTTTAAAGAGGACTGTGCCAGGAGCCAGATTGTATTGTGAAATCTTACAGATCCACTTTAAGCAAACTGAACAGATTTGTGGATGGAGGACTTGTATTTGTGATGGCCTATGTGCTTTGTAAAGCCATGTCAGAATGGCTACTCTGATATCTCGCACTTTTGTACAAGCTGCTAGTCAGACTGAATACAATTTTTCTTGAACTCTTACTATAGGGAAAAATTAGTATTGGAAAAGGGGATATTGTCTGCAAACTGTGTGCAGACTTGTCTCCTCACAGTTAAGCACACTGCATTGAGGCAAAGTACATACAGATCCATTTAATAATGCATGCAGTTTGCATTCGCTGCTGTTTAATGACTGATTTCACAAGGCAGTCTAGGATTGGAGCAATACGCAATTTAACCCAATAGTTGAAATGACCTGTCATTTTATGCTTAGTCTTAAAGAATACGCTCGGGCATACTTTCTTGAGACTAAATATCGAATTGTCTTACTGCCACACTTAAATTCCTAATAAAAATATATATATATATTTTGTTATCCAATTGTTTATTCTTGTTTGTTGCAGAATGACAGTCCATATCAAGGTGGTGTTTTTTTCTTGACGATCCATTTTCCTACAGACTACCCCTTCAAACCTCCCAAGGTAAGTAATTGGTTTATTTTTATTGAAAACAAAAAACAAACAAACTTATGCCACAAGGAGACTGAGCAGAAGATTTTTTTTTTTAGTCGGCAAAGCTTTTACTACAACAGGCTTTTGAATCTATTGCAATGATTAGACATAAGCTGTGCTCCAGAATGAATGTATGTATGAACAATATTTGCTGCAGAACCCTGATTAATGTGTTGCCAATTAACATATAATACAGATCTTGATCATGATGGGTAAGGTCTTCAGCAATGTTAATGTGTTTTTCCCCCCGACAATAGATTGTTTGATACTCTGTCCTATGTATGACAGCGAGGAAATTATCTCCACCGGTCAGAGCTGCGGTTCCCACACTGTCAAGACAACGGGAGCGCTCAGCTGTGATCGGAGGTGTCTGGTCACTGTCAGCTGATGGGACTACTGCTGAGCGGATGATAGGAGTGGTCATCAGCTGCTCCTGCACTGTAAATAAATAATTTAAAATTAATAAAAAAAAAAAAACCCTGCATGGGTTTTCCGCTGTTTTTTTTTAAAATTTTTTATAACAAGCCAGGTAAAACTCGCAGCTTGGGGCTACAACCCTCAGCTGTAAGCTTCAGCAAGGCTAGTTATCAAGAATGAGGCCACATGCACACCCTCAGTATTTGGTCAGTATTTTACATCAGTATTTGTAAGCCAAAACCAGGAGTGGGTGATAAATGTAGTAGTGGTGCATATGTTTCTATTATACTTCTTCTCTGATTGTTCCACTCCTGGTTTTGGCTTACAAATACTGAGGTAAAATACTGACCAAATACTGAACGTGTGAACATGGCCAAAAGGGACTTCCACGCTGTTTTAATCACTAAAAATGTATGGGCCCCCCCTTTTTTGACAACCAGCCTTGCTAAAGCTGACAGCTGGGGGCTGCTATTCTCGGGCTGGTAAGGGGCCATGGATATTGCACGCCTCACCCCTTCCCCCAGCTTAAAAATAAGTCTGCAGCTGCCCTGTATTGTCAGGTGACATAAAGCCCAAGGATTAGAAATGGAGAGGCGTCTATAAGACATCTATCCATTACTAATGCTATAGTGATATAGCAAATGGACACAGCCAGCATAAAGCTCCGTCCCAGCTAGACTAAACTTTGGTGACATCGGTGAGATCCCCGCTAGCATAGTGAGAAAGTTCTCCGGGTGAAATTTTTTTTTTTTCCGCTTTAATTTCCCCTCCAATTAGGTATATGTAATGTATGTTCCCTGTGGCTAGAAAAGTACTTGCGGCATTGGTCTGCTTCTGCAGCATGTGTTTGAAGGCTGTCAAAGTTTTATACTTGGAGAAATAGTAAGTTAGTTGTGACATCCGGACCTCATAAGATGAGAGGGGGGCTAGAACCAGTAGAATATGGCAGCCAGCAAGTATTTTACTGCACACAAAGAACATGCTTTGCTTACACAAATCTGTGGTCAAATTAACAAAAAACTCCAGAGTGGTACTTTAATAAAATAATCTTAGGCTGGCTTATTAGTGCAGCAGCTACAGGGGGAAAACTGACTCCCACTAGGAAAATATTTAGAATTGAGAGTCCTCAATGGTTGATACCTTTTTAGTGGCTAACTGAAAAGATGGTATCAAATTGCAAGCTTTCGAGACTACACAGGTCTCTTCATCAGGCAAAGACTAAAAGAAATTCTGAAGAATCACATATTTATGCACAACATAGCACAGTAAAAAAAGGAAAAACCATGGATAATACAGGTGACATGAAGCAGATAAGGTTCTTGGATAAGGATTGTTTTATTGTCCTCTGATCAGGGTCTCTGTTGTGATGACCCCTCATAGTCTGAGGGGCAAGTTCCTTAGGGTACCGTCACACAGTGCCATTTCGATCGCTACGACGGTACGATTCGTGACGTTCCAGCGATATCCATACGATATCGCTGTGTCTGACACGAAGCAGCGATCAGGGATCCTGCTGCGAATCGTACGTCGTAGCAGATCGTTTGGAACTTTCTTTCGTCGCTGGATCTCCCGCTGGCATCGCTAGATCGGTGTGTGTGACACCGATCTAGCGATGCGTTCGCTTGTAACCAGGGTAAACATCGGGTTACTAAGCGCGGTCCTGCGCTTAGTAACCCGATGTTTACCCTGGTTACCAGCGTCAAAAAAAAAAAAAAAAAACAGCACATACTTACTTACATTCCGGTGTCCGTCCCTTGCCGTCTGCTTTCCGCACTCAGTGACTGCTGGCCGTAAAGTGAAAGCAGAGCACAGCGGTGACGTCACCGCTGTGCTGTGCTGTGCTTTCACTTTACGGCCGGCAGTCACTGAGTGCGGGAAGCAGACGGCAAGGGACGGACACCGGAATGTAAGTATGTGCTGTTTGTTTTTTTTTTTACGCTGGTAACCAGGGTAAACATCGGGTTACTAAGCGCGGTCCTGCGCTTAGTAACCCGATGGTTACCCGGGGACCTCGGCATCGTTGTTCGCTGGAGAGCTGTCTCTGTGACAGCTCCCCAGCGACCACACTACGATTTACCTACGATCACGGCCAGGTCGTATCGCTGGTCGTGATCGTAGGTAAATCGTGTAGTGTGACGGTACCCTTAGTTGATGTAAAAAGACAAATCCGTGCGACACATTCATTCCTCCACTAAGATTGTCAAAGGTCGTCATCAGTTTATATTCCCAGACTCTTCTGTCTCTCTGAGATTTGAAGCTACCTTTTAACACAAGTAATTTCATGTCCATAATGTTATGATTTTGGAGACAAAAATGTATTGCCACAGGTAAATCCATTCTTTTTTCTTTTATTGTGTGGCGGTGAGAATTCATTCTTGTTCTAAGCTTTTGCCCTGTCTCCCCCAGTTGGACATTTAGTACAAATAATTAGGTACACCACATTAGAAGTGACGCAGCTGAAAGTACTTGGTATCTTGTAGTCCTGATGTGAATTGGGGATCTTTATCTTGTCCGTGGTCATTATAAATGGAAGGTTTTACATTTTTTCTGATTGCAAGGAAAGGTACCTGCAGCTGTTGGATAGGACAGGGAGCTCTTGACAATGATGCTTCTTAGATTTGGGGGCTGCCTAAAACACAGTAATCGGGGGTTTAGAAAAATGGATTGTAAGCGGGCATTTTTGTGTAGTAAAGGTTGTAATTTCTGTGCAGCTCCCCTTAGCACCTCCAGATTTGGATTTTAGGTAACTACTGGAGGTGCCCATTTATTTTCTTCTTTAGCTTTGTAATGTAGCAGGTGATTCCTTGATATTCTGGTGGCTCTTGTAATCTGGTTTTCAATTGTTCTTGGATGGTAGCCCTGATTCAAAAAGGTCTTTCTGAGGTGACCAAGGTGTTCATCCCTATCCATTGGGTTGGAACATATACGATTGTATCTGATGGCTTGGCTGTAGACAATAAAAATTTTTATGTGTTTTGGATGGAAACTGTCCCATTTAAGGTATGTTGGACGGTCGATTGGCTTCTGATACAGGGATTTCTCTATTTTATTGTTCTGCAGCTTAATGATGGTGTCCAAAATGTTAATTTCAGTGCAGGAGTAGTTGAGTGTCAAGTTGATGGTAGGATGAAATTGATTAAACTGTTCATGGAATGTCTTTAGCTGTGGCTCAGACTCCGTCCAGATGATTAAAATGTCCCATCAGGCCTCTGGCGTACTACCGCTACCTTGATGACATGAGGACAAAAAGTCGCTTTCAAGCTTGGCCATGAAAAGATTTGCATCCTGGCCACCATGGATGTGGAATCTTTGTACTCCAATATCCCATACCAGGATGGATTAAATACCTGCAAATTCTTCCTGGAAAACACGGACTGATGCATATTCTGTGGTGAAAGTTATAAAATTTATCCTCACCCACAATTACTTTGAATTTGACAAGAAGATCTATCTACAGGAGACTGGCACAGCAATGGGAAGTAAAATGGCCCCACAGTATGCAAATCTTTTCATGGCCAAGCTTGAAAGCCTCTGGCGTACTAAAATATTCTGTAAAGTTCCCAGGCTCGAGTTAGAGGACATCCAGCAGAGGGCGCATCACTGCGACTGAAGGTAACTACAGGTCATTGACCTACATTCCATTCATTCCATGGGGTTTTACAGGCAGGAGCACAGCTGCATTAGCAGAGCTTCTGCTTGTAAAATTAGTTAACCCCTTCAGATGGATTTACAGCGTGGGACGAGACTGATCATCGGAAGGTATGGGATATTGTTTTTTTATTTTACCTTTTTTTACAGAACGAGGGTCGTCGGGTGGATTACCAGTATAATAAAATATTACAAAAACCTGTGTATTTATTTCACTAAAATACTTTGTAATAGTGTTTGTGTGTGTTTGTTTTTTTAACCATTTCATACAATTGGATTAATAATGGATAGGTCTCATAATTGACACCTCTCCATTATTAACCTGGCTTAATGTCACCTTACAATAGCAAGGTTCGGCAATAACCATGGACCCTCCCCAGGCTATTAATATCTGCTTTACCACTCTGGCGGAGAAAATTGCGCGGGAGCCCACGCCAATTTTTTCCACGATTTAACCCTAAAATTTAATGGCTGGAGCGCCCAAATTTTGCACATACACACTACTAACATTAGTTGTGTGGAATATGCAAAAAAAGGGATATGAGATGGTTTACTGTATGTAAACCATGTCTCACATCATGTCGGGTTTGTGAAGGAGATAGCTTAAAAGCCGGTAATTCAATTGACGGCTCTTGCTATTGAACCCGTTCTACGCCCGGGTGGCTAGCATCTATATTGGTATATGGTCTCCATCCTGGTATGTGCTGCTCCATCCTGTGTCCCCATCCTGCCATGAGCTGCTCCATCCTGCGTCCCCATTCTGACATGTGCTGCACCCCCATTCTGACATGTGCTGCACCCCCATTCTGACATGTGCTGCTCCCATCCTGCGCCCCCATTCTGACATGTTCTGCACCCATCCTGCGCCCCATTCTGTCATGTGCTGCTCCCGTCCTGCGCCCCTGTTCTGTCATGTGCTGCTCCCGTCCTGCGCCCCTGTTCTGTCATGTGCTGCTCCCGTCCTGCGCCCCTGTTCTGTCATGTGCTGCTCCCATCCTGCGCCCCTGTTCTGTCATGTGCTGCTCCCATCCTGCGCCCCCGTTCTGTCATGTGCTGCTCCCGTCCTGCGCCCCTGTTCTGTCATGTGCTGCTCCCATCCTGCGCCCGTTCTGCTGCTATATATTCATATATACATGCATATATACAAAAAAAAAATACCATACTCTCCTATCGTCGCTGGGGGCCTGAGCAGGCGGGGACACCGGCGCGCTGTGGGGGTCAGGTGCCGGAGTCACCGCTAGCTCAGGCCCCCAGCACTTGCTATACTCACCTGTCTGTCCCGTTCCAGCGCTGCGCGCCGCAATCTTCCGGCTCCTCTGGCTGTGACTGTTCAGTCTGAGGGCGGCGCCGGCACACATTAAGCGCGTCATCGCGCCCTCTGAACTGGGAACGTCACAGCAGAGGACCCGGGAGACGGAGCCGCACGCAGCGCTGGAACGGGGGACAGGTGAATATACTTATCCTCCTGGCGGTCCCTGACTCTCCGGTGGAGATCGCGGTGTGCTTTCAGTGTTTACGCATACCGCGATCTCCTGGGAGCGTCACTCTGTGAGGCCCAGACTGCGCCGGCGCTTGCGCAGTCTATAAAGGCTTCGGACAGAGTGACGCTCCCAGCGTTATATTATAGATACACATACTCTATATTCTCTATTCTGTGTATACATCTACTGTAATCTAACCTGTCAGTGTGATTTTACTGTACACTGCGCTGAATTGCCGGCTTTTCAAAGGACACCGGTGCGTAAAAATCGGACAGCACTCGCATGGTGCGAGTGCTGTGTTTTTTTTTTTTTTGTTTTTTTTTGTCGTACCCATTGACTTGCATTGGCGAGTCTCGTCCGAAAATCGCAGCAATACGCAGCATGCTGCAATTTTTTTTTTTCTCCCCCCTCCCTCAGTCCGATTTCAGCTTAGAAAAAAATTGCAAATGGAATGTCACCTATTGAATAACATTAATCCGAGTGCAATCCGTTTTTTTTTTTTTATCGGATTGCACTCGTCCGTTTTTCTCGCAAGTGGAAAAGAGGCCTAAGGTAGATGTCTGTTACCGATCCATGGATTCTACCAGAGAACCTGGGCCTGCTTACCCAGGGACCTGGTGTGCCACTCTCAAGTGAAGGGCTTCCATGTGGCAGTATGGAATTTGAGGGGTCGTTACCGAGTCGGTAGGGATTCTTACCAGGGCTATTTTCCACTCTGTTGAAAAGGTAGGAAGCTGATTACATCAACGATCTATGGTAGAGCATAGAAGAAATTCCTGGAGTTTTTAAGGCAGCGCTTGAGGGATGAAGCTCCAGTTGGGGCAATTCTAGAATTTCTACAGTCGGGATTGCAACTAGGGTTATCTACTCGCAAGGTACAGGAGTCTGCCTTGGGTGTCTTGTATAATTGCAACCGAGCATCCAATAGATGGGTGTCCCGATTTTATTAAATCCTGTAACGGATGTAGGCTGGTTATAATTCCTCCCATGGGACCTGAACCTAGTTTGAGGCGCTAACAAGGGAACCATTCGAGCCCTTACTGGCGTTATCTGCAAAATACCTCATGCTTAAAATGGTGTTGCTAGTGGCCTTAACATCAGCCGCCCGTAGGGTAAGTGACATACAAGCCCTGTCTATATGCCCCCCATACACGCAAGTATGTGAGGACAAGGTGGTTCTGAGACCAGATCCTGCCTATCTCCCCAAAGTATTTCTTAAATTCCATAGGAGCCAGGAGATCACCTTACCCTCATTCTGTGATGACCCTAAAAATCCAGGGGAGGACAAATTCCATACTTTAGACGTGAAGAGGTACATGTCCATGACTAGTCAGTGGAGGAAAGATCAGTCCCTATTCATGGCCTTCCAGGGTAGCAGAAAGGGTTATGGGGTATCTAAAGGTACCATTGCCTGATGGATCAGGGAGGCTATTGGCTTATCCTACTCTGCATGTAGCACTCCGATTCCTGAAGGAAAAAAGGCTCACTCCACCAGAGCCGTGGCTACTTCAGGGCAGAAAAGGCGAAGGTATCGATTGATCAGATCTGTAAGGCCGCTACCTGGTCCTCAACATCTTTCTTTAACCCTGCCATGGAACCATGAAAAAAATCACTGCTTTGGTACCGTGGGGTCTATATGACCCCAGGCTCAAGATCGTCATATTTCATGAACATGCTGGCTGTTCAGAATAATCAAGTTTTATTCTGTCATTTCAGAACACCGCTATGAAATCAAAGTAACTTTAAAGTGATTTATTTGTCATCATCAAACACAAACTGAAATTTATACCAAAATGCTTTACTAATAACCAAAAGTATTCAATTGAATAAAAATTGCACAATAACTGCAACTGTGTGGATTTTAGTAAAAACATAATGACGACGAATGATCTGGAAATAAATTTAGCCCCTTGCGTTCACTGCACGTCATAGTGCCAAGTTCTTCACAAATGAACTTCTTGCGGTCATTGCAAACAAATCTCGTCTTTGTCCTTCGATCGAGAACGAACATAGCACCGTTTGCGCTTTCCTGTAACACTGCTGGTGTCACTTGGGAGTGACTAGCCATTGTTTATTTACAATTATATTACAAAACCTGTGAATAAACAGAAGTTCAAAAAAAAAGAAAAAGTCAGACAATAAAGGTAATATGGGGTCAGGAGAGTCCCAAACACAGAAAATTGGAAATGACTGTGAAACAAAATTGAAAATATCATCAACATAGGCAGAAATATATTACTTGAAAATACATAGGTCAATGTCTGAGATTGACCAGTTTTAGAAATATTTTAATTTATTCAGCGCTGGGGTCTATATGACCCCATGGTTCCACAGCAGGGTTAAGCACAACAGGCTGAATTTGTCCTCTGCGGCTGACCAAACCTTTGGTAGAAGGGTGATGTAAGCGGTGGTCCCTCCCTAAGGTGTGTTCATTTCTCCAAAAGTCTCTCAGGTGTGCTGTCATGGGTGAAGGGAAAACACCAAGGTTACTTACCGGTAGCCGTTTTTTCCGAAACACATGACAGCATCCGTATATTCCCCCCACTTCTCACCTCTTGGGTGTGCATTATAGTCAGGGTGTCTTTTGTTGATACAATGTGGCGTTTCAGTGGGTTTTCCATGTAAACTAACCGGAGGCCTTCTAAAGCTCTGTAACCCAACTGAAGTGAGGGAGCGGTACCACCCTTTTTTCAGTGGGTTTCCTGTCCTGGCTGGGCAGTTCCCTCTCTTAGGTGTGCTGTCGTGGGTTCTGGAAAAAACAGCTACCGCTGGGTAACCTTGGTGTTTTACTGATTTTGATCCTTGCACATTTCTTTAGTGTCCTTAGTAATAAAAATCATGATGGGGGGGGGGAAACAGCTTTCTCAAGGAGTTTCTCAAGGACCCCCTTGAGAAAGCTGTGATAAGCGTGTGTTAGGGTTTGATCATCCGGTCCAGTGCCTCCTACAGTTCTTTTGCACCTGTGGTAAGCCATGCGTCGTCTTTTATGGATTTATCTTCTTATTAAGATACAGGGCTTCTTTCACTGTAGCACTAGTGACATACTATTCATGTTTTTCTGTTGGCTGGCAGTGCTGGTATGTATATACAATAAAATAATCTTTTTAAACTAGTTAGACCATAGTCTCCTCTATTTATAGTGTCTGTAACATGTTATACCAATTCCTTCAGTGGTAGGGCATGTATTCCTTTGTTGGTTTGCCACCATTCTATTCATGTTATATTGTTTCTCCTTAGCTGTTCTATACAGGCTTACAATGAGTAATAACGATTTGCCTAAGAATACCTTACATCACTGGTCTTGGACAATCTCCTCTAAAAATTCTGATATACCTATTTAGGATCTAGGTTATTGCCATGGCTCGCATGCATCATCCATTTACTGTCTAGTATTTCTGGTTCTCACCACACTGGTGTTTGTGACAACCACTCCCAAAACACCTGAAGCAGTTGGGTGATGAGACATTATGTAGTCTGCTCTGTCACTGTACATAACATTGGTACATAATGTGACACAGCTGTAGTGTGATAACCTAAAAACAGAGCCGTGTGAGCCATCATCTGGCATTTTAGGGTACCGTCACACTATACGATTTACCTACGATCACGACCAGCGATACGACCTGGCCGTGATCGTAGGTAAGTCGTAGTGTGGTCGCTGGGGAGCTGTCACACAGACCGCTCTCCAGCGAACAACGATGCAGAGGTCCCCGGGTAACCAGGGTAAACATCGGGTTACTAAGCGCAGGACCGCGCTTAGTAACCCGATGTTTACCCTGGTTACCAGCGTAAAAAAAAACAAACAGCACATACTTACATTCCGGTGTCCGTCCCTTGCCGTCTGCTTCCCGCACTCAGTGACTGCCGGCCGTAAAGTGAAAGCACAGCGGTGACGTCACCGCTGTGCTCTGCTTTCACTTTACGGCCGGCAGTCACTGAGTGCGGGAAGCAGACGGCAAGGGACCTGACGGACACCGGAATGTAAGTATGTACTATTTGTTTTTTTTTTTACATTTACGCTGGTAACCAGGGTAAACATCGGGTTACTAAGCGCGGCCCTGTGCTTAGTAACCCGATGTTTACCCTGGTTACAAGCGAACGCATCGCTAGATCGGTGTCGCATACACAGATCTAGCGATGACAGCGGGAGATCCAGCGACGAAAGTTCCAAACGATCTGCTACGACGTACGATTCGCAGCAGGATCCCTGATCGCTGCTTCGTGTCACACAGCGATATCGTATGGATATCGCTGGAACGTCACGAATCGTACCGTCGTAGCGATCGAAATGGCACTGTGTGACGGTACCCTTAGTCAAAACCTATTTTGAACAGGAAGCTCGGAACAATGTGACTGAAATGACGGGGCAGGTCCAGTTTGTTCCCTCTCTACCCCTTCTAGCTTTGCTCGACTGACAACTTAATATTTATGCAATGTAATGCAAAAGTTTTTTGTTTTTTTTTTGCCAGGTCTAGAAAAAAATTCTGCAAACTGCTTAAACCCCTTTCTGACCTCGGACGGAATAGTAGGTCCGAGGTCAGATCCCCTGCTTTGATGTGGGCTCCGGCGGTGAGCCCGCATCAAAGCCCGGGACATGTCAGCTGTTTAGAACAGCTGACATTTGCCCACAATAGCAACGGGTGGAGTCACGATCCACCCGCCGCTATTAACTAGTAAAAAGCCGCTGTCAAACACTGACAGAGGCATTTAACTACCCCATCTGGCCGGAAATGCGCACATCACTGACCCAGTCACGTGGTCGGGGGTCAGCGATGCGTCGGCATAGTAACAAAAAAAATTAGTTTTTAAAAAAAATATTAAATAAATTTAAAAAATATAAGTTTTAAATCACCCGTTTCGCCCCATTCAAAATAAAACCATAAAAAGAAAATCAAATATACACATATTTGGTATCACCACGTTCAGAATCACCGATCTATCAATAAAAAAATTTTTTTTACTTGATCGTTAAACGGCGTAGCTAGAAACAAATTCAAAACGCCGAAATTCCTTTTTTGGTCGCCGCGACATAGCATTAAAATGAAATAATAAGCGATCAAAAGAATGTATCTGCACCAAGAAAAATTTGAAAATGGCACATTTTTTTTTTTAAATTTTATTTTGGCTAAGTTTGCAATTTTTTTTCACCACTTAGATAAAAAAAAGCCTAGACATGTTTGGTGTCTATGAACTCGTAATGGCCTGGAGAATCAAAATGGCAGGTTCGTTTTAGCATTTAGTGAACCCATGAAAAGAGCCAAACAAAAAACAAGTGTGGTATTACCTTTTTTATTTTTATTTTTTTCCAATTTCATCACACTTGGAATTTTTTTCCCGTTTTCTAGTGCACGACTTGGTAAAACCAATGATGTCATTGAAAAGTAAAACTTGTCCGGCAAAAAATAAGCCCTCACATGGCCATATTGACAGAAAAATAAAAAAAAAGATATGTCTCTGGGAAGCAGGGGAGCGAAAAACAAACACGGAAAAACAGAAAATCCCAAGGTCATGAAGGGGTTACAATAAGGTTTTACTCAACTAAGAATATAAACTGTTAAGTGAACAAAACTGGAATCTAGATGAAATCAGTATTGTGTGGTCGCTCTGTCTTAGAAGCTCCAGCATTATATTTGCACACAGTTTTTGAATTAACTCTGTAGGGAGGTTGTTCAAACATCTTTGTGAACTAACCACAGATCTTCTGTGGATGTAAGCTTGTGCAAATCCTTAAGGTACCGTCACACTGAACGATATCGCTAGCGATCCGTGACGTTGCAGCGTCCTGGCTAGCGATATCGTTGAGTTTGACACGCAGCAGCGATCAGGATCCTGCTGTGCCATCGTTGGTCGGAGCAGAAAGTCCAGAACTTTATTTCATCGCTGGACTCCCGCAGACATCGCTGAATCGGCGTGTGTGACGCCGATTCAGCGATGTCTTCACTGGTAACCAGGGTAAACATCGGGTTACTAAGCGCAGGGCCGTGCTTAGTAACCCGATGTTTACCCTGGTTACCAGCGTAAACGTAAAAAAAACACCAAACACTACATACTTACATTCCGGTGTCTGTCCCCCGGCACTGTGCTTCTCTGCACTGTGTAAGCGCCGGCTGGAAAGCAGAGCACAGCGGTGACGTCACCGCTGTGCTTTCCGGCTGGCGCTCAGTCAGTGCAGAGAAGCAGAGCGCCGGAGGACAGACACTGGAATGTAAGTATGTAGTGGTTTTTTTTTTTATTTTTACGTTTACGCTGGTAACCAGGGTAAACATCGGGTTACTTAGCGCGGCCCTGCGCTTAGTAACCCGATTGTTCTGTCCTCACTAGCGGAGGCAGGCTCATACGTAGCTATACAGTCAGCTAAACCGCTATACCGGGGTCCAATAAGGAGACTGTGGTTGAGTCTGTGCTTTATTAAACGTAGTGGTATATTGATGCGGTGAAACTGTGAACAATGATATACATAGAATCAGTGCATGGCATAGAACAGATACATAATACACATGATATACATTATGCATAACATTTAGAAAGCTAGTGACTAAACTGGGAGTACAACTGGCTAGGCTAGGCTAATATAGAGCAGAAATATCTACGGAAAGCATAAAGACATACCGGCAATGCAATCGCAAGGGGGATGAAGTGAAGCGTCTTTCCTGAAGGCAGACTGAAGAAAGTGAGAGGGAAATGGAGGCTGAGCTACCATAATGCATTGCAAAGGAAGAGGAGAATCGGACATGGATAATACAAAAACAAGATTGAACTGCCAACATAACTCTGACCACTAGAGGGAGCCAAAGCATCACAAATGAATAAAGGCATGAATATATCAATACTATATACTGAGGAAACTGCAATTATGCAAAGAGATAATCAGGGTAACAATATTAGATGGCGGAGACAGAACACCGATGTTTACCCTGGTTACCAGGGGACTTCGCATAGTTGGTCGCTGGAGAGCTGTCTGTGTGACAGCTCTCCAGCGACCACACAGCGACGCTGCAGCGATCGGGGTCGTTGTCTAGATCGCTGCAGCGTCGCTAAATGTATCGGTACCTTTAGTTCTCTAAAGGGAATCCTAGTATGATTAACCCTTTAACGCCTCTTATATGGCAGGTAAATGATAGAAAGTTGAATGAAACAATATCTATGATGTGGATTTCTCAGGAAAGACCTTTTTCTTAATACGTAAATGAGCTGTTAAGATCTAAGGGGCTGGACAGGGTTCTGCCTCAAGAGCTTATTGTAAATGGGGTCGGAGATACCAGAGTGAGACCTAAAACTGGTGGCCTGTTGTCCTGATCTGCATATCTTACAACACCCGGTTATTTTAAATGAGAATTCAGTTTAGGCAGAATCTCAGGAAGATCTGTGTACAGCCCATGTATCTTAACAGCTCATTTACATTTTGAAGCTTCCCCTGGAATAAAACAGTGGAACTCTTGTATCATTTTATTCAACTTTCTATGACTTGCATGCCCATGCATATGGCTCAGGATGATTGTTCCTACTTGAAGTCACTTTAACCCCTTACTGCCATCGGACATACTATTACGCTGATGGCAGTATCCCCTGCTTTGATGTGGGCCCTGGCGGTGAGCCAACCTCAAAGCTGGGACATGTCAGCTGCTTTGAACAGCTGACATGTGCCCGCAATAGCCGCGGGCGGATTCACGATCTGCCTGCAGCTATTAACTAATTAATGCCTTCATGACCCAGCCTATTTTGACCTTAAAGACCTGGCCGTTTTTTGTAATTCTGACCAGTGTCCCTTTGAGGTAATAACTCAGAAACGCTTCAACGAATCCTAGCGGTTCTGAGATTGTTTTTTCGTGACATATTGGGCTTCATGTTAGTGGTAAATTTAGGTCGATAAATTTTACGTTTATTTGTGAAAAAAATGGAAATTTGGCTAAAATTTTAAAAATTTTGCAATTTTCAAATTTTGAATTTTTATTCTGTTAAACGAGAGTTATGTGACACAAAATAGTTAATAAATAACATTACCCACATGTCTACTTTAGATCAGCACAATTTTGGAACCAAAAATTTTTTTTTTGTTAGGAAGTTATAAGGGTTAAAATTTGACCAGCGATCTCTCATTTTTACAGCAAAATTTACAAAACCATTTTTTTTTTTTTATTTTAGGGACCACCTCACATTTGAAGTCAATTTGAGGGGTCTATACCCCTCAAGGTGCTCAAAACCACATTCAAGAAGTTTTTTAACCCTTCAGGTGCTTCACAGCAGCAGAAGCAACATGGAAGGAAAAAATTTAACATTAAACTTTAGTCACAAAAATGATGTTTTAGCAACAATTTTTTTTATTTTCCCAAGGGTAAAAAGAGAAACTGGACACCAAAAGTTATTGTACAATTTGTCCTGAGTACACCGATACCCCGTATGTGGGGGGGGAACTACTGTGTAAGCGCACGACAGGTCTCGGAAGGGAAGGAGCGCCATTTGACTTTTTCAATGAAAAATTGGCTCCAATCTTTAGCGGACACCATGTTGCGTTTTTTCATTTTCACATGGGTAACAGGATAAAATAGATCCTAAAATGTGTTGGGCAATTTCTCCTGAGTACACCGATACCTCATATGTGGTTACAAACCACTGTTTGTGCACACGGCAAAGCTCGGAAGGGAAGGAGCGCCATTTGACTTTTGAATGAAAAATTAGCTCCAATCGTTAGCTGACACCATGTCGCGTTTGGAGAGCCCCTGTTTGCCTAAACATTGGAGCTTCCCCACATGTGACCCCATTTTGGAAACTAGACCTCCCGAGGAACTAATCTAGATGTGCGGTGACCACTTTAAATCCTCAAGTGCTTCACAGACGTTTATAACGCAGAGCCGTGAAAATAAAAAATCATGTTTCTTTCCTCAAAAATGTTTTAGCAAGCAATTTTTTATTTTCACAAGGGTAACTGGAGAAATTGGACCCCAATAATTGTTGCAGAGTTTGTCCTGAGTACACTGATACCCCATATGTGGGGGTAAACCACTGTTTGAGCACACGTCGGGGCTCGGAAGGGAAGTAGTGACTTTTGAAATGCAGACTTTGATGGAATGGTCTGTGGGCATCACCTTCCGTTTGCAGAGCCCCTGATGTGCCTAAACAGTAGAAACCCCCCACAAGTGACCCCTCTTTGGAAACTAGACCCCCCCCCAAGGAACTTATCTAGATATGTGGTGAGCACTTTGAACCCCCAAGTGCTTCACAGACGTTTACAACGTAGAGGTGTGAAAATAAAAAATCATTTTTCTTTCCTCAAAAATGATGTTTTAGCAAGCAATTTTTTATTTTCACAAGGGTAACAGGAGAAATTGGACCCCAATAATTGTTGCCCAGTTTGTCCTGAGTATGCTGGTACCCCATATGTGGGGGTAAACCACTGTTTGGGCACGCGTCGGGGCTCGGAAGGGAGGGAGCACCATTTGACTTTTTGAATGCAAGATTGTCTGGAACCAATGGTGGCGCCATGTTGCGTTTGGAGACCCCTGATGTGCCGTAACAGTGGAAACCCCTCAATTCTAACTTCAACACTAACCCCAACACACCCCTAACCCTAATCCCAACACTAATCCTAACCCTAATCCCAACCCTAATCCCAACCCTAACCACAACACACCCCTAACCACAGCCTAATCTTAACCCCATTTCCAACCCTAGCCTTAATTCCAACCCTAACCCTAAGGCTATGGGCCCACGTTGCGGATTCGTGTGAGATTTTTCCACACCATTTTTGAAAAATCCGCAGGTAAAAGGCACTGCATTTTACCTGCGGATTCACTGCGGATTTCCAGGTTTTTTTTTTTTTTTTTGTGCGGCTTTCACCTGCGGATTCCTATTGAGGAACAGGTGTAAAACGCTGCGGAATCCGCACAAAGAATTGACATGCTGCGGAAAATAGCAGTGACGGACCCGGAAACGCTGCAGCCTGCGTCTCCGGGTCCGTCACTCAATGACGGCACGCCCATAGTGATGCGTCCGACGTTGTCAATGGTGGCCGTAACGGACTATGTTACACCGCGTTTATGCCACGGTGTAACGTAGTCCGTCTAACGGACTGCTTAGATGCAGTGTGAAACAACCCTAACCCTAGTGGGGCAAAGAAAAAAACATTTTTTCTTTATTTTATTATTGTCCCTATCCATGGGGGTGATAAAGGGGGGGGGGGGGGGTTGTTGTTGTTTTTATTTTGATCAAAATGTACCTGTAACGAATCTGATCGGACCGCGGGGAGGGGCTGACAGGAGACCAGAGGGGAGCAGGGGACAGTAGATGACAGGACGGAGGGGAGGAGATCGGTGGGGGGGGGGGGGGGGGGGGGGTCAGATCATGATCTCCAGCCATGGCTGATGCTATTGCAGCATCAGCCATGGCTGGATTGTAATATTTCACCAATTTTCATTGGTGAAATATTACTATCGCTCTGATTGAAAGTGAAACGTCACTTTCAACAGCCAATCAGAGCGATCGTAGCCACGAGGGGGGTGGGGGGGGGCGAAGCCACCCCCCCCTGTCCCTGCAGGCCGGGTAAAATTACAGTTAACCCTTTCACCCGGCCTGCAGGAGCCCAATCCGGCCATGACGCATATGCTGCGTCACAGGTCGGAATGGCACAGGTTTTCATGATGCATACGGTGCGTCAAAGGTCAGGAAGGGGTTAAATACTGCTGTCATAGCTTCTGGCTATGTTTAGGAAATTTAAAAGGTGACTAGCAACTTTTGAATTTTCCTACACAATTTTTTTTTAGGTCTATATGAGATAATACCCAAAAGTGACACCATTCTAAAAGCTACTCTCAAATTTCTCAAAACCACATTGAAAAAGTTTAACCCTTCAGGTTCTTCACAGGAATTAATGGAATGTGGAAGGACAAAATGTACATTCAATTTGTTTCACAAACTTTGCTTTAGCCCCAAATTTATGTTCACAAGGGTAACTGGAGAATATGGACCCCACAATTTGTTGTGATGCTTCTCCTGAGTGTGACAATATCCCATACAGGTCCTTCTCAAAAAATTAGCATATAGTGTAAAATTTCATTATTTACCATAATCTAATGATTACAATTAAACTTTCATATATTATAGATTCATTATCCACCAACTGAAATTTGTCAGGTCTTTTATTGTTTTAATACTGATGATTTTGGCATACAACTCCTGATAACCCAAAAAACCTGTCTCAATAAATTAGCATATCAAGAAAAGGTTCTCTAAGCGACCTATTACCCTAATCTTCTGAATCAACTAATTAACTCTAAACACATGCAAAAGATACCTGAGGCTTTTATAAACTCCCTGCCTGGTTCATTACTCAAAACCCCCATCATGGGTAAGACTAGCGACCTGACAGATGTCAAGAAGGCCATCATTGACACCCTCAAGCAAGAGGGTAAGACCCAGAAAGAAATTTCTCAACAAATAGGCTGTTCCCAGAGTGCTGTATCAAGGCACCTCAATGGTAAGTCTGTTGGAAGGAAACAATGTGGCAGAAAACGCTGTACAACGAGAAGAGGAGACCGGACCCTGAGGAAGATTGTGGAGAAGGACCGATTCCAGACCTTGGGGAACCTGACGAAGCAGTGGACTGAGTCTGGTGTGGAAACATCCAGAGCCACCGTGCACAGGCGTGTGCAGGAAATGGGCTACAGGTGCCGCATTCCCCAGGTAAAGCCACTTTTGAACCATAAACAGCGGCAGAGGCGCCAGACCTGGGCTACAGAGAAGCAGCACTGGACTGTTGCTAAGTGGTCCCAAGTACTTTTTTCTGATGAAAGCAAATTTTGCATGTCATTCGGAAATCAAGGTGCCAGAGTCTGGAGGAAGACTGGGGAGAAGAAAATGCCTGAAGTCCAGTGTCAAGTACCCACAGTCAGTGATGGTGTGGGGTGCCATGTCAGCTGCTGGTGTTGGTCCACTGTGTTTCATCAAGGGCAGGGTCAATGCAGCTAGCTATCAGGAGATTTTGGAGCACTTCATGCTTCCATCGGCTGAAATGCTTTATGGAGATGAAGATTTCATTTTTCAGCACGACCTGGCACCTGCTCACAGTGCCAAAACCACTGGTAAATGGTTTACTGACCATGGTATTACTGTGCTCAATTGGCCTGCCAACTCTCCTGACCTGAACCCCATAGAGACTGTGGGATATTGTGAAGAGAAAGTTGAGAGACGCAAGACCCAACACTCTGGATGAGCTTAAGGCTGCTATTGAAGCATCCTGGGCCTCCATAACATCTCAGCAGTGTCACAGGCTGATTGCCTCCATGCCACGCCGCATTGAAGCAGTTATTTCTGCCAAAGGATTCCCGACCAAGTATTGAGTGCATAACTGAACATTATTATTTGATGGTTTTTTGTTTGTTATTAAAAAACACTTTTATTTGATTGGATGGGTGAAATATGCTAATTTATTGAGACAGGTTTTTTGGGTTATCAGGAGTTGTATGCCAAAATCATCAGTATTAAAACAATAAGACCTGACAAATTTCAGTTGGTGGATAATGAATCTATAATATATGAAAGTTTAATTGTAATCATTAGATTATGGTAAATAATGAAATTTAACACTATATGCTAATTTTTTGAGAAGGACCTGTATGTGGGGGGAAAACTACTATTTAGGCACATGGCAGGGCTCAGAAGGGAAGCCGCACCGTTTGACTTTTTGATTGGAAAAATGGCTGGAATAGAAAGTGGGCGCCAAGTTGCATTTAAAGAGCCCCCGATGTGCCTAATAAGTGGAAGCCGCACAAGTGCCCCCATTTTGGAAACTACATCCATCAAAGATACAGGGATGTGAGTATTTTTAACCCAAAGGTACTACACAATTTATTAGGTCATATTGAATGTCGTCATAAGTGTTGAGCACAAGTGCTCGCTACTCGAGTTTGCATCGAGGTGCTTGGGTATGCACCAAGTATCATGGGTGCTTAAATCACCCCGATGCAAACTCAAGTAGCGAGCACTTGCGCTCAACATTAGTCATCGTGGGTTTTTTTTTCGTTTTTTTTGTTTTGTTTTTCTTGAAAAAATCCTAGCCTAGCTGCAAAGAATGAAAAATAAATTCTAAAATAAAAAATATATAATCTGACTAAGGCCGGCTTCACACTAGCGTGTTTTACGGACATAAGAGCTGCTGAAAATACGCTTTGCATACGGTACAATGCTTCTCTATGCCCCAGCTCCTATCAGCCGTATTTTACTGATCCGTATGATACGGTATGTTACGGCCGTAGAAAATCGCAGCATGCTTCGTTTGTCACCGTATTGTGCAAAAAAATGCACCAATGAAAGTCTATGGGGGCCAGAAAAATACGGATTACACATGGACCAACAGTGTGACTTGCGAGAAATACGCAGCGGTGTTCTATAGAAAAGCCGGCAATTCAGTGCGGTGTACAGTAAAATCACACTGACAGGTTACAATAGAATAGCTAAAATAAATGTCTACACATAGTATAGGGGTATATGTGTGTATATGTATATATGTGTGTATGTATGTGTGTCTATGTATGTGTCTGTGTGTATATATATATATATATATATATATATATATATATATATATATATATATAAATTTTTTTTTTTTTTTTTTGTGTCACTGAGACACATATGTATATATTAATATTTCATACAGCGCTAGATAGCTTAACAACCGGTAATTCATTGCCTGCTTTTGCGATCTCCTTCCCAAACCCGACATGAGACATGGTTTACATACAGTAAACCATCTCATATCACCCTTTTTTTTTTTTTTTTTTGCATATTCCACACTACTAATATTAGTAGTGTGTATGTGCAAAATTTGGGCGCGCTAGCTATTTTAAAGGGTTAAATCACAGAAAAAATGGCGTGGGCTCCCGCGCAATTTTCTCCGCCAGAAAAATCTGACTGAGGGCAGATATTAATAGCCTGGAGAGGGTCCATGGTTATTGGCTCCCCCTGGCTAAAAACATCTGCCCCCAGCCACCCCAGAAAAGGCACATCTGGAAGATGCGCCTATTCTGGCACTTGGCCACTCTTCCCATTCCCACGTAGCGGTGGGATATGGGGTAATGAAGGGTAAATGTCACCTTGCTATTGTAAGGTGACATTAAGCCAAATTAATAATGGAGAGGAGTCAATTATGGCACCTATCCACTATTAATCCAATAGTATGAAATAATTAAAAAACACACACACCACACACACACTACTTACAAAGTCTTTTAATGAAATACACAGGCTGTTGGAATAGTTTATTATACTGGTAATCCACCTGAAGACCCTCGCTCTGTAAAATAAAAAAACAATATCCCATATCTTCCAATGATTAGGCTCGTCCCACGCTGTAAATACATCTGAAGGGGTTAACTAATTTTACAAGCAGGAGCTCTGCTAATGCAGCTGTGCTCATGCCAGTAAAACCCCAGCGAATGAATGGAAAGTAGGTCAATGACCTGTAGTTACCTTCAGTTGTGGTGAGGTGCCCTCTGCTGGATGTCCTCATATGAACTGGAGCCTGGGAACTTTTCAGAATATTTTCCATGGACCCTCTCCAGGCTATTAATATCTGCCCTCAGTCACTGGCTTTACCATTCTGGCGGAGAAAATTGCGCGGGAGCCCACGCCAATTTTTTTTTCTGCGATTTAACCCTTTAAATAGAGCGCCAAATTTTGCACATACACACTATTATTAGTAGTGTGGAATATGTAAAAAAAAAAAAATTAGATGGTTTACTGTATGCAAACCATGTCTCATATCATGTCGGGTTTGAGAAGGAGATGGCAAAAGCCGGCAATTGAATTACCGGCTTTTAAGCTATCTAGCGCTGTATGATCTATTAAAAATATATATATGTACGTATGTGTATGTATATGTATGTGTATATATACACAGTGCCTACAAGTAGTATTCAACCCCCTGCAGATTTAGCAGGTAGAGCCTTCAAACTTCAAACAAGAGCAGGATTTATTAACAGATGCATAAATCTTACAAACCAAAAAGTTTTGTTGCTCAGTTAAATTTTTATAAATTTTGAACATAAAAGTGTGGGTCAATTATTATTCAACCCCTAGGTTTCATATTTTGTGGAATAACCTTTGTTTGCAATTACAGCTAATAATCATCTTTTATAAGACCTGATCAGGCCGGCACAGGTCTCTGGAGTTATCTTGGCCCACTCCTCCATGCAGATCTTCTCCAAGTTATCTAGGTTCTTTGGGTGTCTCATGTGGACTTTAATCTTGAGCTCCTTCC